>NC_140277.1:10164694-10489315 GCF_964030765.1 Micromesistius poutassou
TCGACGCCCAGAGGGTCCCATCAGCACTCACACACCTGCATCGAGACCCTCACACTGCTCTCAACCAAGCCCTCAACCTTATGGCTCAAAAATGTGTTAATGTACCAAAAAAAGAGAGAGAACGCCGGGAGCTCATGCCCCAGACGTCGACGGTCCACATGCACACACCCACACCACTGGGGCCCAAGGTGGAAAAGTTACCGGAATTATGTTAAGGTGTTGTTTTAACTAGATTATGATATGGAATATATGTACTACGTATCAGTAAGTATAATAACACACAGCCAGGCACACACAAATACGCACCAACACACACACATTTACTGTCACACAGGAAATGTAACTATATTTCATGAATATAGCACCTTCTAAACACATTTTCAAGGTGTGTGTGTACTGTTCTTATTGCTTCTATTATTACACTGTTATTACACTGGAATTGTTATTCAAATAATTAGGTCATTTCAGGAATTAACCACAAATATTTTTTCTTCAAAATGATATGCACTGGGGAATAAAAGTGTGTTTGACACTCAAGCATTGAGTGTCCAAAAGAGGCTGTGACGACATGGAATGGATGCGGAATGGGGAAGATCAGCTGACCCTGTGAGGTCTGGGTTTCAAAGGGATTGAATCTCTCTCTCATCAGCGTCCAGCTGAGCTTCTGTTGACAGAAGGTAAACACGGATACGTGAGGTGGACTCACACACACAGGCAGGTAAACAGACGCATACACACAGGCAAAAATACACACACGTGCACGCACACTTACATACAGAAGCACACACACACACACACACATATATTCACACAAGCAAACAAAAGGGGATTCATTCCATAAATACTATAAGATGGGGGTCCTGGCTAAGAACACATAGCCTTTACCCCCCCCTTGACCCCTGTGAAAACCGTTTCCCAATGCACACACACACACACTCACAGCTGTAGCTGGGGGAGGTATTATACGGTAAATTAGGATATCAGATTTAGGGTGAGTAGTGAGTACGGGGCCTGAACCTATGATTCTGGGGGGAGTGGGGGGAGGTTTGGGCTGTCCCCCCCCCCCCCCCCCGCCCCTCCCCCCAGGGCCCCTGACCAAAAGTGGGGGAGGTGGATGTGGTCTATTCATCTGAATATACAAAGACCATGGATGTTGTGGAGCCATGTGGTGTGTGTGTGTGTGTGTGTGTGTGTGTGTGTTTTGTGGTGTGTGTGTGGTGTGTACTCAGTCCTCTGTCTACCATCACACATCATCACATGTCCTGTGTGTGTTTTCGTTCTCCTGCTTGAGTGTTTCTCTGTTTGTTTTACGCTGGCTCATGTTGGCCGTCCGCCAGCTCTCTCATTCCCACACCTCACTTTCACTCTCTCTCCATCTCTCCCTCCATTTATCTGTATCCATCTCTCCCTCCATTTATCTCTTCATTTTTACTATCTCTTCATTTTTACTTCATTTTTCTCTTCATTCTCTCTCTCTCTCTCTCTGAAGTAGTGCAATATGTCAGTATATGTCAGATAGTTTGGTGTTTGTTGGGGATATCTCTGAAAACTTGTCTTGTTAAGATATGTGTTTTGTATTATGGATACACCAGGAATTCTATATTGATTTGGTTAATCTTGGTGCCTTCTAGTGATGAGACCGTTCAGGGATGCTAACCAAATTCTTGTCTTTGAAGCTAATGTTGAGGATGGTTGGACATGTGTCTGTTGCACGTGTAGGAAAGAACACACTGCCACAAAAGGTTGTGCACCTGGTACCTTTTTTTGAAGCTGAGGCGGGTCCAAAGGGTGTTGGTAAAACACTGTAGATAACCGATTGGCCAGAGAGATTAAATCGTGATCATCCTAGATTCACCACTGTGTCACTGCGTCCCTGTGTCATCGTTGCACGGGACATGATGCACAAATCCATCATTTTTTAAATAACCAAGATACTATAGTGCCAGCAATTCATTGTTTCTCACTTGACTACATAGAAGGCGGATATGTGACAGCTTGAATAAAACATGTTAATCAATCACAAATAGGTATCCATGTCATGGTCACCATATTCACTGTACTTGTTGGGGAATGGTTGAGATAACAGCCAAATTACGTTTCTCTACACACAGACCTGCTATTGCATCCCTAGATTAAAACTACATTAAAATCTCCTTGAAAGTTTTTTACACTCAAATTAGATAACTATTCGCCATCTGTTATTATTGATTATATATGATTATTAATCCCGATAGCGGAATACTTGCAATGTGCTATGTGCAGTTTTATTTTGGATAAAAGTTGAATCTGCAGGTAAATTCAAAGTACCTGGAGTAAATCGAGTAGAGCTGAGCTAAGCTAGTATCATGCGGTGGAAAAGAGCAATTAAAGACAAACATCTGCATGAAGACCAAGATGGTTACTCAGCAGGGGGGAGCAGGGTTAGAGAGTGAGAGCCCGTCAGTGTCACTCCATCACTCTACCCCCTCCCCGGCACCGTAAATAAACAAGCCTGTTTATCCTGGGGGACATCAAACGTGGCTCTTCTCAACGGCTAGATGAACTGACCAACTGCCGGGAACCATCAGACCCACTGACCCCCACACCACCACCACCACCTCCATCACCTTCTTCTTCTCTCAGTAGCACAGGAGTCTCGTATTTCACAGCTGGGGATGTCGTCCAAGGTCTTCCCACAGAAGCCCAACGGCAAGATCACTCACGTACTCACACTCCCCGGGAAGAGACGTTTTTTTGGGTGAGGGATTTTATTGAACATTTGTCATCGAATTCGAAAAAAGTAGCTCAGAATAGTGAGACGAAATTCAAACCTGTAAATGACAGTTTGTTTTTTCTTCGCCTTCCTATGCCTAATGGCTCTCTGTCTTCTTCTCTCTGTCCCACACAAGGTCACCTAGGCCTTCAACATTTGTGAAAAAAAGGTCTGCCGCTCCAAACACCCACTAATGTACTAGGAAAAATGCAATATTGTTCCAAATATGGGCTGGGGTGCATATTGTTTCAAAACAAAATTGATTCACATTTCCCAATTGAACTAAACAATGTGCATATCTCCACAACAAGGAGCACATACTCTGACGAAAAAACACCAACAACAACAGGCACGAACTTTGACCCGTGTGGATAAGTGAGTTGGCTAGAGGCTAGCGATCTCTCACCAGATAAGCTCCCATTCACGACACCTACTAAGAGCAGTCACTCAAAAAGAGAAAAAACAATGCCTCCATTTGGTACCCAATATGATAATTTACTATGTACTATGTAATTAGTCAAAACTAAACATAGAATCCATTTCCGTTTTGTGTACATATGCAAAATTTATCTTAAACTATACAAATTCTCTCGAGATTTCTGTGTTCTTTTTTCTTACAAACCAAGTTTGATAGCAGAACTGGAAAAGACGTTTGACACTATAGAACTTCAGCCTGACAGATCAACGGCCCAGAGGAGTGAAGATTCTGTAGCATGGTGGGGCTTACACAAACACTCATGATAAGTATCTGTAAACACCAAATCGTTTTTTTTACTTTTAGAGGATGGATGTTGCAATGTAAGCAAGCCTGGAGAAATGCTTAACCAAACGTTATCCCCGAGTCTCCAGAGTTCTGCTTTCCCTAACCTCAACTGTACCGAGAACCACATCGTTTTTTTCTCCCCGGCTCTTAAAGCGGTCGCTTATGGATATGTTACCGAACACAAACACAGAGATATAGTCCGTGAGTGGCATGTGTGGAACCACACTAGAGTTAGCCTTCCCAGAACCCGACAATGATAGACAGAAGGGGACACTTTCTGACAGCAAACTGTGGCAAACGAATGGGAGGCCAAGTGTCGGCCTGCGTAACTCCAGTCGTTGAAAAACAACATAATCAATTGGGAAGCAACGTGATAGCTCCTCTCACATCTCACTCCTTCACAATAAAAGTGATCTTCCAAGTCTGCTTCGTTTCTCCTCACCCTGGAGGATTTGGGGTTTTTCCTCCCTTTTTTATCAGGTTTTGCTGGCGAGTGTTAGCGGCTAGTTTCTCTGGTAAAGCCATAAAGTGCTGCAGCATTCCTGGGCTCACCTCAGAGAGCTCTGCGCACTAACGTCTTTGCAAGGCCTCCGAGGAGCAGGGAGGCTTTGGAGAGCAGCTTGTGCGTGGGTTTGCGCTGCATACTTTATGCTACCTTGAAGAATTTGTGGATATTTGCACCTCAAATCCACACAAATACAATTTTTTTTTGATTGTGACCAGGAATCCATAATAAATGGAAAACTCAAAACAATGAGAAGAGTGTGGTACCAGTCAGATAAATTCAAATTAGATGGATTTTTCTATCTGAGCAACGAACCTAAAGAAATGTAAAGGGTTAACATATGCATATTTCACAATGTTGTTTTATATGGAAGAGCGTTGTGTGGCTCACACAAAGCACACAGACATACACACCTGTTGGCTTCCAACAGATGGAGAACTAGGTTAAGAGTGATGAGAGCAGCTTTAAAAACACCACAAAAACAACCAATAAAAGGAGAGTGGTAACTTGCCCTTTATAGGGGTCAGTGAAGGGATTTGCTTGACAGTAGCTGGGTAATGAAGCAAGGGTTACACCCCTACTCTGCATTCGCGTTGGAAGACTTACATCAACATTTATTAATTTGATTTAATGCAGCTTACAATGAATTCAGATACATTATGTTAATGAGCTGACACGTTTTGCATCTCACCCAAATAGGCCTCCAGGTAGGTTGTGGACACAAGGGATTCAACTGAACTCTAAACCAGTTCACTGTGCATGTCATTGAACGGGAGAAAGTGAGAAACCACACCGCTTGTGACTATAAAGTAAAAACTGCCGTACACTCAAACAAACGCCAGATTGTACGGTTAACACCTACTTTTTTGGACAGCTTCAATTCTGATTTAAGGCTGCTGTCGATATCTTTGGGATCATGTACGTTTTTTGATCACAGCCAAAACTCTTCGTCATTTCCCAAGCATTCATAAAAATAAAAATAAATGCTTTCCAAGACTTCCAAATGGTACTAAAGTGACTATTCCTACTATCACACCAACCCTCAATATTGAACTATTTATTCAACCTCTTGGTAACTAACAAAGGAATGTGAGCAATCACCATACCAGTAAACCTGACACTGCAAACCCCCCAAAATACAGTGATATATATATATATATATATATATATATATATATATATATATATATATAAAAAGGTCTTCAGTATCCTTTCGATCCCCCGTTCTAGCGCATAGCAACTGGGACTCTGGTTACTGCTGTTTCCAACTCCCCCAAACCTTTGGAGAGGTGCCTTTTTCGGGGCTGGGGTTTGTCAGTGTGTGTGTGTGTTTATGTAGGTGTGGAATGGCCTTCAGAGGGTTTTAAGGAGCAAGCTGGAAGTAAAAGTGGCCGGGTAGGGGGGAGACCTTTAAAGGTACTACAGAGCCACAGTGCTACAGTGGAGGGGGGAGGGGGTTGAACCTCAAGATAGAAGAGCCGGTGAGACATGCAGGGGCTGCACCCCAGATACGCTTGTGTGCGCTGCGTGTTAAAATAAGCATCATGGCGAGGACGAGACAGCGGTCCGAGGTTGTCGTCGTCGTCTCTCCTTCTTAAAACGCTGTGCAGTTCCCTGTGCGTGTTCATGTTCCTGAACCATCTTTGGATGGGGGGGAGGAGGTGCAGAGAGGGTTAAATAGGTCAAGGACCAAAAGGACCCCATGGCTTAAGTTCCTCAGCTCCTGTAACACCCCCTCCAAGCCCCAACCTCCTCCCCTGTTGGAGAACCATGCTCACCCCCGACCACCTCCCATGATGAAGATAGGGCTGTGACAATAACTGTATCACCGCAATACCACCGTCGTGCGATGCCCACCACGGGGTTAAGGTCATCACATACTATGTATTTATTTGTTTTTGCTGAGTTCACATGGTGTGTGACATGAAATATCATTCATGGTTTAGGTATCATTAGTGAGTATGTGCAAGGGCTTCTGGAGAAACAAAACTTAAGGGTCACTTCAGTTTCACTTCAGCTTGGCGAGATAGGGGGAGGGACAGTCAAGGGACAGCACATATGGAGGATTTCATTTTTTTTAAATATTATTTCTAGGCTTGAGTAGGTACTTGTGATACCGTGCAATTCATACACACACACACAATAAATTGCCCAAAATGCAGGAATACCTTACTTTTTTAATCCATACCATCCCGGCCAAGACTCATGGCACACCCTACCTCCCTCCCTGGGTGTCACTTGCGTGATGATAAGGCTGACATTAGGATCGGATTACAAGAGCGAGATATATGGTGATAAAACTGCAACAGCGTGAAGCAGAGCCAGCAAGTTGAGTCAGAGTGGAGGAAAGGTGCTCTGTAAAGATGGGTAAAGTGTATTCGATTTGGCGGACTGTAACAGTTCCACTCATATAAGACAGGCACATCGTGTCTTTTAAAGCACAACCCTAGCTTATTCAAGTTAGGTCTTTCTGCTATTTTGACTAGGCTACCATATGTTGCACAGACATGATGAACGTTTTTAGTAGTAGAACAGCATTTTCAGAACCATTTTAAATACAGGGTTTGTCGGGTCCATAAAATAGCCTACCCGTCTGAATCCTGTGTCTCTCTCCTCTTAGACATGTATTGGTAGGGTCTGTAATATCTCAAAAACTGCTCAGTATATACCTTTATATATATATAAAAAAATTATCTGAACCAATCTGATCTTGAAACTAACATTTCCCGGGCCTATTTTGGTTAGGATCCATGATCTTTGACCAGTGAAGACCTCTAGTCTGCAGTGTTATCATGTCACCTTTTTGCATCGCCTCAGCTCACTAGGAACATTGAACGAGGTGATACCAAAATAAGTACCAGGTACTTTCCGCAACTTTTTCCCAAAGTAAAAACAAAAAAGGTGATTAGAGAAAAGTCGAGTTCGGCCGATAGCATGAATTAAACAGCATTTTTTTCAGAGGAGTGGTAAAGGGCAACGTGTCAGCCCTGGTGACTCCAGAAAGCCCTTGTGCCTGTGGAGAGGAGAGCTCCATGTATGGGCCTGAGATGATGAGGTGGAGAGTGGAATAGGAAGGGTTGGGGCTCCAAGCCATCATTTTTAACACAACGTGATCACAGCTCCCTTTGCGATCAAGCAACAAAATGTGCACGCGTGTTTGCGTGTGAGTGCAAGCCAGGCCCTGATCTTCAATGTCCATGAAAAACCAACACGTAAAGAAGGTAGTTGCAGTTTTTGGGGGGAAAAACCCTCAAAAGATCTGGGCTTTACCATCGTCATGTGGATTGTTTTTGTCCAGGCCGGGGCCGGTCAAGTCCTCTCGATCGAGTGACCCTTTTCTTTTGCGTCAGAGAATCTGTGGCTTCAAGCTTCATATGAAAAATCGATCGAGTAAGGAGGAAAATAATAAGCAAAGCCTCGAGGCTTATCAACCAAATCATTGCCTGATGTGAGACGCAAAGCTATCCCGTCAACGGCCAAGAGATCCAATATTCTGGACATCTGGAGAAGTTCTTGTCAGAATGAAAATGAGGAGAAAGTCGAGAGATTTTTATTAAGAGAGATTTGTTCACTGAACTGGGCTGACTTTAATATTTCAGAGACACACGATTCTTCTCTTTGATGCAGCCCCTGTAACGTGCCCTGACATCAGAGAGGGGGACGACCCCAGACTGACAAAGTACAAGACCCGGGGTGATTTTGCTTCACACATACACTTCAAATCAGTTCCTCATTTGTCATGCCGATGTTTTGATTTGCTGAAAACATTAAACATTTACTTTCTGAATCAGAAAGTTCCCGATTGCCTGTATTAACAAAAATAATTGGGTGTTCTCACTTATGCAAAACCATACATACGAAATAGCAGAGCCATAAAGTAAAAAGGCAAGATAAGGCCCCGCTCCCGATCAAATATTTTATTTTGGAAGCACTTCCAAGTTAATTTAACCACCCATTATTGTTGGAAGCAGGTCAAAATCATCCCTCAAGGAAATTGCTTTTCAGTTTTGTTTTATATTCTCCCAGAAATATTTTCTCCATGAAATCGTTTATCATTTCATGTCAAGATTGTCGACACGTTTCATTACAACAAATGTTGGTACGTTTCATCACAACATTGTCATGAACGTTGCTCAACGGAAAGAACAAAGCAAAAGGTTTAGGTTTGCGTCCTCGGTTCGAGTCACGCCCACTTTACAACCATCACACCTCATTCTCAACGGCTAAGCCAGCCTCTCGGCCAGTGGGCCTACTGGTACCCACCCTAATTGAAAAATGGTAAGGAAAAGAGTTGAAAGAGGGCTCAGACACTGAGGAGGATATCAAGAAGACTTGGCAGTAGCTCCCTGTTAAGATGGGGGCTAAGAGAATCCAGCTGGACGGGATCTAAACAATTGGCCTCAGGACTGGCCCCGTGCCTTCTGCTGTAGGGCCACATACACACAAGTTGGAAGGCTTGATCCGAGTCCAACTAAACAACAGTGTGAGGGAGGGGGAGGGGGGTGAAATGCTTTATTGTCATTTAGAAAAAGCATACATTCACCACAGCTTCATATCCCCTCCCCACTCGTCATCCTCCTCGATCTCTAGAGAATTCAATAATAATATGCTCTTCATCATTCAACGTCCAACCCCCACAGCGCTTATAAATGACAAACATCTCCCCAAGGGGGGCAAGCCCCATCGATATGAGTCAACCCAGAAAACGACCCGTTCCTACATTTATTAACTTTTGATTGTGCAGATGGAGAAAAAGACGGAGAACATAAAACCGCTGGTCTCTCCGTGGATGATGATGAGGACAAAGATGAAGTTGATGAAGATGATGATGCTGATGACGATTGCAATGACGATATTTTCTATATATATATAGAAAAAAATACTTGGTCCAGGTGACGTTGGACTAGGCAGGGCTCCACTGGGTTCTGGGGATCAGAGTGTGATCTGTAGCAGATGGCCCCTGTGGTTGCTCTGGCCCCGTGTGACGGCCCCCGGGCACCGCAGGCTGCCAGACATGTGGCCCTTGATACAGTCCTAATAGCCCTTATTAAAGATCAGCTTTCAAGTGCTTCTCCTTACCCTCTCCTGCGAAAACATTACCAAGGAAATTCACATAATCTCTCATTATTAGGTCTCCTTGACTATACACTGTATGTATGTGTCGGTGCATGTGTGAACTAGTACTTTTATTTTATTTGTAGATGTGTAGGTATCTGTTTGTGTGTGTGTGTGTGTGTGTGTGTGTGTGTGTTGTTGGGGGAGGGGGGGCTATAGGGGCCGGTGTGTGTGTGAGTAGGTGTGTCGGGCCCGTGTGTGTCCCCTTGGGCAGGTCTTTCATGGAGCCCTAATTACTAGTGAACTCTGAAGGTGATGCATGGCCCTTCTGCTACTGCAATCTAGACTACCGTCCCAACAGTTCCCAGTCAATCTCAACTACCGATCCCACTGTTCCCAGTCAA
Source organism: Micromesistius poutassou (assembly GCF_964030765.1). Lineage (NCBI taxonomy): Eukaryota > Metazoa > Chordata > Actinopteri > Gadiformes > Gadidae > Micromesistius > Micromesistius poutassou. Next base: position 10,174,174 of record NC_140277.1, read on the forward strand.
TCTAGACTACCGATCCCACTGTTCCAAGTATATCTAGACTACCGATCCCACTGTTCCAAGTGTATCTAGACTATCAATCCCACTGTTCCAAGTGTATCTAGACTACTGATCCCACTGTTCCAAGTGTATCTAGACTAACGTTCCCAATGTTCTCTGTCAATCTAGACCACCTTTCCCACTGTTTCCAGTCCATCCAGTCTACCCTTCCTACTGTTCACAGTCTACTACTGTTCCCACTGTTCTGAGTCTGCCTTCTGCTCTGCGGGAGCCAGGGAAAGAGAAAATGGATCCCTCTCATTCTTTGTATTTTCTTTTTTTCCTTTTCCCATGTCAGGAGCATGCACGTTGTTGACAGCTTCCCTGTAACCCATCGGACTATATACTCAATCTTTGACCAAATGAGGCATAGGAGAGGAAGTCCCCGGGAACACCAATGTGAAGGATAACCTCCTGATTTAGCACACCCCATTCGTTGCAAACTTTAATCGTATTACACTTAAATGATTGTGCATTTTTATTGAATGAAATGCGAGTCAATATATTGTTTATGTGTGGAAAAGTGTCTCAAGACCACCAAGTTATTTCCCAGCAAAAGCTTTGACTATTTGAATTCGTCGTCGTAGTTTCGTAGTCTAGTCTAATCGTATTTTGTTTGTTAGAAAGAGGAAGCGTTTACCATAAAAGAACTCCTACATTGCAGAAAATATTTTCAGGCCGGATACAAAGGATACAGATGGCATGCATGTGTTGGTTTAACCCATATTCAGCTTGTATAAAAGAGGAGTAACGGACAGTAGAAAGGGAAAAGAGTAGCAGTAGGAACCGGATGACTTGACTTGGAAGAGACTCAGATAGGCTGCTATTCAACATGTCGTGAGTACTTCATCTTTGTTTCGACTGATTGTGAGCAAAGCCGCGGGTCGATGTTTTCAACAGGGGGGAAGGCTGAAGACAAGTGTTGAATGGCAGACTGGGTCCTCAGTGTGTGGTAGTCCGTTGTGGTGGAAATGTCTGAGTGCACAACCCAGGCAAATTTCGGGGCATCCTGTGTAGCGAGCAGATGTGCGGGCCAAGACTTCCTCTTCAGTGAGCCGGTCATACTTTACATTGTTTGGATCCAGATACATGTTTTAAAAAGTACCTGAAAGAAAAATCTTCTCCAGACTATAGTTGATGGGTTCCAAGATTGCAGTTCGGCCATTGGGTTCTGCCTCTTTCTGTTTACCCAGATGCAACCAAAGCCTACTCAAACGTGATTGGTCAATAATCCTCGTACAGAAACCAGAATGATTCAGATCCTAAAATGTTGTCCCTTGCTTACAGATGTTGCATTCATATCCGGATGTCTGTTTATAAAAATTGCATTTGACTTGAACGGTGTTAAGACTATCTATCCAGACCTAGGTGCTAGGCCAAGGAGCCAGAACTAAATCATTTTACTGCCTTATATGTATATGACATGTAACAATAAATAATCTGAATCTTGAAACTCTTTGATTTGTATCAACTCAATACGATTTTTTTTTTATTATTACCCATACAAAACACATTTGTTTACTTGATGTTACAGAATCATTTTGAAGATGCCTTAATGATAAAAATGTTCTATAATAGGTCCCTCTTAATTGAGCTTACGAGAAGTAAAAAAGCTTAATGGAGCCTAACCAGTGTGTTTATCTGACCCTTCTGACTCAGCCAATCAGACATGATTCAGCGTACCTGCTTTGTGGAGATCTACAACTCCTGTGGTATCTATGCCTTATTGGACCCAGGGTAAGTCTGCACTAGTCCATTTAAAAGCCAATCACTTCAACAGGATTCCCCATCTGAATAAGTACAACCCTCTTTTGTAAAATTCTAAAATCGTTAAGTTTGGCTGTTCCTGGTGAGTGGCGAGTGCAGCGTGCCTCTGCCTCCCCAAATCAAAAAGTACTCCAAAGCCGCCGCCAACTTCACCAGCACCTTGCTGACAGCCTGCGGCTCGGTGGGCGTCTTCACCTACGACCTGGTCCACGACCAGCACAGAGACTACAACGCCGTGCTGGCCCTCATGTTCTCCGTGCCCTTCGACTACAACCTCTACAGCAACTGGTGCGGCGCGGGCATCTTCTACCGCGGCACCGCTTGCGACAACGACCTCTTCGACCTCATGTACTACGGCAATGAGATGAGCTTCGTCCGGGTCAAAGGGGGCGCCGCCGCCAGAACGTACAAGGGAGAGATCGTGGAGGTGGTCGTCGACATGACGGAGTCGAGCAGGGCGGTGCTGAGGGTGGAGATCAAGGACCTCGGGCTTTGCTAGGACCGGGGAGATGGAGATGGGTGGAGCGCTCCGTCTAACCCCTGTCATTACGACCAGAGCAATTATCCATAAGAAATAATCAATTCATCAATCATCATGAATGATGAATGAATGAAAGTTCACTAAAGCCAAGATAATTAAGTGTAACGTGTCATTCTTTAAATCTCTCACCTTTTATCCTACTGAGTACTTCAGTGTACACGTACCTTGTTTTACTATACAGTATATTATATAAAACAAGTTATATAGTGTGCTACCATCAGAGGCTGTACACTTGACTTGCCCATGTGTGTATGACGTGTGTGCACCTGTGTGTGTGTGTGTGTGTGTGTGTATGGTAGTGGTACTGTTGGAGACTGTGTTTGTGGTGGTTCTAGGGGTTGTGGAGGACATAATGATGATAGCGGAGGTGGTGACAGAAAAGGCCTGATTATGTGGGGGTTACGGACCCCTTACGTCCTTGCGGACCCTCCTTGCGTCCACCGCAAGGGCCTGACGTGTGCCTCCCAAAAATTGTAACCTTCCATCGAGGCGACGCAGCAGCAAGGGCTGTGATTGGTCCGCTTACTAAAACCCCACACAGAACCATAAAGGTTCACGACTGCGTCGGAGCGTCTGCGTGGGGGGTGATCACTTGCGGTCGGCTCTTGGCTGAGTGACCGCGCATTTCCTAAACAGTGTTCACACAAACAAGCGCTGATGGAGGCCAGACCGAAATGTGATCCAGGAGGGCCCCTTGCGCGCCGAACGCGGTAAACGCTGGTACAATTACAGAACAGAACAACCAGAACATCTCTGCTTTGCCTTCACGTTTTTCTGTGGTCAGACTGTAATCCAACGAAAGGGTTTCATATGGACGTATGTAGATTAACACCCAGACATACGTGTACACTTTTGCATGCACATGTGTGCGGCGTAACTCGGGAGGGAACCAGGAGCGACGAGGTAATCATGATTACACAGGCGTGCCATTCAGGAGCACAAGACCTCGCGGCTGGCTGTGAACCCTTCCGAACAAGTTGTTAACAAGTTCAGGATGTGCCCCTCTGTCTGTGTGTGTGTGTGTGTGTGTGTGTGTGTGTGTGTGTGTGTGTGTGTGTGTGTGTGTGTGTGTGTGTGTGTGTGTGTGTGTTTATTGGACGGAGATGGGGTGCCCAGGACAACGTTCATTATGAGCAAAGCAGATGGTGGAAGAGCGATGTCATCTTCTCTCTCTCCCGGAACTCATCCATCACCCGCTCACCTGTTCACCTTGTCATTAAGGGCTCAATAGTTTACCTCACCTGTTCGCCTGGTCTTTAAGTCACAATTAATGTAGTTCACCTGTTAACAAAGTCATTAAGGTGCACATTCTGAGATTAGACACAGGCACACTATAAAGAAGAAGTCTGACCTTGTTTTTTCTGGCAAGGTGAGCGGTTTTGTCAGGGTGAAGAAAATACATTATATTTTAAATATAGTATCTATGATCCACCCCAAAGCTTTTTATGCTGGGCTTCTTCGATCTCTTCCCCACCGTCTTAAACTAATTCTTTCCTCCCGCCCCCACCTCCCCTATTCTCCCCCTAACCGCCCCCCCCCCCCAACTGGGTATGGTGGCAGCTCTGCTGTAAACCAATCAGGGACTCAGAAATCTGATCCACCGTGCTCTCCTCCTGTCAGCACACATGTCAAGGTGAACTTGGGCGGGGTGGGGGGGGGGCCCGGGGTGGTGGTGTTCGGGGTCTTTAAATAACTACAGCCCTCTCCAAACTCTCCCACCCACTCACTACCTTCTCACCCAACACTGCCCCCCCTGCCCCCTGGTTAAGAGTGAGCCTCTTGTTTACAAAGACTTTGCAGGGGTCGTTTTTAGCAGAAACCTGATCAGAATATGTAGAAGTTACTGAAATAATCAAAGACCTGTTGGTTTGTGATTACAAGACAGACAAGTAGCGACGGTGGCACCGAGCCAGGAAGAAGATGCTCTGACTATATGTATATATGAGTCTCTCGTCAGACGGGTCTTTGCATTTAATGTACGTGTACATTCATGTGTCATAAAGTGTCATGCGTCACTAATTGCGTGCTAATCTTTCAGCCTCTCTCCATTACACAGACTAGCACGCAAGCACACACACACCACAGGCTAGCTCACACACTAACATACACACACACAAACATAGAGTTTCAACGTGTGTGTGCGTGCATGCGTGTGCGTCTCAAACCTGTAAAACATATTGGCCACTTAAGTGTGCTAATGTTGTGCGTTGCGTGCTCTTCCAACAGCTCTGTCTGCTCGCTCCTTTGCTATTATAAGCAACATCCGTCTGAACGTAACAAATAGACAACTGGTGTAAATATTGTGGTTTCCCTGTCATTCCCTAGATTTTCGTGTGTGTGTGTGTGTGTGTGTGTGTGTGTGTGTTTGGCTGAGGGGTCAGGAGGTGATTACAAAGCCATGCCAACCAATGCCTATGTGCCAACCCTGGGTGTAGCATAGTGTTTATGCGTGCATGCGTATGTCTGTCTGTGTGCGCCTGTTTTTAGAAAGGGTTCTGAGCTCCGGTGGTGGTGGTGGTGGGGGGAGGGGAATTGTCTTGGACGACACGCCTCTCGTCTCTCTGGCGATGGCTTCCCCTGGGAACCGAGCCAGGTCCAACTCTCAAAGACCGCTTCCTCTCTCAGCAGTGGCAGGCCTTCATCTCTGACCCTCAGTCTACGACCCACCCCGCCGGGACCGCCACCTTCTCCCCCTGCCCTCAAACTCCACCACCTCCTCCACTGTCTCTCCCTCCTTCTCCTCCTCCTCATGGACCTTCACCACCACCTGCTCCTCTGGAGTAGATGTGCTGAGAGCCAGCCACTTGGCTCTTCTTTTAACACTCTGGTCAATATAATTACGTGAGTATCAGTTTGTATAAATTCAATACATCCTACTGACAGTTGCCCACAGGAACAGCAACTACAGGAAACCAACAAATATGTTCCCTCCGGCCTCCGTTTCTTCTCTTCCACTTTCACCTTCCATCCAGCCAGGAAATCGTCTAGCAGAACCAATCCCAAAAGAGGTCTGAGGCGTGAGCTCAACTCCTTCCTACTCTTCAAATCTCTTGTCTTCACTTTCCTTGGCCTCCTTCCACTCTCACGCTGTATCAACCTGGTTTCCTTAAACACATGACTTCATGATTTATCCGGTTTGATGATGATGTTGATGATGATGATAATGTAATGCAGACCTTGTAATTTACTCTGGTTGTTGTTGCAACTGTTCCCACTGCGTGACACGCTACTGGCAGGTTGCTAAACATCACCGGTGACCGGCCTCCGGACAGGGGTCAGCGATGCTTCTCACACATTCTCACAGCCGTAAATCCTCTGGCTTAATATACACATATGGCATCCTCAAAACACACTTTAACAATGACCCCGAGCACGGCACCTAACAACGCATCACAACAACGCACAACAATGCCACATGACATACCGCATCTCACAACAGCGTACACCGCGTACCGAGACAACGTCCGACAGCACAAACCATGTGACAATAGTACACAGCAACAAACAGCAACACACACCTCCCACCCTCTTGCAACATGGCCGATCCACATGGTCAGGGAAAACACACTTTATGCAACTAACACGTTAGCAAACACATGAACTCACCTCATGTCTTTACCTCGAGTGTTAACAAGTAGAAAATACTCCCCCGTGTTCATGTGGTGTGGTGGTGCCACTCACAAATGTGGAAACTAAAATATTATTTGCTTCAAAGAAACCGTATTACTCGTGTTATTTAACCACACAACATGTGACAACACAAGCACTTTCCCTGCCAACAGAAACAAGTGTGCTTTGAACACGCAGAAGGGGGTAATCAGGGGTCATTCGTATTCTGGGGGCAATATATCTTGGTAGAAACTAATTAAAGCCGAACCAACATCATTTAAAACGGGAACCTGAGTGGACAGGCATTCAGATTTCAACACATCCAGGCAACTAATCGCCTGTTTTGATACAGGGGGCATGTAGTGGTTTCAAACAGGCCTCACATTCATAAAATACCCAGACTGGGATACACGAGTCCGCTCACTCTGCTGTATGAAGCACAGCACTGTTGCTCTACCATTTCCCCTCTCTCTCATGGACTTAAAACATACATACATGTACAAGTACATGTATCTAATGCCTTGGTTTACCCGTTGATACTTAATAATCACTTTGGAAGACATTTAGCAAATAAATCATCAGCTTTGGCGGAGTCCCAGGGTGTCCAGCTTTGCTTCTGGCAGCTCTGACATAACACTTTCCATGGTTCCTCACACACACACACACGCACACACACACCCCTGCTTAACCAAACAGGCTGACGGGGGACAAACCGAGTTCAGCGTGCCGATGACATGTGGTGTGGCCCTCCAGGTACCTGCATACCTGTTTGCATGCGGGTTGTGTGTATATTTTACAAAAATTAAATAAACGTATGAAAACAGAAAAAAGTTATTTTAAAAAGGTCCCACAGACCATATTTCTGTTGTTGCCCCCATGATTGCAATAGTACACCAAGCCATCTAATTGTGATGATTTATAGTAAACATTTCACCCTGGAAAGACGCATTATATCAATCTTTAAGCTGCTGCATTGATTCTGGTCATAAAACTGAGGAAAAAAATTAATCTAATATTAACAGCGGGTGTTTCTAAAGTCTGTGTTCACTGCACCGCAGTGTTGGTTACAAGGTGCATTAACTGCACTGTGGTCACCATGGTTTCACAACAAACACAGCAGTCCTATGGTCGCAGTACATGTTGATTGGCAGTGGCCAGGTTGGGCACCGTTATTGGTTTCTTTCTGTACACGTCCCACAATGCAATGCAGCATTTTTCTAGAGCTCATGTCTTGAATTTGACACATTCTTTATGCCAACTTTTTAAAAATTTGAATCTGTTATTAGAAGTTCATATCATCAACCTATTTAATTGATAAAGGGCATACATTATATGCATTATATATATAATATATTATCTGTTATAACAATGCAAAATCAATGATTTCACCAGAAAAACACTCAATGCAATAGTATGAATCGTCAGTACCTAACTAAACTATAACTTCCTGATCTGGGTTCTTAATAGAAAGTTTTTCAGTTATGACAAACTCCAACAGCCACACACTGAATGACTACAGAAATACTAGCATGTAAGAGTGACATTTTCAACCACAACCCCAAATGTTCTTCTTTTACAACTGTCGAAAACAGAAATGAACAAAGAACGAGGCACCGGCAGTAAAAGCCATGGAACCATCTGGAAGGGTCTGCAGTAAAACGGCCTCACACCTGTGGCGATGGTGGGGGGGAGGGGCTTGGCTGCCTTAATAGGCGCTCATGGGAGGACGTTAGAAGACAATGACGCTGCCGACAGGGCCAATTAGCACTAATGTGTGGACACTAGCCCCGCCCCTTGTTCACACAGACCCATAGAGTCGGGGTGGTGGTGGGAGGAGGTGGAGGTGCTTGACACACACACACACACACACACACACACACACACACACACACACACACACACACACACACACACACACACACACACACACACAAAGGGCTTAATAACGAACACCTGGTGGTTGTAGCAGTCAAACAGGTGGCTTCAGTTGCTGCTGTAGCGAGCAGTTCACTGTTCTTGAACGCCTCTGACAAACTGCTGAGTGCTGGACCTTCTCATCTGCTGCTCTCCAGCTTTCCCGAGAAACCCTCCCTCCTCCGTCTGCTTTTAAAGAGACGGTGTTCCCTCTGTGGGGTTTGGTATTGTATGTGGCACGATGGCCATTCTTCTGCTATGGGTTGATTCTGTGGTCATATAAAATACACATTTTCTTTTTAAATTTAACTTTGGCCAAGATCACCTGATTATCATCCAAGTCTGCTCCTGTCCTGAGAATGGAGAACAATATCTTCACCTTTCTCTTTCTTATTTGTCCCAGTATGCCACAAACACAGCATCAGATCCCATGCATTCATCTCATCTCGTTCCACCGTTGTGGAGAAATGTCGGAATGCGAGCGGCCCCAAGAGTGTTGCGTCTTAACGCTCGCGCCGTCGCAGCGCCCATCCCAGAATACCTCTGTGTGACACCCCACCGCTGTCCTGTCCTGTCCCTGTGTGACATCAAACCGCCGGCGCTGCCAGCGGACCTTGAAATGACACCCTCCACTTGTCGTGGAGCCGGCGCCAGTCGCGGGCCACCGGGTGCACGGAGAGGGCCCTACTGGGCACGCTCAGACCGGAGCGGCCTGCGTCGCTAGGTGGACACTCAAATAAATAAATACCCTTCTCTCAGATCTACCCAAGAGGTGTCACAGAGATGTTGATTTAGAACTATTATAAATAAGTTGAGAGGAAGTATCAACACATCCCTGCCTCCGATAACGTCCACATTTAAAGAGCGATGACACCCTAAACCCCCACTTGTGTTGGATGCATTATATTTTCAGCCATCTATTTTTGCTTTGATCTTGACAAGTGAGTGTTATACATATTATACTGATAAATGTAGATTGTTAATATTGACAGGAAAGAAAACTCAATAAAGAAATAAGAAAGAAATAAAACGGATGACATCACAGCGTACCTCCTTGCACAGACTCCCAGACCTCACACCTAATAAAAAGCCTTGGTGAGCCCTCGTTGTGGGGGTTTTAAGAGCTGAAGTAGGGGCTTTTGGTAAGAAGTCGAGCTATCTCTACTCCCAATCTCCTGCCGCCCTCTGGCATCGCCCTAATTAAGCACAACATCTTAATCTGACCATGCGCACGCACACACACAAAAACACCACTGAATGAAACCAAAAGCAGGATACAGCCAGCCGAGGATATTAGTGGGTGGAGCCCTCAGGGTTCCACCTGAGCTGTGTGTGTGTGTGTGTGTGTGTGTGTGTGTGTGTGTGTGTGTGTGTGTCTGTGTGTGTGTGTGTTAACAGCTCTTACCTGGAGGACAGAGGCAGTTGTGGGGCACGTCGCGGGCCTGCCGTGTCTTGGGTAGCCGAGCTGCAAGTTTCTGACAGAAGAAGAAGGAAAAGAGAGGAAGTGTTAGGATGCTTTGTATACTTAAATGGATCTGAAATCCTCTTCCCAGAAACAGTAAACAATTAAAACAAAGCAGTATTTAAAAGTGAATAAACTAGCAATGACCTGTAAAAATGTTTTAGCCATTGATCCGTCTCCCTTTCTAACCAATGAGTGTGTCAATTAATATAATTTTTATCTGTGTACTTTCAACCATGCCATTAACAACTTTCAATGTCAATAAATCCATGCCAGTGCGCATACAACCTCTAAAATTGTACACAGAAGACAGAAAAGTGATTGGTAGATAAAACAGCTCAATTTAGCCTTTATCAAGGTATAAATACTGGACACAAGTCTGTGCTAAATCAACGAAAAGGGTGAATGCCAGCGATTTGATCCGAGCGCCAGTGCCAAGACAAGAATACTGGTTCATCCTCAACGGGATGCCAGCCCCATCCGGAGCAGTGACAGCAGTGTGAGCTGTTTGGAGGCGGTGACAGACAGGTGCAGGAGTGGATGTTATGGAGATAAGGTTCAGGGTTCTTGGTAGAGACGGTCAGGCCCAATATGTCCCCCAGGAACACGACCACAGATCCAACAGCAGTTGAACAACGCATAACACTCCAAATAAAGAATCCATGCAAGAGTGTGCTCTCACCAGGATAGTTAAATGTGGGCGTACATCTTGTGTGTAACAAATCGCATGACTCCTTCCCAATGAGAAACGCTTTACACCTACGTTATTTAATTTGTTCTGATCTTCTAATATATTTTTCTAGACATTTCCATGAGGGACAGAAATAAATAGGTAAATCAAATATGTTAGTGTAGGATGGAAGGAAACACCAAATGTATAAATATCAACTGTGTGAATAAGTAAAAAGTTATATATAACTTATTTTTCGTCCCAGAATCCTTCCGGGAAGAAAGGACCAATAGCAGTGAGATCCAACCCACCAGAACCACTGTTATAAACGGCAGACACAAAACCAACCTGGAATCTCTCTCCTTCCTTCCCTCTCACACACTCCCTCTGTCTCTTTCCCTCTCACACACGCCCTCTGTCTCGCTCCCTCTCACACTCTCTCTCTCTCTCTCTCTCCCGTTTCTCTGAGAGCTCTGTGTGTGTTATTCACCAAGAGTTCCAGGAATGTATTTGGTTGATACTGGCAGGGCCCGCATGGCGGCTGGGGAAGTGTTTAGTGGAGACCGGTCCGGAGAGACCGAGATCTGCCGCACTACTCTGCTGTGGTGGTGGACTTCTAAAATGGCCCTCGGCTCGACCCGAAGTCCAACAACAGCTGAGGTGGCCACTGCCCCCCCCCCAACCCAACCCCAGCCCACCCAGACAAGGTGACAGAGATAAGGGGGTACACTGAAAGACGAAAGAAGACGAGAGTCAGGCCATCCCAGGCGGATCAACCTGTAAATCAGCAGCCCCTTCAACGCGCGGTGCATCAAAGACCAAGCTCACTCGAATTACCAGACAACAGCGCTGAACGGCGAGTAATAAAATAGATATAAATACTGACGGCACCCTTCTATGGGACAGCCGTTGATGATTCAGACGAGTTACCCCGAGTGTATGACTGGTGACATCACCACTGGCATGCACAGCGGCCTTGATGGTCAGGGGTGGGCGAAGGGGTAGACAGTACCCCATAGAGAGAGCTAGGGGGTGGGGGGTGGGATGGTAAGAGAATGGGTGGCTGGGTGCATTCCCCGCCTCTCCGCCTCCCCCACTTTAATGGTAACCCGATGCTGGAGGTTTTGATGTGGTTTAAACGTGCTATTTCAGGAGTATGACAGTGGCTTTCACAATCCCCTCATCAGAGTAGCTTGAAGATCCCTAATATGCTGCCCTACCCCCCACCCCCCTCCCCCCTCCCAACTTACTGCGTTTGTAGTGCACTTAAGAGTTTTCAGCGCAGTGCCGGACTGGCCCGTGGGTGTTTAGAAGTCCCATTTAGAATTAATGGATGGGTGGTCGGCGATCCTGTTTGAAAGCATTCCGTCAGGAGCAGCGAGCCGACCTATCGATCGGCTCGGTGCTGGCCAGCCGATCCGCTGTTTGCCAATGCCAGTGATGAAGGAAGCCCTCGTGTGTCATTTGCTCATTGTAAACGCCGTCATGCCGCGGCCACTTGAAGGTCACGGTGCGGAGCCCTGAGGTCATGTACACAAAGGGCTTGTGAAACAGAGACTGAAGTACTTGAGGAATTCCAGCGCTGCTAAATTTGGATGTCGGGGGGCTTAACGCAAAACATCTACAATCCGCGACAGCGTTTGAACTAGCGGTGGAGCGGCAGAGGTATTGGGGATTGGAACCCTACCAGGCTATAAAAAGACCTATTGATTCCTTGGAAAATGTCCACAATAAGAAGATCCGATGCTTAGAATCATTCACATGTAGGAGATAAAAGAAGAGCCGTTTGATTTCACACGCTCTTTAGACGTACAGCCATGACAGATGCCTAATAATGGGAAACTAATTATATTGCTAAAGCATATTCTGGGAGGGGCAGTGGCTCATCCCGCTAGGGTGCTCACCAGGAAGGCAACATACCTGGTAGTGACCCAGGTTCGATTACAGCCTGCACTACATATCAGTATCTATTCACTTGCTCATTCCCTCTCTCTTTCAATTCCTGTATATTTTCACTGTCCTGTCCATGAAAGATGGACAACATTTATATTAAAAAATATATGTATTTAGCAGACCAAAAATCAACACTGTGTACTGTTGAGATGAATCATCTCACTTTTTTTTTTTTAAGAACTCAGGGAACGGCAATGAATAAGTTCTGAGAGTTGTGCCGAGAAATTGTGATTAAGAATTCTTCCCTCTTGACGAAATGATTCCACCAGGCAGAAATCAGGACTTCTGGTGCATCTATCTGAGAGCGAAGAAGAGACCATTCTCTTCGCAATGTCCTCATGACTCAGTGTGCTCTGACAGAGAGCAGAGCTGGTCTCTCTCTCCCTCTCCCCCTCTTTCCCACTCTCTCTCCCCATCTCTCTCTCTCCCTCCATCTCCCTCTCCCTCTCCCCCCCACTCTCTCTACCCCTCTCTCTTTACCCCTCTCTCTCCCTCCCTCCCCGCCCCCTCTCTCCCCCCAGAACATTCATTCTGCAGGATGCTATTGCAAGTTATTCCAGAGCAGAAAAATGCATTTGTCTGCATATTCCACCAAATGATACAGTGTTTCCCACTAGTGTTTCTGGGGCATGCGTGCCTGCTTTTATTGTTCAACACACTGGCCTGTGCAAGCATGCAGAGGTATCTGTCACTGAGAGTGGGGGAGCCACCCAAACGCATGCCGCAGGCTGTACAGGGCTGAGGGGTCTAGGGGGGTCTGCAGGGACCTGGGTGACGAAACCAGGACCGGGGGAGGCTGTATTTCTCCCCTTTCCACACCTCAGAGTCTGGCCGCTGCGCTGCACACACAGCTCCTGCTCTGGAAAATGCACAGCCAGTTCCCTGGCCATAGAGAGGGCCTATGGAGGGCCGTCGGCCTCATAGCTAATTGTGAATTCTCTCTTTTAAAAGCTTGAGCAACATTTAAGGATCAGAGTAGAGAATGTGGATTTCATGGAAACTGTATATTTTAGATGCTTGGTTGAGACATTAATTAACATTTATTAAGCTTTTTATTTTGATTTATTAACCATTTATTTAGGGTGAAATCCTAAACTCCCATTCCCCTCAGTGTGTAACATCTGACAGACTACAGAGCAGTGACAATCTGCACATTGTTGCAAAGTTTCCGTATAAACGTTTATGTAAGAGTAGAAATAGGTTTACTTTTGCCAATTGTTCTGACTTGATTGTATATTTTAATCAATTAATATCCAGTCAATGTATGATTTGTTTTGATGTTGTTTTGTTAAAAATCTCCCCCGCGTGAAGGCCGACGTTTAATATTAAAAAGGTCAATATTGTCACGGTGTTTCTGTTGCATGGAGTGGACTAACGCATATAGCTCCTCTTAATATTAGGAGATGCCCAAAGTGAAAGTGGAGGTGACTCAAAAGGTTGTGTCAAAGCAAACAAAAGGAAAGGAAAATAGGCTGCCTACGGACTTCAATCACCGTGGAAGAGGTTGTTAGTGTAGCTGTGGAAGTGGTCAATTAAAGGGCAAACCGGGGCCAAACAACTGTTTTACACAACAGATGGTAAAGGAGAGTGCGACTCAGGGTTATACCTACAAAGTAATGCAAAGTGAGTGGATCTGAAAACGGAATGCGTTGTTAAGGAGGAGACATCGTGCAGGTGTCCCTAAATACAAAAGTAAGAATGTATTTCTCGCCGTTTGTGTATGGGCCATATTGGTCATATAAAATTGCACCATGTCAACTGCAAGGGCTTCTCATGCCTGTTAACCTTTAAAAATATAAAAAAATAAGTCAAGACTTATAGAACGGACGAGTGCATAAAGTATTGCACAATTTATCATTAAAGTTGCACCTCCTGTGGCCCAGAATTTAATAAGTAGGCCTACTACATCTTTGCGACCATCGGCGCTTACCTCTTCCAGAATCCGGTCAAGACGGGCCAGGATAACGGGTTCCACCTGCTCCGAGGACATCCATGCGGTGACCTGCGAGTCCCGCTGCTGCTCCAGGCTGAATATCCGTGACTGCAATTCCGACGTCCGCAGAAAGACCGCCGTGCAAACTCCCAGAGACAAGAGGCTTAATATTATACAAATTGTTAGGCCGGCAGAATCTCCAAAGTTTCTCCAAAGCGGCTTCTTGCAAGCGTCCTTGTCGTCACAAGTCCTCCGCACTTTGGGGTGACCGGTAGCTCTCCACTGTTGTTCCTCTTCCATTTTTCATGCAGACCTACTATAACTTTAAGATATTTTCCCCCCCACAATGAAATCCAAATATGAATCAAGAAGAGTAAAAAAAAAAAAATACTACTTTTGGTAGTTAAAGTCTTGCAGTTGTCCTCCTTCCAAACTTTTTCTTGCTTGATATTCTCAAATAAATAAGTATTTATAACAAAATCAAAACACGACACAATCCTGTGGTGTTGAGCATCGTTCAAGTCGGTTAAGTAACAAAACCGAGTATAACAAAACCCAAGTCAACTCTCTGATCACTTTGCACCGAGTTGCAGCCGAGCCATCTGATGGTGCTGTCCGAGCGGTGTAGCTGCAGCTCTCTCTCTCTCTCTGTCCCTGTGTACTGGTCGATCAGCCGTCAGTGCGCGCGCTGAAATCTGAGCCGCTCTCTCTCTCTCTCTCTCTCTCTCTCTCTCTCTCTAGAGCGCCTTTACACTATGCGCCTTTTGCTAGGCTGCTGCGCAAGTGCACGCTCCTCCTATCACTAGGGTGTAGGGTTAGGCTAAACGTTGGGGTGGTAGGATGGGCTGGGATTCAGCGGCGGCGGCGGCGACGGCGTTGCCCCCTTTGATCCGTGCGCACTCGCGAGGGATATTTTTAGGGCGAGCGCTGCCAGTATGCAGAGTAGCCGCGCGCCGCACGAGCGATTGTGCTGTCTGAAGTATTCCAGCCCTCCTTCTCAGGCCTGATCCACGGGGCAAAATGAACATACATGAAAATAAAGATAAACGACGGATTGTATTTAGAGTAGTTAAAAAAACAACTTTACAGACTTTTTTTTATTGAACTTCTTTTGTCAGATTTTGTTGAATTACATCATATTCTTTGCAGTTTATTTAATACAATTCTCTTAAAGCAGTAGTCTTGAATCCATCATAGTGATAACATTAACATAGGCATACGAAATAGAGAGAGTGTGTGTGTGTGTGTGTGTGTGTGTGTGTGTGTGTGTGTGTGTGTGTGTGTGTGTGTGTGTGTGTGTGTGTGTGTGTGACATGTGTAAGTGTGTCAGTCTGTGCATGTGACATGTGTGATGTAGGAATAACTGACAGGCCTGATACCATAATTTAATAAATCAACCTGCCCAAGATAAATGACGAACAGCATGAAACTGGTTCTCAACCAAGGAACCAAATATTAATGCAGTCAGAGACTTAAACCGAGTCTGAACACTTTAAACACCACAATTTATAATCTGATCACTTCTCCTTCTTCCTTTTGCGGGAAAAGTCAAGATGTCCGCCCTCCCTGTGATCAGCTGTTAAATAACAGTTCTCAGGTCATCGCCGGTAGCCTTTGAAGTCCTCGTCTAGCACCTCATTAAAATAGCCGCCCCAGCCACACAGGATCAACATAGGCGTCCAAGCTGAACTCTTTGTTTGCTTCTTTGGCCCTCCCTTGTTTTTGTGTGTGCTTGTGTCTGTCTTAGTGGGCTATGTGTTCTTGTGTGTGCTTGTGTCTGTCTTAGTGTACTATGTGTTTTGGGGATTACTGTGATTGCATACTTGCGTTATGACTACAACTATCAATTGTTGAGGACTACAACTACGGACAGCTCTATTCCCATTTAAACATGTCAATCGCAGACAATCTGACTTAACTGACTTGCAAAGCACAAATATTGCTTCAAACATAGTTTCATATAAGCAGGTAAATTTCCAATCACATTCAGTAAAATGTTGGCTGTCGAATATTGTAGTATAAAATGAGTTACTTTTTACTTTTCTCATGTGTGTGGGGCATTCGGTTTGTCTGTGTGTACACTTGTGCATGTGTTCAAAGTTCACAGCACCTGTGACGGTGTGGTGTAATTAAATTTAACATCCACAGAAAAAGTCGTAGTTTGTCCATCACTGAGAAGCAAGACCCACTGTAAAGCAATGGAAAGTGCTGCTGTTCAACAGAACAAGCAGGCATTTTGTGCTATAGGGAAAGTGTATTAACATCTTTTACATACTCAACATTTGTTTTTGGCCAATCTTTACCATGTCCTTAAACTGTCAAACTGACACGTGTTACTTTAACGTCCAACGTCTGCCCCTCCATTTCATTCCCGCAGCTCGAGTCATTTTTGTAAAGTTCACCTTTAGTTGTAGAGAATTTACAGCTTGCTGATAGTTTAAGCATGTGTGCACTGTCGCCCATGCACAACACACACATTACTGGTATATTGGAATTACCTTTTAGGTGTAAGTAAAAATGTTTGGTTTTTTCCCACAACATGTATAACAGTACACAACATGACTTATAAACAGAGCTGTCAAATGATAGGCAACACTGGGTTTGTGAGAGTTTACGTCTAGTTTATCCAAGGTGTACTCAAAGGGAATGGGTTCCATTCTTAGCAACACTTTGGTTGAATTCAAGCATGGGCCAACTCATAAATGTCAGTACCTCCAACACAAGTACCCTCATCGCCACCCCCCAGCATATGAGCTGACTTGATGGCAGATGCAATCAGGAATCAAGATAGTTTAACTCAAGGGGATGGCTTGTTTAATTGGATTGACAAAACCACAAGAGTGGTTTCTATTATCATATACTGTTTTAGGGGCCAAAGCCGCAAACAGAGTTCAAATAATAACGGAGAATTTCCTTGCTTGTGTGTCTCTCTCGTTCTCTCTCGGCGCTGTAATTGCATTCAGAGCCAAAGTGACGGTCGCTCCGACGGCCGGCCACATCTTAAAAGACGTGAGACGTTACCAAAAGGCTTTATGACTATGGTGGGATGGGCTGGGATGGAGTGGTGATGAATGCCATGCGTTACCAGAACTTGTAATTACAAGTCAACCGTCTGTGTGGCCAGCTGGCGTTGTCATTCTCCAAGATGGAAAAAACACACATTTGGAAATGAGTCTTAAGAGGTCCAAGAGGTACATCGCCATCAGTCGGACTGAAGATCAAATCAAAAAGTTGCTATGACAGCTGTGATAAAAGTTGGAGTGGGAAAGTAGCGAGAATTGATTCCTCTCTCATTAAGTCACTCCAATACGAAATGGTAATCAAAATGAGATATTACGTATTTCTTTGCTAATTCCAGTCCCTTGTTTCCTATTGATCTATATATTACAGGTCATATAAGTAAATCAATGGTAATGTTAACAAACTTCTGCTCCAATATTTCGGTGTCTTTCTACTTTGTCTGTTTGGAATATTAGCCCGGCACTCGTAATAAAAGCAAGCCAACAGTGAAAACAGTAGGATACGGCCATTATTACCAGCCAATTTTAACAAAACAAAACAAGAAAAAAAGTATCCTATATGAAATGAGTAACATATGCCCCTAAACTTTATCACTCACAGAGCCCACACCAGGGCATCTGTCTTGTGGATAAGTGCATAGTAATCTTCCAGAGAGTTCAATAGCTCAACATGTGCTGTGGTTTGAACAAATCTATGTAGGCTCTACCATTTAATCTCAGAGAATTCAGCCCCCCCCAAAAAAGCAATCCTACTAACAGGCTTCATTGCACAGCTTAAATTGAGCAGCAGAATTGTTTGGACTCACGGACGAAGGAACACGTTTCAGCATTTGTCTTAAGTATGGTTCTAAATGCCCTGTAGTTCTTATCTGTAGCTGCCCGAGGGGCCCGACCAGGGCACAGGGTCACTTTAATAGTTCAGGGACCTGCAGTAGGCCCCTGAGATTTAAAAAACAACCATACAGCTTCTTACTGCAGTTGTCCTGGTGTTATAATCACCACACACATTTGTTACACATTAAAGTCAAGTTATCAGAGGAAGTAAGCAGTGTGTGTGGGTGTGTGTGTATACAACATGCTGACCAGGAATTGTCTGTAACCAATTAACGAACGCTCTGCTCTACAGTGATGGAGTGACGGTGGTATAGAGAGAATATGTGTGTGTGCGACCAATAAGAAGAGTAGGAAAATAATGACAAAGAAAGACTCTCTCTCCCCCTCTCTCTCCCTCCCTTTCTCCCTCTCCCTCTAACCAGTGTTTGAAGGTTAGTAAGATTTAGGATCTTCCAAATGAACGTGTCCGTCTGTGAGAGCCACCTTGGGTGGTAAGAGTGTAACAGAGAGGATGGAGGACACAAAGAATGAGGCAATTTCCACACTAAATGGTGGAACCCAATGCTAGTGCTGGGACCCAGGGTTAATAAAAACACACGACACATTCTGCCACCAGAAACACAGCTGGGAAGTGAGTTTGAGAGCCAGTGGCCGAGAGTATGCAGTGAAGGCGACTGTGTAGAACTTCATCTACTTGGGAGGCACACAATCACAGCATAGAAGCATACAAGTGTCCTACCACCTGGTCACACTTCACAGGGGTTTGTTCTATTGAATTTCATTTATAACCAACTATTTTATATCTTTGAACTCTTTGCACTCCTTTCTCCCTTTAAATGATGCCAATGCCAATTCAATTCTCCAGCCGTTTGGCAGGTAAGTATAGCTTAGCTGTGGAAAATCCTTTAAAAGTTTTAAAATACAGTAAGATCTATGATAGACACCAAGACCTCCGACTATGAACTATATTAATAGTGCCTAGAATAGAGAAGAGGCTTGTGTCGTGGTTCAGCTCTGTTATTGCTGAGCGGTGACTGAACGTATGGGAAAGGAGAGGGTAAATGTCTCAAGGTCAAAGAGCGAGAGAGAGAGAGGGATGTCCACGCTGGCCCAGGGCTAATCACTGGTAATTACCTGCAGGTGTGTCCGGAAAGGGGCCGTGTCCTTTGACAGAGTGGACAAATGTGTCTGTCGTATCACTTGAGGTCCATCAAGATCCGGCTGAATGAGATGGAAGCCATGCTGGTGGACCACCATGAAACCACCACAAGCATTTGACCCCGCCCTGGCCAATTAGGGTCCATACATTTTGGATAACGAGGTCAATTAATAATTTTTGTAGTGCTACTTAGTGAGTGTAATGGTATCCCTACTTAATTTTTATATGCTCGGCAGTTGTATGAAATGGAAATTTGAAATGGTCTCCTGTCAAACATCTGGATTAAGTTTTATCAAAAGGGCATTTATGTAAAAACATTAGAAGGCCGAGATGTGTACGTAAAGCAGATATTTTCTCAGCATACGGGTGCTGCTAGGCGTAACTTTGAGAGGTTTTGCCCTTTATTGTTCCATCTGGCATGACCTAGTGAAGTTTGGCTCAAACCTGCACTCCCACAGCCCACACAGTCAAACACCATCAACTTCTCCGCTGCGGGCATCCTTGTCTTTTCCATTAATCTGCTTCTAATCATCTCCAGAGCCAACAGAATAACGGTTTGGCACCAATTACTACAAAATCACCTAGCAGATATTTTTATCCAGAGCGGCTTAGAGTGAATTTATTTAGAATCATGTAATTAACAAGCTGGGTCACGGCTCAATGATGACTAACAGGTAGACTGTGAACATTGGGGCAGAAACCCAGAGCCTTTGGGTTGGGAGTTTGACACTTGCATCCCATAGACCATCCAGCCCTCCTCCTCACAGAACACAAATAACCTTCTAGAAGAAGAGCCAAATTGCTTCTTGCTCATCCCTCCCCCTCCATCTGGTGGACCACTGTATCAAGAAACGGTGGTTTCTAAAAGTCTAAATTATAACCTATGGGTTCCTCCACCGGGTGATTAGACGGTGAGGCTGCAGCAGGCTGCACTTGTTCAAAGCAACGCGTCGTGATGCTGGATGGCCATGAGCTTATCAGGTCTCGAGTTCCCGCTCTCTGCAGCCATGCGTGTCCACACTGTGTCAGGCACACGCGCATTCCCAAAACTGCACGTCAAACCTGCATGGTTCACTGCATGCGGCACGCCACACCTGCATGCAATCATAACACTCAGACTGTGCTACCCTACCCCATTTGAGAATCTGTGGCAATAATTTACAACAATATGGATAGTGTGTTCATAAGGCCTCAGGAGTGCCTTGTGTGTTTTCTTTTACTCTGTTCTTTGGTTCACAGCTTTCTGAATCTTGGATTCGTCGGGTAGGGGGGAGGGGGGAGGGGGTCCCTTTCTGGCAGCTTGTCCTTCTCATCCTAGTTCTCTCGAAAACTGTTTATGACACACACACACACACAGACACAGACACACACACGGATTGAGCACTGTCCCTCAGTGCTCACTCCTACACGTGCACGGCTGGCCTGCGCACGACTTCTGTGGTTTTCTCACTCTTCTATAATTAGGTAGCTCCACCCTCCATGTTATTTTCTTTGGGGAGATTAAATTATTACCGACATCCACGTCAGATAAATTACAGGCCGTGCTCTGCATTTATGGTCAGATCGTTTGGTTTGTGCTGCCCTTAAGCGAGGCGCTTGGCCCTGGTCTGGGCTCCCCGTGCACAGGGCCTGGCACCTGCCCCTACCCCTTGGCGTCTCCAGCGGGGCCATGAACACCAAGGCCTTTTTCCACTTTGGCACATCGTCTGTGGCCGGCCAGCTGTTGAAAGGGTATGGATGTTGGTTGCATGGCATTCACACTGGGCTGCACGTACGTTTACACCAGGCTACACTGGAGAACTGTTTACATTTGCACAGTTCCACTGAGACCAGTCCACTGAGCAGTTTAGACTCATCTACTGCTACTACAAGAGAACTATCTCAAAGCTGTTCTTTGGGAAGAATATCCTCTAAACAGAACTATAACATATGTGAAAAAAAAACTACAAAGGACCCTCTTCAAACTCCAAAAGGTCTTAAAAAACGACAAACATCCACTATAAGCTACAAAACATCCTCTACAAACTACCAAAGTGTTGTGCTCCTCCCCTGGCATCGGTGTGGCAGAGCGTAGAGCGGGTCTTCACTTCAGGCACAGCCCCACAAATACGATACCCTGCCGCTCCCTCTCTTCCTCTGACCTTCTCAAAGTAAGAGCCACATGGTCATTACACAGACAACTGTGTTGTCTTCCACGTGCCCCCCTACCCCCCCCCCACACACACACACACCCGCCCCACCCCGACCATCAACCTGGTGAGGCTCAACACTAATAATGTGCGAGCGAGAAACAAATTACAACCAGCATGCCTGAGGTTTTCTAGAAAGTGGAAGGAGTCGTTAAATGCAGATGTGCAGTAACAATCTCTTTAATGAAGAAAGAAAAACAAGCCAGGAGCCAAGCATGAGCGTATGTGTGTGTGTGTGTGTGTGTGTGTGTGTGTGTGTGTGTGTGTGTGTGTGCGTGCGTGCGTGCCTGTGTGCGTGCGTGCGTGTGTCTGTGTGGTGGTAGAGGTCGTTCTGATCTGAGCAGACTAATTAGCTGTCTAGTAGTGAAACATAAGTGCAGCGCTCTTACTCTCCGGCAGTCAAAGTTTGTGATTGAATTACACAGACTTTTTGGCCAGTATGCAGATGATATTCTGCTGATTCCCACAGTACAACCTCCTGGTCAAACATAGCTCCACATGGGACCATGTAATTGGGCCCGTAGCCCTGGAGCGGTCCCATGGCATCGTTGGTCACCACAACTCCATCCTATATTCCTCTTGTAGCATTCAAGTAATCCTCAAGGTCATAGATACACTCTCTGCAGCTCTGATGCAACCGGCCCGCTGGCAACATGGGTCCATAAAGCCTCATTAAAACACACTAATGCCTATGATCCAGGCCCTCTAGATAACTTCAACAAGATTCCCATAAAAGTGGCTGTGCAAAGCTTTGACCTGTCAGAGATCAACCAAGATTGATTGTATTATATTGACGGCTAAATTAAACAGGATGATATTTATGTGCTGCATGTATAGGAAAGCCAGCAAGGAGATGATGACCACAACCGCGCAGTTTAATCAGGCTGACCACAGCGGTGGATGACTTCATGAGATGGGGATTATGAGTGCAGAGAAGGACTTGATTCAAAGTGCTGTTTCAGCAGCCTGACATGATCGCTGACTTAGGGTTGTTATTTTTTCGCCAACACTTTTGTTCGGTCATACCCCTTGGCTGCAGGACGCTCGCCCGGACCCCAGTCAACAGACTCATTTAGATTCTGGGGTTTGGCCTAGGCTAGGGTTCTATATCCGAGGCACTGAACACTTAAGACGAACCAGATTCCACCACACCGGCTTGGCGTGGCTCAAATGGTCAAGATATCCGGCCTTGAACCACACTGAGGACATCTGTTGTGGAGCTGGTGAATGATTGGTTGTGTCACTAACTATAAACGCCTGCATCCACTCTAGCAGCAAGCGTCCTTGATTGGTTCTATTTTTCTGTATCAAAGTTGTTTCTGTGTGTATGCGTATGCTCACACATGGACATGTGCCATTTATCCACGTACATTTCCCATTCAAGCTCTGCCTGGGAGGTGCCTACGCGGTAGACGACCTGGGACCGTGCATGTCATATCTTCAGTCCCTAACTCCATACACATTGGACTGGAGTCGGCTGTATAGAAACCTGACCAAAGCAGAGCAGCAAGCAGCTGAGAACTGGTTTCTTAAGAGCCAGGCTGG
Source organism: Micromesistius poutassou (assembly GCF_964030765.1). Classification (NCBI taxonomy): domain Eukaryota; kingdom Metazoa; phylum Chordata; class Actinopteri; order Gadiformes; family Gadidae; genus Micromesistius; species Micromesistius poutassou. Next base: position 10,196,806 of record NC_140277.1, read on the forward strand.
GTTGCAGACCCTGAGCTCTGACAGCACAGCACCACAGGCCCGGAGTCTTAAAATAGAGGCCACTTACTGCATATCCGCTGGTAGACAAACAACTGCAGAGTCCTCTCATGCTGAACCACAGCTCTTCTCGTGTGAGGCCATGGGCATATCGGCGGCCACACTGGAATTCTGGGTAATATGAGAGCACGCAGCTGATGGCTGTGTCTTACTGAGAGCTGTCAGAGCCAAACAATACAAAAAGTACAGCCGCGCCCCTGTGGCATCACCGCCCGACACCAAATGCCGCCGGATTCGTGCCAGCAGATCTGGCAGTTGGGTGGGGGGGGGTTTGAACCAGGGGGGGCAAAAAGTTTGAATACGCCCACCAGAGGGGGTATATGATCATTGCACATTTTTATTCATATAATACTCATCTTGGAGTTTACCCAACTTTTTTAATGAATATTTTATTACATTTATGATAAATATTGTGATTTGGTTTTTGTAAATATTTGGGATCCGTAAAATATGGGCTATTTGTGCTCCACGGTCGGTTTATTTAAAGAAGAACCAGTGCGAAGATAATCTTGTGTGGAGACTGTGAGGGACTGTGCACATTTGCATGACCGCAGCGACAACAAGAACACGGAGATGGTACAAAACCCCTGCCGTTGTCAAACAAACACCCCCACATTATACAGCAGCCTGTCGAAACGGCAGTTTGTTCTACTGCGGTTTTGGGATTGCTGGTGCAAACATGCCAATTTAGAATTTGTTGCAAGCGTTCCGGGGCCTTAACCCTGTGGGTCTGGGTACTAACCCCATGTTAAGGATACTCAACCTGTGGGATCGCAGCATTTCTGTTTTACTCCTCAGCATCTGGAGAGAGGGTTAAAGGGAGGAGGAAGCTGTAGAAGATCCGCTGGTGCCCAAAGGCAACGTAAAGCATCTGCAGTCTGTCATGTCTCCTCTGTGCTTCTATACCCGAGTTCCAGATTTTTATGTTCTGGTTTCGCTCAGGATATTAATTATATAATTAACCAAAGAACATGTCTTGTCCATCTTGATTAGGTCATGTCGAAATAAATCGTTTTCACAGATGTTTTGCAGCGATACATTTAATTAACTTACATGTCAATATAATGCTTTTATTGAGAGGGGCCTCCCTGCTAACGTTATCTTGAAAAGCTGAAGTCTTTACCTGATTGATGTACCATACCGAAACACAGCAGGGAGCGAGAGAACGACAGAGAGTTAGCAGGGAAAGGAGAGAGAGAGAATAGGGGAAGTAGTTTGAAGTACTACACTCAAACTCAACCACAGCCACTTGAAGATTTGGGAAAACATGATGTCTCAAAAGCACATTCATAGCTTACTCTTGGCTTGACTGATTTTATTGCTACACATAGAAAATAAATGTAGTCACTTTTGTTTTGAAAAGGGGTGAATGCGAGTGCAATTCTCATCCACTTTGCAAAATGACAATTGTTTTCAATAAACTTTTACATCTTGTTTGCAATAAATGAATGTATGTTGTACTTGTATAAGTACAAGTATATTTTCTAAGTCATAAAATACAGTTACAAACTAAAAAAAAAAGTCACAAATGAAAACATGAAATTGCACTAGAAAAACAAATATATAAATGTAGATTTGTTATTATATTAACCTCCTATTGAACTATGACATCTACATATAAAAGCCTCACATAAAGCCTGCTACATGCTAATACGCTGGCTAGTGTGCTATCAAATCAACAAGAATCATATCCCATTCCTTCTACCTTTTGTTCGCAATATCCCCCCATTTTACTTGGAAACACTTAATAAAACACACTGTTGTCTTAAACTGTGGAGTTTGGCCACAGTCAACACCAATGGAATTTTCACACAAAATGCAATCAATTTAAATGGCAACAGTTGAGAAGGACAAAATCAAGCACGTTGAAAAGAACAACAGAACCAGAGCCTTCATTTACATGTGACCTCCGACAGCTCACAGATAGCATCTAAAGCAGTGGGGTTGTTTTACCTCTCACAGTCTTAATCACGACAGATTTGGGAGCATAAACAGCATAAGGTGACTGCCTTGGGCAGACCATCAGCTGAGAAAGCATCAAAGGCTGGCTAGCACAGTCATGGAAGGCCATTTCAGAAACCCCTAATGCTGACATACCTCTCCATCCACCTCCTCCAGCTCCTCCTTCTCTACTCAGCACTACATTACCTCCAATTCCCTAAGTTATCCATCATACATCGTTGATTGTTCTAGCTACGGCACCAGAAACCTTTCATCAAGCAAGTTGACTGACTTTCTGTACTGACTGACCTTCTGTTCCTGTAGATAAGACTGTAAAGAAGTAATTTTCAACAGTCTTCTGATCATCTACCGGCGCTAACTACCAACAGATTCCACTCATGTAATTTACATGACAATGTTAAATATACAATTTAAAAATTAACAAAAAACATAGGTAACCAGAAATTGCACTAACTAAATGTACGGCTAATTGTACGGTAACCATAGCAACATGTCCTTAACAATTAACCAAATAAATGGAAACTCAATCCACTGCATTGAATGCAGCCTTTTTGGAAGGCAGTTCTAACCTTTAACATGCAAGGTAATATTTTATTTAAGTTGTCTGATTGGTCCGTTGGGATCCAGGTGATCTCAGATTCTAGATTCCCATCTAGAGGCAGCTGTTCTGTTTGAGACACCACCAGTGGTGGATCTAATTAAGGTCCATGTGTCGGGGTTTCCTTGGCATAAATCATATCTTTAACGCACCCATCGCCACCCTCAGCTGTCTGTGTTTATATTTAGTATTGGAGAGGTGAAAATCTGGAACTCTGGTGTGAGTTTACGGTGAAACCCAACCTAAGCGTACATTCTTTGGTTAATCCACCCTAGGCGTTCCCCGTGCAGGGTGGCGGTCCCAGAACAGGAGCTGGTGGGTATCATGGTTCTTACCTTCCTACCCAATATGTTCTCCCCATGCCTTCGGTTAGACACGGCCAAGGAAAGGGAAGGTATCATATCTTTATTCCATCCCCCAGTTGCGGATGCTAGATTTTGTAGGATGCAATGTTTTAAATATCAAATGTCTTACTTTTTATTGTTAGTTTGCACATGCAATATTGATTCATTTCTCAATGAAAGGTTATGAATTGGATTGATAGCATGTAGGAAAAGAAAGGCAAAAACAAAATATAAATATTTGTTTGTTATATTTGAATTGTTTTTATAAAATACTCCATATCAATATTATTTGGCTTGGAAAAATACAAAATGTGATAGATGGAACAACGATCTGAAAAGGCCTACATCTTCAGAGAACAAAACACGAGAGTCACAAATGTTTTGTAAAAACAAACGTAGACATACGATACAATATAAAAATGTCCCCCCAGTCTCCTGTTGATATCAAACTGTCATCACAGCCCCTCCACAAGGTTGTTAAAAATAGACATCAGAGTATTTTAAGAATCACAATGGACCCTGAAAGTACAATAAAAGCCATAATTCATGAAAGTGTGAGTATCCAGAACTTCATAACAGGAAATGTGAAAGAACATACAGCACAGCGATTAAACAGGGGCGATATTCTGACCCCACCCTCCACTGATTTCACTCCTACCAACCAGACCACCATCTCCTCCTTCCTGAGACTGAGCCCCTTCAGGTCCTCAGTAGCACTGTTTCCTTCAGTAGGAAGAGCGGATCAGTTGCTCTGTAATACTATCTACAATATCCTCTTCCCACCGGGATAACCTTGCGGGCTCCTTGAACTTTATTCTTCAAGTTATCCCTGTCCATTCTGCTCGCATTTCCAGGGACATGACTTTAACACATTGCGATTAGATAGAAACGACACAAGTCACGGCCGAGTTACAATTACCATGTCACTAGGGAATACAGCTGTATAGATATGGAAAGGACTTCCATGGGAGATGTTTTGTCAAAGAAAATAATTTCTTTATGCTAAACAGAAATAGCGATCATGAAAGGCTTCTTTAAAATCAAATAAAAGTGTAAATATCGGCGCAATAGAATAATTTCCATCAATCATAATTTTTTCAGCTCATCGATATGTTAATGATGAGCCATCAGTGGCCTGTCAATAACTTGGCGAAGTTGTTGTGAAAGACAGAACAACATGTAAACATGTAAACTCTCAAACTGATTCTAATATACAGGGTGAGTGCTTTCCTATGTACATTCACTATTAATAATTAATCATTTACACGCTTTTATCAAAGTGATTTCCAGTGAATCTACGTTGGTACCATCTTGAAGCAGATGTGCAGTCTCATCAATAATCAGCTTCAAACTAGGATAAACTATATGCTTGCACAATGTTGTATGAAAGTAAACTGACACACTTGCATGGTAACGTAACACATTTCTATCCAGAAGACTTGTAACAGCAACAAAAAGTAACAGAACAGGAGGAGATCCAAACAATGAAAGCGAAATATCAGCAATATACATATACAGTACATCATTACCCATCAATGTACTATAAAATCAAACACCTAAAATAAACTGAAGCCCAATAAAATGTATCCTTATGATATGAGGTCTTCAGTGGACCATTCTAACAAAGTGTCACTGCCTGCTCTGGTGAAGTCCTCCCAGGATGACTCCAGATGAACTCCAGATTGCTGTGAACACAAAGTGGACCCTAAGAGGTTTAAACGATAGCAATGGTGGATCGGATCAGCCCAGACCAGACCCTGAGCCGGGTGGTCTGATGGGACACTTAGAACGGAGATCAGGGTCACTGAGCCTGGGTCCAACCACCGCCGTTGGGGTCAGGACAGGGTGGGTAGGGGGGTGAGGGGGGTTAACGCAGCAGGTTAAGTGTTTGAGGCAATAAAGCGAGAATGTCCACTTTGATCCGGGCGGTGTTGCTTCACCCACGGCGTGAAGCAACGCAGACAGCGCTGGACTCTGATGGGCCGCATGGGCAAGAATGGGGTGGAGGGGGGTTGTGCGTTTGTTTAGAAGGAGTGCATGAGAAGGGGTGGGGGGGGGGGGAGAGAGCGAGCGAGAGAGAGAGAGAGAGAGAGAGAGAGAGAGAGAGAGAGAGAGAGAGTGTGTGTGTGTGTGAACTGAATGTATGTATGGTTCTGTGTGTGCACACGTGCAACAGACACATGTCCAACCATCCTCAACATTAGCTTCAAAGACAAGAATTTGGTTAGCATCCCTGAACGGTCTCATCACTAGAAGGCACCAAGATCAACCAAATCAATATAGAATTCCTGGTGTATCCATAATACAAAACACATGTCTTAACAAGACAAGTTTTCAGAGATAGCCCCAACAAACACCAAACTATCTGACATATACTGACATATTGCACTACTTCACAGTTTAACACGGTTGTTAATCATTTTTTACAAGCAAAGTGCATATGAGTGAGAGCCTGACCAAACCACCCGCTACGGTTTCCGCAAGGTGGTTTTAAAGCCTGTGAGCCATGTTAGCCATCAGAGGTAGCAACACTATACCCCAGCGGAGGCTTGAGCAGTAGCCAGGCGCAGTAAGCAGAGACCTGTGCGACTAAGTGACTGTTAATCTCTCACTAATGAGCAATCTGTTATACGTTGAAAACTTAAAATCTGGGTTTTCACAGGACACGACCACGCATTTCTTATGCTCTCCAACACTGGAAATAACTTGCCTGAATCAGAATGATTCTGAAATCAAACAGATCAGATCAGATCAGATATGGGAACTTTTTCCCTTTCCCGGCAATCAAATCTGTAAATATTTGTAGGAAAATTAAAAGCATTTACAGCCGCAGAAGTTGCAGTCCCCGATACGGAAGGGAGGGGACACGTCAGAGAGTTGTCATGCGCGTCCTGCAGGGTCTGTTAACTGTTGCTTTCAATAAAAGCTGGATGAAGATTTCATTTCTGTTCCAAGGCCCGTCCTCCCAGAGCTGGGTTTTGTTGACTCAGGTGCGGATTGTCTCATTAATGACAAAGCCAGTAGCTTATGGGTGGTAATGATGGACGATTGAATCATTCGTCCTTTCAAAAGCCCCTCCACTTCAGTTATGTTTGTGCAGGGTATTTCTTCCTTGTTCAATGTTGTTCTCCAAAGAAAGCTTGTTGATATAAATGATTATGTGGTCAACAGATTTCTGCTGCGCACATTTAATGAAGGTAAATCTAAACAATACTTTGTTAAAAAATGTCGGATAACTATTCAAACCTCCAATCCATGCCTCATTGGTTGGTTGCAAGGAAATTATACATTTTTGTTTTCTCTGCTCTTGTTGAAGCAACAACGTGCAATACTTTCTGGGTAACATTCGCCGTTAACAGTGCGGAAACGGAAACGGTCTGCTAAGAGGCCAGGTCCCTGGGGAGCAAATATGTCACTATTCGTCAATCGCACACACATACACTCTGCATGTCACGGCCATGCATCCTGACATTTTGACAAAAACAAGAATTGGAAGCAACATGATATTTCCCTAATTACCATAACTGATGTTGAAGGCAGTTCATCAGCTGGATGTTAAACAGATTTTTGAGAATGCACTCATAATATATGAAATAGATATGATATATATTCCTTGACCTTTATCAACACCCCCAAACTGATCTTGGGGGGCCCGCTACAAGGAACTATTTCCTCTCCTCTCACGCCTCAATGCTAAACCACACAAATCTGTTCCAGCGTCAGCGACTTCCTACTGTTTGTGTTCCAATCGGAGGCCTGAGCGAGGGAGCCGGTGCTGTAGATAGCATCCGGACGATGACCCCACGCCAAACGACGTTACCAGGAACCCGTCGGTAAAACGCCAAGATAACGCCGGCCGAGACAGGGCCCGAAAGCTCAAATAAACACCTTTGTTAGTTTTGAAAACAGCGGTGCGACGTCGGTTTAACGTCGCAATAAATCTGTTAACATGCGGCTTAAGGCCGTTGCACGTTTTTCTCCAGGTGCTAAACATGTTTGTTTCGTGAAAATTCCTTCTATTTACACAATACAGATTTTATTTTAGACCGTAGGACTATCTTGCTGTCATCACAGCTATACGGAAAACAGATCTGCTTCAAATAACAAATATTAAAGTAACAGAAATTGCTCACAGGCTAATAAGCTACACTGATGGCAATCCGTGTAGCTTACAGGCTAAGCTACGCAGATGGCAATCAGTGTAGCTTAGAGGCTAAGCTACACTGATTGCCATCAATCAGTGCTATAGGCCCAAATTGACATGGGCTTTGTTGTGGGTGTAAAGTACCTCCACACTGAACAATACAAAACGGAAGACAATGATTACATACAGCTGGAACAGTGTAAATAGCAGAGAACGCTCTGTCTGTGACTTGCAGCATTGTAACAAAGAGAGATGTCGCCACCGCTGAGGAAAGGCCCGCCCAGAGCAGCGTCCCTGAGACGCCTGCTGAAAATGATCACCTCATTGTCCCTAAACAGACAAGAGGTTGCCGCCTTTTGTGTCTTGAAAATTGTAAATTGCGTACAGTAATGATATCGATTTTGTGGCGCAATCCAGGTGGCGTCGGGCCAGAGAAAATTCTATAAAAAGACGTGATGTGACGCACTGAAACACAATAAAATCCTTGGTACAACAAAGACAGAGCACATACACTTGTTTTGTGTGTTGATAGGGAGGAAATCCTGCTGATTTGGGTCTTCTGTCCTCACACCCAGTGATGGAAGTCCAGACCATCTCAAGGCCTTTCTATTTTGATCTGGTACATTTTCCAATCAAACACCTGCGATGATTATCTAGCCATGGCTCGACTCTGTCATTTCCCAAATTTGGATGAAGGAAAGAGGATGAGAAAGTTCATACAGCAGTGGTTGACGTCTGCATTGGCGGTGGTGTCAGTTTCTTAACAGCTAACAGGAACAGAAAATAGTGGCCAGGGTTTTCGACTCCCAGCTAAAAGGTATTGAGTCAAATCCCCAATGTCTCCATAGCCTACCTGTAGGCATCCAAGAGCAGGTTGCCTGCTCCTTAATTGCATAATAAAACATATCATCCCTACAGATACTGTATAAACATCTACTCCATGATCAGTCATGGTCTTAAAAACTCCTTTCAAACCCCTTACCCAAACTATAACAAGAATCTATAAAAAATAATAATATATAATCTGAACTCAAAATACTCACATTTCATATATATATATACATATATATATATATATATATATATATATATATATATAGGCACAATATTACTAGTTCAGAGAGAATAGTTATGAGAGAATAACTATTAATGTAATGTAATGAGAACCTAGTAATGAGAGAATATTGATGGCCATGACAAGATTGCTTGTTAAGTGGGAATATTACTAATCAAGTGAGAATATGATTGATTAATTGAGAACAATGGTAGTGAAGTGAAAATGTTCCCCTGAGCATGACATGACAATTATATCAACAGCAAATAGTAGCTTTTATTTGAGGTAAACTTTTTCCCTGTGTATGTCCCAGCCAGCCACCGAAAGCACATGGGGAAAGCATTACCCCTAAGCACTTACTAATGGCTGAATAGGCCAGCGCTCCTCGCCTTATTCTCTGCTACTCCTGCTCCAAGTCTTTCCTGCTTCCTCTGCAACAATTATCTGTGGATTTCTTGGCTTTTGCTGCTGGACAAAGTTCGACATCAAAGTAGCCCTACCTGGCACTCCAGCGATGGCTCTGCAGGTCGGAATCATCCGGAAGTATCAACATGACCTGGAAGATCACCGACTGCTGGTGGCCATGGTGACGGTCTCCTGGGCTACATGAGCGAGAGAGGGATACGTGTTGATTTATGGGTAAAACCTCAGCAGATGACAGGCTTACTGGCATCAACCTAATGCGGTTCATTCATCCCCCTAACATGGAGGATGTAACCAGGAGGTAAAAATATGAAATAAATGCACATGACTTTGCGCAACTTGGTGGATTTGGGGGGTGGGGGGGGGTGGGGTGGGGGATGGTCATGAAACACTTATTTTCCTCCTTGAGTTGGTTGTCTTTAATTAAGGGTAAATCCTATGAAATGTAAATTAAGTGGAACGCAAGTTGTTCTTGGTTTCCTCCATGCTAACATTACGGTTCAGCTAAAGTATTTAGCTCTTTTTAGCAGCAGTTTGGCTCGGTCCATTCAGTGTAGATGAAGCCCTCAGCCCATCTATGAAGTTTACCGCAACGATAAACACATTAAAATCATAATTTATTATAATGTATGTCAGTGCTGGCATATTTATTGTTTTGTAAGAAATACTTGTCTTTTATTCATGGTCTTTTAACTGTATTTCAACAGGATTCCTGCCTATGTAAAGCACTCTGAATATCCTTTGTGTTTGAAGGATGCTATAAAAATAAACGTAGTCATTTCCAGCAGTTGGGTCCATCAACATAATAGACTCAGTATTTGATCTTCAGGAGGAATATTAATACAATTAGCACAAGCCTGGGCTATGTTTTTCCTTTTGAGACCTTCAATGAAAAAGGTATTACTCATAAGCCTGCTGCAACAGAAACTGTGCTATATATACAAATCCATCAGCATTGGCTGAAATGTGGTTGTTATAATGAATCTGTCTTTAAATGGTCGTATTTCAATTGAAAGACAGGGTTGTAGTTTATGGTGGACAGAATTTTCCCTGACCATTTCCTCTGGCTCCTTAATCAATCCAACTGTAATCTATAACACCTGATGTACCATCTCACCTAACGGAAACCATACCAGGAATAGAAAGTCACACAACAGTAGCTTTCTGTTAACAACAGCAGCCTATTCAAAACGTTCCCACCAGAATCACCTTGGATGAGCCCGTCAAATTCTGAGATTTATTCTACCATCGCGGCGTAGAGAGAACCCAGACCCAGATTTTTCTCATAATCCTGTTAGGGAATCTGTTTACAGTCTCTGTGTGTGTGTGTGTGTGTGTGTGTGTGTGTGTGTGTATGTGTGTGTTTCCTGAGAGAAGGTCCAAGACAAACAGAGAGATGCAGTCATGGCTGGATAGGCTCAGAGCGCCTGGGAGTGGCGGTGTTCAGGCTGTGGAGCGCCAGCCAGGGGCGGATCACAGCAGGGGAGCAAGTGGACCGCGGGCCTCACAAAGTATGTGCTTGTCTGTTTGATTTGATCATTAGTATGTTTGAAGATGGAGAAGGACAATACTGTATTGATGAAGATATACACAGAGAAATGTATGTATTATAATGTCATATAATTACTATTAATTAAATAATTATCTCACTGTCATCCACCAGAAAAATACAATTATGCAAAGGCTCCCATCAATACAGAACATACAAAATTAATAAATAAGGACTTAAAGCATAGAGGGAATAATACAAACTAAAATCAATATAATATCTGTGTAATACACCCCGCCAGCCTCCCATTCACCACACACACACACACACACACACACACACACACACACACACACACACACACACACACACACACACACACACACACACACACACACACACACACACACACACACACACACACACACACACACACACAAATTATTTATTCTGGCAAGTCCGTAAATCTCTGAATTGGTCAATGAATGGCTGCCATTTGTTGAATAACCTTTGGGTGGAACCTCTCAATGTAAACTCAACTTTTTCAATTTTAATATTATATTAATATTAGATTATTATTTATGTTATTTCAAGACAGTCTGAGAAAGAGGGGCCCTTAGCGGAATTCCCTGCTCGTCTCACTTTTGGGACATGATAATGAGAACGCATTGCTTATTCAACTACACCAAATAATTGGAGGGTCCTGGGGACAGAAGTACCTCTAAACAGCATTAGAAAGTTTGGCAAAAACTGTCTTAGAGAACTTCCATGACCTGCCTGTGCTCCTGGTCCAGCCCTGCTCTGGGTTGTCTAAGGTGATGGGAGGGGGTCCAAGGCCCGGTCCAGATTCTAATGTTCTGAGACAAGGGAGAGGGGGTGTTCTGCAGGGTTTGGGGCGAGCAGGGAGCCCAGTGACAAGTAATTAGAGAACGAATTACGTTTTCTACAGAAGAGAAAAATAAATAATAATTTCCTGATGAACTTGGTGTAACAATTTTTCATATGGAAACATTACTCACGCATTTTCAATAATAAAACATTTGAACATCTAACCCTTTTACATAAGAAAAATACAGATAAACACTAGCAGCAGTTGTTGGCAAATACATGCTTGCATCCTTGAGACTAATGCTCACATTTACAGTAATGTGTTTAAAGCTATAACAGCCAGATATATAGATATACTGTACTTTGCATTCACATTGTCATGGATGGTGCTCGTCTTTAATCGTATATGAAGACATGTGCATTTAATAGTTCATACTCGTTGAGTTTAGGGCATCAACATTTCTTCAGAGGCCGAGGGCCTAGTAAAAACCACAGTAGGACCGGCAAAATAATTGAAAGTAAGCTGTCTGGAAAGGAATCTTCAAATGTTATTCCACGTCTTCATCGAGGTGTTGTAAAGCGTATTCCTCCTCAAGCGTTTAATGGGTCGAGCCGCTCGCTCGCATGCCAGATAGTCCCAATCTTCATCGTGTTACTCAGATCCAATATTATATAATCTACAAACAAACCCACACGGATGGGCTGCACATGAATGCATCACTGATTTCTCTTGACCGCTATCTGACCCTGGATCTTCACAGTTTTGGAGTGAAACCTCCATCTATAAAACATGATGTTATGAGCCTGCCTAGGGTAGCAACCGCAACATTAAATCGTCCACTTCCAACTCAGCCGCCAAGAACTTTTTAAGTTCCACACGAAAAATACATTGAAAGGATTACATGTCTTTACACTGCAAAATAAACCATAATTACCCAGGTCACTAAACAAAACGGACACATGCATGCACACACTCACTCGCACAAACACATCTTGTTTTCTTAGATGGCAACTGGTCCACTCTCTAGCCTTGATATAGTCCAGCTGCAACCTGGTAGAGCAATCAAGTGAACCAAACACATGCACACGCAATGACAACTCATCTAATTAACCAACTCAACCAACAGGAAAAGATGGGACAGAGGGAATCGAAGTCTCTAAACAAAACACAAGCAAACACATACAACTCGTGGGTCGTAACAACGTGTACACGAGTTGTTCAGTGTCAGTGTTGTGAAATACACCTTCCATATCTCTCTCTCTCTCTCTCTCTCTCTCTCTCTCTCTCTCTCTCTCTCTCTCTCTCTCTCTCTCTCTCTCTCTCTCTCTCTCTCTCTCTCTCTCTCTGTCTCTCTCTCTCTCTCTCTCTCTCTCTCTCTCTCTCCCCTTCACTTCACGGGCACTACAGAGAAGGTGTACCTACGGTCAGGGGACGGGCCCCTCTCGACCTCCCGGAGACAGGGCTAAGTGGAAATATACTGCTCTGACCCGAGGGCCGCGCATCTTCTGTGGAGTTCCCACAGCTAAGTAATGGCTTCCTGGTCATGCTCTCCCAGGCTCGCCGCCGCCTTTGAGAGGAGAGGCAGCGTGGTAATCCATTACAGGCCTACAACATGATACGTGTCATTCTACACTGCTTTACTGAATAGCATACCAGCTCGTGCGCAGGGGCACACACACACACACACACACGCACATGCACACACACACAAAAACACAAACCTTCCTCCATAAGGACAGACTGGAAGTATCTTCTAGCTAATCTGTTGAGTTGAACCAAAGATGTTCTTGCTTTGGTAATGCGTAAACCGAACACATTTGCATTATATCACAGCTAATTTCTATTTCCATTTTCCCAGATTAGATGTAAATATGAATATATATATGAATATGGCCAGGCTTTCGACAAATGTTTTAATACACGGCAGGAATCAGCAATAGTTAATTACCTTGGCTTTAATGACCATAGAAAATAATTTCCGCAGTGAAAGGTCGTTCCTATCGCAGGAGGATTTGATCTACGTTAGTGTTTGACGCACCCCAGCCGGGGCGCTCTGTGACTCAGAGGTTAAACCGTGACGTCAGGACCACGTCACTGATTGCCAAGCTTTTGGACCCGGGTTTCCCCCTGCTCGGGGTCCACCCTGCTGGGATAAACCTGTCCCGCCTGGGGCCCAAACAGTGAGCTGAGACATGGCAGCCTGACTCACAGACTCTCTCCTACACACACTGTGGAACTTTCCATCTCATACCCTGCACCACATAAGAAGCCTGAAGTCAGAAGCCTCTAGATCTGCGGTCGGGTCCACATCCAAAACTGAGACGTTCCAGAATTGATGAAATGATGGGGTGAATTATTATGTAGGAAGAGCGGTGGTGCAGAGCTCTCAGGGTCGAGCTGTCGTCTTGTGGTTTCTGAGTTTCCTGTGATTCCAACAGGAAGCGACAGAACAACAGTAGGAGATGATAATGCACGCACCACCTGACGCCCATCACTTCTGACAGTCCACTCCATGTGTAATGGTGATAGAGTACACCCTTTAAGCCTGGTGGAAAACCTGCAGAGAGGTCTTCGGCTTCAACCTGATGCGGTCATGATTGTTTGGTACAAACACGAAACAACGGCCCATTGGGATTAGAGAAGGCCTCTCCTCTGGACCTTCTCCCAGCAGTGAGTTCCTCAGGTTCTGCTCGTGTGTCTTCAGAACGAGCCTCCAGAGGACCGATGGGAGGTGGGATGAAGGCGGCCAGCCGCGGATATCTCCCATGACACAAAAAGGAAGTACAGGTCTCTCGACAGGAAAGGCTTTGTCCTTTTGCCCTACAGAGGAGACAGCCCGCAGAGCCCCGAACTCTGTCTGTCAGTCAGACCATCCGTCACCCCCGCCCCCTCCCCCCGTGTCTGGCAGTTATCAGGACGAATTACAACACCAAATGCTCTTCCGGGCATGTGTGTGTTGCCCTACTCATGTGTGTAGCGTGCGTGTGTCAGTCTGTCTTTCCGTCTGTGCGTGCATATGTATCTATATATATATATATATTTCCTAATGGGTGACATAGCAATTCACAAGCAAGAGAAATTAAACAAAGACCCTGAGAAACACTTAAAGGGGTTGGAAGGGGGGGGGGGCTGTTGTTCCCTCAAGGGTTTGGATCTATGACCCAGACAGACGGAAGAGGACCTGATAGGGGACTGGGGAGTCTGAACGAGATTCATTGAAACAAATCCCCCCTCTGTCTTCTGTCTACCTTCCTGCTGTACTCTTTCCGCGTTACGTATGTAGTGTCCACTTCCTGTGAGAATGCAGTATAGGAGCGATCAACCCACGTCTGTAGACTTATTGGTACCATGTTACCTAGTAACAACTAGGGGTCGTCTGCTTGACAATGACCTGACCCCGGTACATCCATCGCGCGCACACACACACGCGCACACACACACACACACACCCACATCCAAGCCAGTCCCAGATGTTCTTCGTCAAGTAGGACACAATAACATCCAATTTGATAAGCTATATTTTCAACCACAAAAAAAACATTAAACATTAAAATGTGATAAATATAAGGGACTAAATACACTCTAACCATACACTAATAAAATATGGATGGAGTGTTTGTGACGTCAATAATCGGCTTACACACAAATGTTATAAAGCCTTGATAATAAGATTTCAGGTTATGGGCGCCAACATTGCATGTAATGCACTGTTCTTTGGTTTACAGAACTCCACTTTGAAAAGCCTCCAGCTTGTGCAGAAGGCCGCTGCTACTCTCCTAACTAGAACCAGAAAATTGGACCACATCATTCCTATTCCCACCTACCACCACTGGTTCCAATAACTGCCAGATCTGATTTTGAGGTGCTACTGCTTACCTATAAAATCCTGCACGCTTTTAGCACCATCCTACCTGAAGGACCTTATTATTCCCAATTGTGCATTTCTGGCCTTCATTCAACTCTAAAAGTAAAAAAAATATGTGTTCTCTAATCGTGTGGTGTATCTGTGGGATAGTCTGCCACCTGTAACGAGGAGAGCGGGCTCCTATGAGCCCCTCAGTTCTCATTACAGCTAAATCAACCTGTTAGCCAGCAGCACTAGCCAAGATTCTTTGCTTTATAATTATGGATATGGAGTTTTTTATTTCCCTTTAGGTTGCTAGGTTTAGGGTGTGTCACAAATATATGGCATTTAAAGCCCTTTGAGACTGTAACTGTGTTAAAGGGTTTTACAAATGAAATTGGACTTTACTTGAAGGGCAGGAATTTAAACCACCCTTAAACCACCCTGCAGTAGTCCTTCGCCTAAACTCATTAATGCTCAATCTTTTACTGTAAAATGGGACCTCTCAAAATAAATAATATGTAATAATATGATAAACTATCCCCTGAGATTATAATCAAACGAAGAATAATGTATTCGCTTTAAATAAGGAGAATGCATCCAACCACCACCAGCCACCGAGACCATTAGATAACCTAGACTTAAGTTATAGCTTGTCATGTCACCCGCTTAACCCTAATCTAATATCTAGGGCAGTAATGGAAAACATTACCCATATTAAATCTAGTAAAACAATAAATGTTTTACAACTCTCACCTGCACTGAATCATGGACCTGTTAGGACATCACTTTCTCATGGGAAAAACAACGCTGTTAGCTAGCTCTGTCTAACTGCGGCGCTAAGCCCCATGAACTGAATTACGGAGAACAATAGAAGGACCAACTCTGAGATTTCACTACAAAAAACGGAGGGGTGCCCGTTTAATGGTGTGGAAGTAAACTGGGGTTACGTCTATGTGTTGCTATGATGGCTATCAGCTGTTCACCATGCTGGTCTAAAGCATGCATAGCGCAGTAGAAACCAGGGATGTATAATTAGAGTGCTATGAGATAGTGTGAGGAGAACAAGAAATATGCCTCAGAAGATTTCTATTCGCCACACAATCATAGGTTGCATCAAGATATGTTTGATTTTATGTAGGGATATAAGGGAAACCTCAACTTCAGTTTTGTTTTCACATGCAAGGCACTGGGGTTTCACAGTAGAGTACTGGGGTTTCTCTGAGCATCTTGATTGATGAAGGCAGGACTGACTACAGTGATTCTCAGTGTACAGCGTTGGGAACAAAGATCCAAGCCCCATATCATAATAATAAATCTTGCTTTCATAGGAGTAAATTTTCGGTCTGACCCCTGTTGAGCATGCCCACGTGGGACGTTCCTTTTGTTTTCATAAATATGCCAAACATGGGCTGTGAAAAAAGGTCTGAAATGTTTTCACAAAGATAAACAGCAGGGCCCGTCCAAGAATAGGCCGAGTGTTTGCTCTAAGTGTGTTTAAGATCTGGAGCGTTCTGAGGGCAGAGCCGTTTTCCCCGTCAGCCCACGGAGCAAGAACAAGGCCATATTTTGATAATGGAGATCAGATCTTGTTTGAGCCACGGTGGTCTCTTTTAACCACAGACCCTGAAGAACCTCCTCAACATTAACAAAGATAGAATGGAGAAATCTAAAAATGTTAATGAAACAGTCCAAGGCAACCTGATATCGCCTTTCTTGGGGGCCTACTGGAAATAATGTGATAACGCAAAGGAATAACGCAGAATTCCCAACGACTATTAGGTAAATAATCATTCCATACTGCACCGCAAGGCACTTAAGAAAAATCGCTTCCCTTTTAAGACAATAAGTCACCTTAATGCAAAGCATTAGGTTTATGACTCCCCTCAATCAGAGTGAAGTCTGTTTGAGTTTCAGAAACCCATATAACCAGTTTGAATCATGGTCTCCTCACACGAAAGCCAACCAGTAAAACCCTTCAATAGCAGCCGTGTGAGAGACATAAAGTGCACAGAAAAGAAGTAAAAGGCACATTTTGTATTCAACAGGGTGACGCAGCGTTGCCTTCTGATCCCCGCCGCTTTAGAGGGCTGGTGTTTTGCACCTGTGTTGAACTCTAATGTTACATTGTGACGACATTAACACATCTGCCAAGGACGGTGTTTACACCCCACATGGGGCACAGATGTTGGAGGCAGGCGCAGGTTCCTTCATATGTGGCGGAGGTGAGGGTAGCTGTGTGGCGGTAGTGGTGTTGATGTTCTTGGTAGGGGTGGTGCTGATGGTTGGGGTGTTGGGGTGTTGGGGGTGGGGTGAGGCTGGCAGCATTAGTGGTGTTGATGGGGGTTGGGGAAGTCGTAAGAGGGGTGGTGTTGGAAGCCAAAGTGTTTGTGGTAGTGGTGGAGGTGGTGACCTCAGAGATGTTGATGGGGGTGCAGTTGGTGACTGTAGAGGTGTTGTAGCGGTAGTGGTGTTGGAAGTCAAGATGATGGTTGTAGTGGTGGAGGTACAGACGTCAATGGTGGTGTTTGTGAAGTAGGGGTAATGTTGTGGTTACCGTAGTGGTGTTGGAAGCTGAGGTGTCGGTGGTGCGGGTTAAGGTGGTGGCGGTAGTGATGTTGATGGGGTCATGTTGGTGACCGCAGAGGTATTGTAGCGGTAATGGTAGCGGTGAGGTATGTGGAGTTGATGGTGGAAGTGAGGATGATGGTGATGATTACAGTAGCAGAGCTGTTAGTGGTAGTGGTGATTACATTAGTGGTGATGGTTGGTGTGTTTGATCAATAGGTAACATTAACACAACACAATAACATTGGTGAATTGTGGCTGTGCATAACTTGACACATTATTTCAGGTCACTCGTGTATGTGGTTCAATCAAGATAGAAGTTGAATGACATTACATGAAATGATGGGGTCAACACTGCAATATGTGATCCAGAAGTATTGATTCAATCCAGATGTTATCAGCTAATAATTAAAAGGAACAAGGAACATAAAAATATACAGAGAACATGGCTTTGACATTGCTGCTAGTATTATGACCTTGGCTAAGAACATTGCATCTAACAGAAGCGATTTGTCATCAGAATGTGGATGGAACATCAAATCCGTTTTCTGCAACATAATCCCTTAAAGGGATGGGGGAATATCAAGCCAAACATTCTAGGTTTAGTGAGGAACCTTGTGGTAAACCACAAGCAATGTGGCATTTTGTCAGGAGACCTTGTCCACGAAGAGGAAGAGTGCTTACTAAGGTAGTATTCTTAACCAATTTCAGACAGGCCCACTTTTCCAGCTGCTCAACGAGGATTTCATAGTCCACACGGAAGCCGGGAAACAGGTTTTATGTAAACAGGATTATTGCATCATACTTTCTAACCACCTAAACTAAAGTCACACCCATGCTATGAAACTGACAACAACATTTATGTGAATATGTCACAAACAGTTGATCAGTTCCACAAGGATTTAGCAGAAAAAGGAACTTGTGGACTGTTGTGGCGCCAGTTTTGACCTCATTCATGGCTTCAATATAAAAGTATTAGACTCGTTCAGGCTCTTACGACACACAGCAGATCGCTTCAACAAAGTGCTGTGCCTCTGGAGGAGCGAGGAGAGGGAGCAAGGGTGGGACCACGGCGACACACCGTGTCTGTGGAAAAAGCTTGTCACAGGCCTGTAAGGTGGTCCAAAAGCAGGCAGACGCGGTGCAAGATGGGCCACACTTGTGACACGGCACCGCCTTAAACAGAGCGAACGCCGCAGCAACAGCCAAGCGTGAGATTTACGGTAGCTCGCTGTGCCCCCCCCCCCCCCCCCTCGCCTCACCTCCCCCCTCTTTACCTGCTGACGTGTGTTATTACAAAGTGATTTATCAGCGCCTGTCTGAGGCTGCTTGATAGCTTTAGCAGTCTGACCCGCTCCCAGGCCTCGCAGGGCTGAGACAGAGCAAAGTGAAGACCCAGGACATGTTTCCCCTCTTCAGTTCCTCTCTCTTTCTTCGTTGCACGCATGAAACGCGCATGCACACACACACACACAAACAGATGTAGACAGACAAACACACTAATGGTGACACACACACACACACACACACACACACACAAACAGATGTAGACAGACAAACACACTAATGGTGACACACACACACACACACACACACACAGTGTGCTCCAACATAGCTCACACTGCCAGGCATGCAGTGTGAGTGACAAGTAGTGTTTGACCTAGCCCACAGAATACTATCTAGCTACTTGCATAAGTGATATAGCATATAGCATAATAAACATGCAAATTAACAATCAAAACAGTTGAAGAAATACTAACTTCCATCTCTGGACACAATACTTACTGTAGCAGTGTGACAATATAGCCAGTGTTGTGTAGCAAACATCATGCTAAAGTGCATTTGCACACCCATGGAACCAGGAAACACTGGGGAGTCAATGCAAACATCCCCTTCCAATGGCAGAGTTGTCGCGTACCGTGGTACACTTAAGCTCAAGCATGATTTATAGTTCCCGGGTCCATGCTAATGTAATGTTAAGGTACGGCCCAGGGCCCACCCATATAGTAGGAGCAGCAATGGTCCCACTGCACCGAGAGATACTTTCTTGAAAACACAAAACCCTGAGATGCATTTACTATTTAGTGATCCAGCCTACAATTGAACACAAAGCAACTTGGATTATTATTTTTGAGATCCGTGTCATTGAGCAGGTAGTTCGGGGTTAGGGCATCTTGCTCAAGGGGACGCAAGCAGGCTGAGGGCATTAGGGTTTGAACACAGTACCTTGGTCCTTGGTTGGGAGTTGAACACCCGGCCACTAGAATATCATAAATCCGTTCTTCTTTCATAAGATGATTATTGTACAAAAAAATGGTGTAAATGCCGCATATATTTTCTTTAAGAGTCGAAGATAAGCTATTGTGCTGCTCAGTTTTCGGCTGGACCCTGGCGGCCCCTGGTCAGATGGTCATCAGGAGCAGGGTTATTTTCAGAACCACTTCCTCTCGTGCTTATGTCGTCCTCCATCAACTTCAAGCGCTTCCTGACGCCGCACAATAGTATAGCCAAGCACTTAGAGTTTCTATTTAAAGGTATGTGGCGACACATCCACACCTCTATAAATGTATGGGCGTCTTGATACAGAGAGGGCACGACCTGGACTTGTTCAAATTAATCTGGACCCCCCTCCTTCCTCTGACCACCTGACCCCAACGCTGAACAAAGAACAGTCCCATAACATGGAAAAGGTTTGGCTTCACCCAGTATGTCTGACGGTTGCACATGTGCGGTTTGAGACCATGAGATATCTCACTGTCTGTTTTGGATATCAGATTCAGGGCAAAGAGACCGCACTGGGAGGACACACAACAGCCCTGTACTCTGGACTCTGTACAATATCCCTTTTACTGTGCAATATACAGTTTTACCCTCAATGTACCGTATATAGTATTGCTTTTGATTGTCTGTCCAAAAGGGGAAAATGAGATAATGTAACTTTTTAAATATAAAAAATGTCGAAGACAGCCAAAGGTGAAATTATTCTAAATATATAAAGAGAATATATATACACAATATAGTTGTTGGATTGCTTTCAACAAAACCCAAACATATGAAAATAAGACGAAATCTTTCATTTCCGTTGGAGAATCAAAAGTCCTGATTCTTCGTCTTCTCGGTCTTCAAACGTCCACGTTGACGACATGACGTTAATGTGTTCATTTTGACTCCCTGTCCTTGGCACGCCGAGACCCACCACATCTGCCCAAACACATGCTTCTCCTACATCCCAGGCTGGCCCTGAGCTGATGGGAAGACATCTGCCAAACCACTTGTTCTCCCGGGCTCCTGCGTCACGCACAACCCCCTCCGACCACCAGCCCGCCTCGGCTAATGCACTTCTATTATTTAAGATTGAAAAATAACCACGTTGTTTAAGAGCCATTCGTCAGAAAGTGCGGAGCAATGTACCGCGGCAGAGCCGACAGTTAGTGACAAAAATGATGAATGAGTTTGGGTTTCAAAAGTCATTTTGTTTTACCGTGTTCCTCTCGGAAGGGAAGTTGTTATTGCTGCTAAATTAATATATCTTGGTTGTTTAAATGTGCCATCAGGCAAGAGTAAATAACTGTGCATAATGACTCACTGGTGAATTAAAAAATGTCTGCAGGAAAATTGTATGCATTAAATTTGAAAAATGCGCCATAAAAAATGCTTCAGCTGTGCTTTATGATACATTGATTTCTATATCTGTGTAAAAGTCTGTGCAAATGTATTTATATATAGGCTTTTATATACATATACAGACAGTGTTTATACTGTGTGGGTACAGTATGTGTTGAAGCACTAAAGCTCTATATACAATGAGTTCTGTTGTACTTAAAGGGGCAGTGTGTAAAGCAGAATAGACTTGGCGAAGATGGAATATCATATCCATAAGTATGTTTCAATTGTGAAATTATCCTCCATTTTACACCGCCATCTTTCTACAGCAGCCCAGAATGGACAAATTTGGTTTCAATCCAGAACCTCACCACTAGATGCCACTAAAACCTCCACACTGCACTTTTAGCAGTAAGTCAAATCAACCACAAAATATAACACCTCAATTAAGCTCACAATCGTTTAGAATACTTTATTACTTAGCTTGATCTTTAAAAAATGCTAAA
Source organism: Micromesistius poutassou (assembly GCF_964030765.1). Classification (NCBI taxonomy): domain Eukaryota; kingdom Metazoa; phylum Chordata; class Actinopteri; order Gadiformes; family Gadidae; genus Micromesistius; species Micromesistius poutassou. Next base: position 10,218,227 of record NC_140277.1, read on the forward strand.
ATGCTAAATGGTATGATGCTTCATTGCTAGGTCTTTCCTTCCTCTGGTTTCAGCCTGAAATGAGTAGTGGAGGCCTGCTTTTCTCCTCCATTCATTGGAGTAGCTATTCACGCCCTCCCTCAAGGACTTGTGTTCAATGCAAAGCATGCAAGACACGAATGGTCTTCAAAGTGAAGGGCTGGAGCTTAGCATTCTGCCTGCTGTCGCTAGCTGTCATGTATCCTGGAGACCCTGTTCCCTTAAGGCTTGGCTTACACAAGGACACCCATAAACCTGGTCCACTAGATCTATCTGTTCCCCTGCAACATACAAAAGGCCACCTCTGATATTTTCTACATTTTTGAGATTTACATTTTTTCCTAACCCCAGCCACTCTCCACTAACTAGTTATTTGGTATTCCAGTCCAACATTTGAAGCTCAGACTTGGGTAGAGCATGCTGTATAATTATCAAAACAGACATGTACAAATATTCGTTATTCAATGTTTATTCCACGTCTCTTCCACTAGCAAGAGAGGAGCAGCGTACAAGCTAGCCCCATTGAAGGTTATCAAAAATGTTGACATGCCAGACGTTCCCGGGGGGCCGACCATAGTGACGCCGAACGTGACCTATCAGGTTCTGAATGCCGTGAACTCGCCAACCGCTTGCCTGATCGTAATATGCTAATTAGAAATGCTGGTCACCACAATCATGCAGATGAAAACATGTTGGTAAAATTATCCTGAATAATGTAACACGACACCGCTTAGCATATCTACTCTATTTGAATGGTAAACAGCGGCACCAGTCCCAGAGCGTTTGGTTATAAATAGATCCCATGATCCCATGTTTCTACACTTTTCAACACTGGGGGAAATGCTGGGACACTTATTTAGGATTGTATTTTAAGTAAATCTGGGTATAAGAGCGGGACTTAACCTAGAAGAGATTGGAGGGGGGATGTGTATTGAGCTCTGACGGTGTTAACTTTCTTAGTTTCCGGAACAGGGTCACCAGAGCCAGGCCTGGCTTTTTATAGGGGTTAAGGCATGGGTCGCTTGGGGGGGGGGGGGGGGGGGGGTTGGGCCAGGAATGGACGCTATTCTACCCTACAGGCAACACAGGTTCTTTAAGTTGTTAAAAATAATTGTCGTCATGTTTAGTACTTTAGTAAAAAGTGAGTGATGTCTGATTGAATCCTAAAGATGGATTATCCTGACAAATAGGAAAGTAACTTGTTTGAAAGACAACAAATAACAAATAAACAAATAACAGTTAAGGTCAATTTTTTTTTTTTAAGTATTCAATTTAATTTATGCAATGATGGATTACAAGAATACAATTTTTTGGTGTCTACTGGTGAAAAGTGTGATCACTTTTGACAATCAATTTTCTTGGGGCGCTCCGGTGGTTCACCAGGTAGAGCACGTACCATTAAGGGCTAGTCCTTACCACAGCGACCGGGGTTCGATTCCAGCCTGTGGTCCTTTGCTGCATGTCTTCCCTTCTCTCTCTCATACCTCCCTGTCTTACTCTACAATAAAAAGGATAAAACCTTTCGGTCAACACTGCAATTGCAAAAGCCCCTTTACATTAGCTACATTAAAGTTTAAAATTATAGTGCATGATAAGAGCATTTGAAGCTAAGCCTAGATAGTGTAGCATGAGCCTCTCCAGAGGTGGACCCTCCTAGGCCACCACCTCCCTCTCCCCCTTAGGAGCAGAAGCAGCACAAGACAGGACCATATTTGATTTCAAAAGAAAAGGGGGGCTGGCTTTCAAGTGTGAGCACGTCCCCTGAATGGTTATGAAGAGGTAATTACAGTGTTGGGGGACGACTGGGGAGGTTCTGGAGATCTGCAGCGGGTCGTGTTAGGGGCTGGGATGGAGACCAGCGAGATCATGGCAGGAGACTTCTAGATTGGAAAAACTCATGTGGGAACAGGGAAGCAGGGTCGATATAGGTTTACAATTTACTATTTGGTCATTTAGCAGGAGCTCTTCACGGATCACGCCATGTTGCACCGCCATGTTTCTACAGTAGCAGAAGGGAGGACTTTAGCCATAAAAGGATACCACAATGCGGAACAATTAATAATCTTAATCGCTATCTTACTTACTTAATTACGCTTTGACCTGTAGTTTTACAGACTAAATATCTGATTACAATCTTTACATCTATCAAGGAATCACTTGATACTTGGCTACTCGATGCTGCCGTAGACAATGATATAATTTTCCAAGTGCATACTGGCACCTTACAAGCCATTACAGGCCCTCGTAGCTTCTCCTACATCGTTGGAAATGTAAGTGAGAGGGGAAGGGGGGATTCATAATGGGGTTCAAAGCCATAACCTTTTGGCTGAGAGACAAACACCCTGACCACTAGACAATCCTGTCTACTCTAATAAAGGTGTGGGTTCTGCTGCAGTTCAGCCCTCAAACGATTTAGTTTTTTCTCCCCCATCAAGGATCTTAATGCTTTGCTCACACACTGTGAGGGTCATGATATGGTTCATCTGCAAGGTTAAGTAGGACATGAAATCCTAACAGCGGAAACTGGCAGACGTAAAGACCAGCGTTGGTGCTCATGTGTATCTTGACTGTGAATCTTGAGCTGGGTCTGCAAAACTTTTTTTCTTTTTTTTTTCTTGGGCAAACCTCTTGAAAATTGTGGCTCAGATTAGTCATGTGCAAGGCCTCACCCACAAAGCCTTCTAACATCTGTGACCACTGATCTGCTTTCATGGTCGGATTGCAGGGTTTTAAAGCACATGTGTCCGATTGGACTGCTTTCAGAGTCACACACACGATATCTGGCAAATAAAACGGTACGCAAACCAAAATTGATAGGTCCAACTATCAATTATCGTAGTATGACTTTATTAAATCAAGTTGCTTCCACTTTAATTCATTCATTATCAAATAATGAAATAAGTAGTTGAAGCTGATTATCTACAGAAAATAATAAATTATTATTTACGTGGCAATTAAAAAGTCATGAACCTATATTAACCCTTCGAATATTTCCTTTCTTATCTGCACAGATGAATAATTCGGTAATTGTAGATAATTTATTGACAGAATGAGGTCAGGGTAGCCCAAAGTTCAAGCATTTTATTTCCTCAATGAGTCGGGGCCAAAATATACAAGCATGTGGTATGATATGAACTTTTTTGTACTTTGGGATACAACAGATTGTGTGAACACAATTTAACACCATCACTTGACAGTTATAGTGTTTATATTGTAAGCTGTTGGTTGTGCTCAGTTCTTGAGAAGCCCCACACAAACACACCATGACGGCTCCAAACTATTTAGGGTCCTCTCGACCTTAACCCTTGTGGCAAGAGGTCAACCGTTAAAAAATGAACCCTGCACTCTCACGACCATTCAATATCTCAGACCCAACTCGTAATCCTGCATATCAAAACACATTCAATCACATTCAATAATTATAAATAAATAATCCTTCATTCAGGGATGAATAAAGTAAAAATAAAGTATAAAGAATAAAGTATTGTGTCTGTTTTGAGAAGAGCCCCTACCATGGTCTATGTAATAAAAATGAACTCTAGCACTTCGGTGCAAGTCGTATACACTCCCCTCTCTGAGGTGAAAGAAGAGCAGAATCGGTTATTGCTAGCCAATCTATTAACACCTATCAAAGTGGTTCTCCAAACCCAGTTGGTGTGGTGTGTCCAGTCTTGGTGGCACCGAGGGGTGAGACGTCAGCACAGCTCCCTGGTTTTTATTTAGCCATGCTGGTGGTCCGCTGGTGGCAATGGTCACCATTTAACCTGAAACACCAAACCCTTCCACAAATCATGTGACCTCTGATCGCCGGCTGACATGGTGGCGGTAGAAAGGGACGAGAGTCTAGGCGGCCTGTCTTGTCGAATGCCAGGCAGAGAGAAGGTTCTCCTCCTCCTGTCAGTCCATGTGGCTTCAAAGAGCCAGACAGGTTTCTCATTGTTCTGGAACGTGCTCGCATGGATCAGGGAATGGATCATGCCATTTTGACTGGGCTGGTGTATAGAGCTTAGGACCATATGGTGTTGACACCATGGTGTTTGACTCGCGCTCGTGCTCTTGATAGCATTTCTCACTTGCCTCGCTACAAATCCCCCGTATTACTCTGGTTGACTGTGGTCAGATGATGGAGAACATATTTAGAGGGTTACTGCACACTTGGAGGACACTAGTGAGTTCCCTGCCACCTGAGGGTGAAAGGGATAAGAGGCTGTATTTATAAGAAAAGACATCAAAGTTTGTTCCCATCACAGAGAAGAAGGACGGCTCACAAGATGGATTCAAAACGATGGAACAATGACTCTTCTCATTTAAATAAATATGCCTTCAAAATAGACAGTAAAAAAAATTACAGTTCATTCACAACAAATTAACTTTTCGAACATTCACAGATTCACCACAGCGCTATCGTGTTCCTTTAGGTTTACAACACCGGATCGATGTGGCCGTTCAAATGTCAGCACGGTGACAAATGTAGTCGTGAACCCGTCCATCATCGCCCACGGCTCTCTAAGCAGTTGGCCGCCGCTCAGTAAATGTTGTGACTACAGACGAGTGTGCGTCAGCGCGGGGGCGTAGCGACGGGGGGAAGCAAGCGTAGCCACACAAGCCGCATCTCTGGAGAGCTGTCAGAGACACAGACACCCTGTGACCTCAGGGGTCCCCAAGGTGGCATTCCAGCCCAGGTTAGCACAAAGGCTCCTCGGCGTGGTGGAGGAAGTGCTGATGGGCCGCGGGACAGGTGTCTTCACCGCAAAACCTACAGCTGAATCCATAAATCAGGAGCGCTTCAACATGCCGGGGAACCAGAGCTTGCCAGGCCGGGCTGGAGCCACCACAGGTTTAGCACCAAACGCCAAAGGTGAACATCCCTGGGGGGGGGGGGGGTGGGGGGGGTTTGACCAGGGCGAAAATGTGCAAGGATGGCGATGGCCGTTCTATGACGCGGTGACCCGTGGTGACCCGCGGTGACATGAGAAACCGCAACATCACCGGCAGACGATGGTTGCCTTGGCGAGGCGTGAACGTGATAGTGCCAAGGGACAGGGTGCTTAGATTAAGCGGGGGCATACTTCATGTCATCCCTGTTTTACCTGACTCTCATGACGGTAGCGTTGATAATATGAGAGGGACTGTCAGTGAATTGTTTAATCGAAAGCTATTTTCACGCATCCTTCTTCATGGTGAAACTGGATTGGCTCCAGTCATATTTCACCAATGTGAAAGGTCAGTTATTCTTGTGAGCTCACAAGAGTAAACTCCACCACACAAAGGTGTTGGATAGCCCCCACCCATGAAGGAGAAAAGGCTTCACACGGATGACCCCTGAAGAGGAGCTTGGTGGTCCTGCACCCTGTCACCTTTGACCCCTGTCACCTTTGAACCCTATCCACATTGGGTCCATGACCGGGTTCCTGTTACCGATGGGTTCAGACACTGTATGAGTAGGACACTGTATCTTTGATTAACACGAGATTAACACGGTTCATATATTCAGCTATAGCATAAACAGTTTACTGGAATTCCGTGGTCGCTGAGGAGAGACATTGGATCATATGTGTTTCAGGTAACTGTAGGTCAGACTGGGGTAGGTGACAAGGAGAGAGAGAGGTTGGAAGAGGACTATAATTCCGGCTGTCTGTCTCTGAACACCACTCCACCATCTGCCTGCCAGACAGCAGGTTCAAATTCAAAGACAAAAAGGATGGGAGTTACCTTTAGAAAATAAAAGTATTTTAAGAGTTATGTTTCCAAAAAAAAATGGTACTTTGAACATGTGGATTCAACAAGCTGTAATTTACCACAATAAAGTATTGTCAAAAAATTAAACAACAATTTATGTTAACTTCCAAATGTAAAGGATTTTTAACAATACACCTGACAAGGATTGACTGAGACTCTCTTGCAAGTGAAAGGAAGCTACCTGCTTTAATTGTGAACCCACACACACACACAGACACACGTCCCTCTTGTTTCCCTACTGCACACAATCGCCTGGCGATTCCATCTCCATGCCAAGCAAATAAATTTCGCAGAACGCAATCGGACGCTGACGCATTTAACCTTGCAATCAGAACGGATCTGATTTAGAGCGCATAAGATTAGGGAGCACATTCAAACACACTCATTAGTGCTGAGAGAAGAGAGCGCAGAGGGCCGCGGGGGGTTGTGGTGGGGCCGCGGGGGGCATGACGTACGAGTCACGGCACCACATAACAGTGTTGGATTTCAAAGAACTCTTGGTCGGTCCACTGGGCCCTCTCATGTGGGCTCCCCTTTGAAGCCTGTCTGCTTCTGGATTCCAAAACAACCCCAGGTTAGCACGGGGTTAGCATGGATGCGTTCCAATGGCTTTTACCTGGACCCCAGGTCTCCATGGTAACCCCAGGTCCAGGGGCTAATACCTGGACCACAGGTCTCCATGGTAACCCCAGGTCCAGGGGCTAATACCTGGACCACAGGTCTCCATGGTAACCCCAGGTCCAGGGGCTAATACCTGGACCACAGGTCTCCATGGTAACCCCAGGTCCAGGGGCTAATACCTGGACCACAGGTCTCCATGGTAACCCCAGGTCCAGGGGCTAATACCTGGAGCTCCTCCTAACATCTCAACCCCTTCCATGTTGGCATGACGTTGCCCTAATCTTTAAAGCCTTTCCTGTCCTCTCTGGTCAAGTTCTGAACTATTTTAGATTCTTGTGCCTTCTTACGTTCAAGAGGAAACCTGACGAGAAGTTATTCTCCAGGTGGCACCAGGGGGACAGCTGAACATCTTCTATGAGGGCAACTCAATCTGTTGATGCAGTCAATTCTTGAGGAGTGTACAGCACCAGCGCATGCTGGAGCTGATAATTTACAACCATGACTTGTTTTCCAGATGAATGTGCAGGATGTTATCTACGTCCCCATGCGGCGCAGACCACTGCATGTGGCTCACAATATGGCTGGGGATGCAATGTGTTTGTGTGTGTGTGTGTGTGTGTGACTCTCGTTGTTTAGCTATGTACATGTTGGTGTGCATATGTGTGTCTATGTATCTAATCAGAATCTCATAATCGATCTAGTCAGTGTGTTTGTGTTCATATGGGTCACTGTTTATATTGATGGATATACATGCTCGTCTGTCTGTGTGCATACTGTATGTGGGCAAGTGCATATGCATGTGTCTTTCTGGATGTAGATCTGTGTGTGTGTGTGTGTGCATGTGCGTGTACGTGTGTGATTCTTACCTTACTGTGCTGCAGCGGTCCTCTGCAGAATGACTTACAGGTTGGCCAACATCAGAGAAGCAGCAGATCCCAGCAGATCCTCTGAACAGCACAGGAAGGAAAGGTGTTTGAAGAACAGATGCTAGAGCAGCCAGATGTGTCGTCATATTTACAGGACTATGAAGACAGGTATATCTCATGGACCCTAAACAAAAAAGGAGGGTGCCATTTTGAAATATTACAGCTGTTTGGGTCCCATATGCATTTATTTTTTTCATTTATTAACTACCCATGTAATTGAGTGCAAGATCAGACACATCCTGAATAGATATATCAAATAAAACTAAAAAGGACACATTGGCACAGGGAAATAAATAATCTCATTTTGATGTCTCAACTAAGGTTACATGAAGGTTGTTTTTTGGAAGGAAAAATGATGGTCTCTCTGACAGAAGAGAACGACACAAACCATAAAATCAACTCCATGGCTGCCGGAGGCTGCAAGCGCGCTTCATATCATCACTAATTACCGAGGGCAGCATAAACCAACGCAACTCGGAAACACACTTGTCATCACCTGAGCGCCTGCTCAACAGCCGGAGAAGCTTGCCAGTGAACACACTTTTCTAAAACCAGTCAGGGGTGTTGGAAGTGGTGTGGTTTTAGCATCGTTAGTGAGGAAAAATTCTGCAGGGTTTTTTTTAAGAGTTGCCACGAGCATTGGGACACGTGGTTAACCCATGACTAGAATGTGACCTGTGCTTTGTGTGTTGGTTGGAAAGAAGTGGCGACCACAGCGGACACGAATAACTCCACCTGGTTGCCAAATCGGACGTGCAGCAGCCACGGGCCTAACACTTACCGCTGAGGGAGCCATGGAAACTTCGATGCATTATCTAGTAAGCCTTATCTTGTGCTGATCGGAGGGGAGCATCCAATAATTTTCCTTTTCCTATGGTGAACAGGGAAAGAGATTAACGTGCTTTGCTAAACAGCAAAATATCAGACATTTTTTTGGTTCTTTTTTTATAGTTCATACTCTATCAGTCACCATTTTTTTGTGATTCAGTCGACCCAATGAATTTTTTGTGCATTTCAATCTCATATTAGTTACATAACCAAGCAGAATTTCATATTTGCAATAGAACTATTAAAAATTAAAAATATAAACTGAAGCTGAATTCTTCAAAGAGAATATATCTAGCAGCTTTCCAGAAGTCTCCTGGCTCTCCATCATCCTATGTAAGGGCTCTTGCAGATATACCTGACCATGTTGTTCATTGAAGTTGGAATTGTGAGGTAGTTCTGATCATCTTAAAGTGTTTATTTTCCCCATGCAATAAATAAGAAGTGGTTCATTGATTTCATCCAATCACAAATAACTGCAATAGCCTATCTTTGGCGCCGTGAATCTAGCACTTCACAAAAAGCACTAAAATGCTGTGTCAGCTTGTGTTTCTCATTTTTTTGATTTTTTTTTTTTTTCATTTTTTTGAATACAATTACACACTTTTCAACCAGCCTGTGAAGATGTGGGAACCCACTAATGTCTCAGTTTTGTTCCCCGGGGCGGACTGAGCAGCGCCACTGGACACTACAGCTCGCTCCGGTCGCTGGCGGGGGGTCAAGTTACATTGGTGAAATGATTGACATATCATAATGGCCGTTCTTATATGGTTTTCTGCATTCACTAACGTTACTGTATAGCTCGCACATAAAAAAACGCTTCTATCAAACCACCAGCGTATCCAGTGTGGTAGTCTTATGCACAAAAGCCATCAACAAAAACCTGAAGTTGATTCAAGCAACCAGCTGCTAACGATAATAAAACCAATTATTTATTTTATCTTGGTCGGCTCATTGTAATTATTAACCTTCATCTGTCACAGGAACAGGAAACGGTGCAGATGGTCCGGGTATGTGAACATCAAGTTTGGCCAAGTTTAAATGCCAGCAACTAAAAATACTCCACTGGAATGCAGGACTTTGGAGGGGGGTAGGAGGAGGGGAGAGGGTCCTGGTGGTATCGGACTTGGTCGACACAGTAAAGCCCATCTTTGAAGACTGGCATCTGAGGGGAAACCTGAACCACTGTGCTCCTTGGTTGAAATCCTCCTTTATCTCCTATTCTGTTGAAGTAGAGGGTGTGCTTACAACAGCCAGGGGCTTCAGGAGCTGATGCAGAGAGGGCTTTCGGGAGCCTATTCCTGGGTTCATTGGCAGAGTTCTGCTTCAGGCCTCTTTATATTTGTATTCTCAACAACCACTCCAACACCCACTCCGCCAATTGAAATGGATACATTTCAATTGGCGTCCACCAGAAGAAAACAAGAGCTCAAATGTAATGTTTCATGAATGGATACTGTAGGAGCTGCTCCTCACAATTCAATCCTGCATAGTCGTTGTTTTCTCAACCATGTCGTCGATAGACGAAAATAAAATATAGACGAAAATAAAATATCTTGCAAATATGCATATATCTATATTGCAAATATCTAAAGATTATCAGGTTTGCCCCTGTGCAACTGTGATTCAGGCCTATACAAATACATCAGACTACACTTGTGTGTCATTTCTTGGATAGTGATTGATTGGACTGATCAATTGTGACTGCTAAGTCACAAGATTTCTGACACGTTTCTTTCGTCTCAGTATGATTTTAAACTTCTCCCCCCTCCCCAGCTTGAACATTTCAATCACCAACAGCAACACAACCCCCCACAATCCCCCCCCCCATGTTGCTGAAAGTGCCTTCAGAGTAAATACATTAAACTATAGGAAGGCCTCAGGTGGGACAGTGTGGACAGTGTCCAGAGAAATGGACCAATGGCCAATAGAACCGCAGCAGTGATTCCAACACAAATACAGGTCCGGCCACAGAACAGCTCAGCATCTGGGCGGCTATGTCATTGGGGTTGTGCCTGCCGGGTAGTTTGGCTTGCGATGCGTTTCTTACAGCAGTCATCCTTGTGATTACATATTATTAAGAGACCTATAATGTCTTAGCCTGCTGCACATGCTCCACTCAATCACTCCCTAAATCATCTCAACGGATCAACCAGCTCAGCATTACACCTGGCACTGATTCGGATTCTATTTATACTATTTTAATTTAAAATTTTATTTTCCAACGATTCTCTCCCCAGTCATATATGTTATAGTGTAACCCCTGCATCGTTTCCACTAGGATCTCCAGGTTCATGTAAATAAACCAAAAGCCAAGATGGCAATATGTTTGGCAGTGGCTGTACACACTGATGAGTTTTCCAACCTGAAGCGGCCTCTATCATGGCTGTTCGCTCCTCAAAGCATACTGATCTCGAGGCTCTCGGTAATTACTTTTAAACGTTCACCGAGCAAAAGAAAAACGAAGACAATTTACAATTTATCAAGTAAACAATGAGCTATGTCTTTCTTTCATCTGGTGAAAAATAGGAGGTGTTTTTTGAAATCAAAATATGTCTGTGAGTTAGATAGAGTCGTGGGAAAAATAGTCTGGAAACAGACTATTGTCTGAAAGCACTTCGATGGCCTTTCCAGCTGTCTCCGAGTGGTGCCACCTGAGTGTGGTTTGGAAGTGTGGTTTAGGAACCAGAGGCGCTTTTAAAAAGGGATGTCTGTGTGTGAGTGAGTGTGCCAAGGGAGGCTCTTTGCTCGAAAAGGACTTGAACCCAGTCCCATTTGCCGTCACTGATGTGCTGCCATCCAGGCCTAAATCAACACACGAGGACAGCCAAAATGGCCGCCACTCATCTGCCTTTGCTAGGGAGCGAACATCACAACAAAAGCCCCAGGATGTTGACCAGATCAAATGAAAATGTTTCTCTGTCTCACAGAGCTGCTGACACATATTTATATATGTCTACTGGCGAGTCACCAAGGAAGGAAGGAAGGAGATCATGGATTTGACTCGTCTCTTCAAGGAGAGGAGCAAGGCAGAATGTTCCACTGCTTACAACTCTTTTGTTTTGAATGTTTCTATGGAAGCTACAGCCTCATGATCTACATTTCACTAACCTTTACCATGTCAAGTACCATTTTGGTTAAAGATAGATCTAGATACATGAATGAGGCCTCTTGACCATCAAAAAAAGTGTACACGACACAATTGATGAGATTCAGGGGCCTCCACTGAACACATTGCAGTTGACCCCTGGAGGGCCTGGTCAAGCACCTCCAAACACACAATCAAACACCTCCCTGTTCCTCTCTGACCACTGACACCAAAGTGTCGTCTCCTCTGCATGTGCAAGACAGTCCCACGTCATGTCCTTGACCTCTTTCCGAAGCTGCTCTATAAGCAGGGCGGACGAGACAGGCTGGGGGGAAATGGAGAGTTTCCCCTCTCCTGGCAGTTGATCGGTGGATGTTACTACCCGGTCCAGGGTGGGGTGGGGGGGGTACGGGGGGTGTGTGGATGGAGGGTTACCCAGGGCCAGATAGAGGAGGCAGTGTGCGTCAGCACCGAGTGAGAGATTGAGAACTGAATCTGCAAAGTGTTGCAAAGCGGGTGATGGTGGACCAAGGGAGGGAGGACAGGAGACGAATGGCTAAGTAAACAACCAAAGAGAGAACAAACAGTGTGAGACTATGGCAGGAAATGGAGTCAGATGTGATGATGCTCAAATGGTCATTGTGTCTAAGCAGACAGCGGCGCGGCCCAAAACGTCGCCATTGCAAAAATAAACAGGTTGTATGTTATCGCTTTTAAATGACCAGACCAAAGCCACAGAGGAATAATAGATTTCCACTGCGGACGTCCCAAAATGATATAGCGTGGAATCTTAATTTGAATGTTAGTGAAAGCAAACAGAAGCAGTGCTGTATCAATGCTAGTGCTTAATGATTCTTCCAGATAGCCGTAGGATGGGGGTGGGTTGAGGGTCACTGGGAATATCTTGTATCTAGGTCCCGTCAGGTTAAATGATTGAATTGCCCCCGTTTAGATGGCTGTTTGTTGGGATGGCTAAGGAATAAGTAATACTTTCAATTGCCTTCCGGACATACAGTATGTATTCACAGGTAAACCTGAGATACCAGGACAATCTATCAATACATGTCACCTGCTTTTATCCTCCCTCAAGCTAAAATAATAGATCTTCTATTTTAGTATATTATTTTAAGTTAAGAGGGCCATGAAGTAAAACATATTCAAACATATGTTAAATCTCTCATTTTCATGTCTGTTTCACAGTTTTTCTCAGTTATTTTTTCAGTGTCAAAGTCCTTCCACTTCCATTTGTGTGTTTGTGGTTCCTGGACTGCCTGCTTGATCAAACCAACTTCATCTCCGAATCAATTAGGTCTAGATCTAGGTCTTTGGCCTAGGATGGAGCTCTACTCTCATTTCACCTGAGTTACATAACTAATACCGTCATAAGTTGTTCTTGGCATGGAATGGGACATGCCGTATGGACCAAAGGAACATGGTTGAACATCTCGTTCCCATGTCCAGACCCCAAAGAGGAAGTGCTGCATGGTCCGGTCTTGGCATCAGGGGACACCGGTGTCTGTTTGGACTGCCGTGATCGGCAGTGCCAGCTGTTTTCATCATCTGGAGAGGATGCTAACTGGGACCGTATATGTCCTCCATCCAGTCAGAGGGGGAGAAAGCATCCCTCAGATGACAAGCAGGGATGGATAAGCCATCTCTGCTCTCTGCATCCCCCCCCCTCCGCTCTGCTAATCCCCTCCACCCCAACCACTATCTCACAGGGATGATGTGCACATGGGACAGTAGAGATATGGTGGTGGTTTGGTCTGTGGTCTGCAGGGCTGACCCAGTTTCAAAGCTATAGGGCGCTGAAGGGGATACAACATCTAGAAATGTGGGACCCCAACACTACCCTTGGTGGCCGATGCCCAAACATTACTTCTCCCACATATCTGAGCCATTTCTTTCCGATAGAGACTCATAATCTGGAGAGACTGTATACACTGAGAACGTCTAGACCAGAGCTCTAGACGTCTAGACCAGAGCTCCTCACTATTGTTGTGAGGCAACTATGATCTGGATAATTACCAGGATGATGTTATATTAAATTACATTGATTTATACTTGCAATGAGCTGGTGAATTGCAAACTATAAATTTACTTTATTGAATCTAAACCTCTTTACTTTTATAGTCCTGAGAGCTCATGTGAATGTTATTGTCAAAAGAGAGACCACAGGTGCATAATGGCAGCTGTTCCACAGTTTTGATATATTTATAGTATTTGTTTAATATTATGGTTTATAGATTCCGTTGTCTGTTTTTTTTGTTTTCAAAGTCTGCCTCATAAAGTGTGGAATTATATTTAAATAAGAAATCTGCGGCATAATTTAATGTCTATATTTGAAGGCTGAAATACTCGATTTCCCAAAAGGACGGAATTGGCTGCCTGTTAAAGCCCAGAGGGCAGACCAAGCAAGATATTCACTTTTGGTCTAAAAAAGCAGCAAATTCCATTATTCCAATTGTGCACCTCAACCAATCATGTTTAGTCTATAGTTTACCTGGCACTGCACTGCCAAACATGCTATAGCAGCACCCACCTGTTTTACTCTAAATTCCAAGGGATTTGGAGAACTATAATGGCAATACATGTCAACTCCATAAACGAAAAGCATGTTGTTTGCCCAATGTCAATGTTATGGTCACCCTATAATGAAAGTTTTCTAGGAACTGAAGAAAATTCAAATTTAATCTCTTAGATATTGATTTATGACTTTCAGATGTCTCGCAGTACTGTCTTTTCAATGTCATCAAAGAGTCGTCAATAGACTTCGCTGGGCTCTGGGTTAGAAATTATAATTATTTGCCAATCAAAGCAGTGGACAATGTACTTCCCTCTAGTGGTCAGCAAAGATAGATAAAGGAGAATATAAGCAAATACAATTACCTGAAAGAGACCACATAGTTTGACCTATTTGTGCCTTTGAAAGTATTTGAATAGATACAGATTGGTTGTATAGTCATTTAAACGCAGCCATTTGATATGTATAGCAAAAATGTTCTACGTGTACATTCAGAGGATTCTCTAAAATATGTTACTTTGCTGCCACCTCCTGACACTTTTAGGGACGTTGTTTATTTTTTCTCCTACTCGCCCATAACTCTATATGTAATAATACCTTAACACTCAATACCTATATGCCAAGTAAAGTAATCGGTTGTTTACTGTAAGTTACATTTTAACGTTTTGCATGCCATAATTGTAGCCTATGTGACCCAGTAAAGCGCTATGAATTGCAAATAAATATGCTATTGTTAATGTCCATGTGCTATAGGTGACCTGTTGTGATGCAGACAATGGAGTGCATAAGTGCTGTCTCTAATACCTGGAATTAGATCATTACAGTTAATTAGAATGAATTCCAAATTACATTAAATTCTAAAACATTCCATTCAAATGTATTAAATATTGGGTAAGATCTGCTAATTTATGTATTGAATACATCCATATTCAGGTATTACTCAACCACACAACCCCACCATTGAATATGAAAGGTTGGGACATTATTGAATTCACATGGGGCAGGTATAAAAAAGAAAAAAATATATATAGAGAAATAAAAATGTATATATTTGAACATTCATTGACACTGGAATTATCTATTAATGAATCAACTTATAGTTGAAAATAATGGTCAACTCAACAGGAGGTAATGGCTGTCATCACGCATTGTGTTAGATTTATGTCGTCTTTGACAGACCAAAGATGGAGTCAGCTCATCTGATTGGCTTTTATCTACCCTAGAGTCCCACGTGACCTGATTATGATCCATGAAGGATAGGAGATCCTTTGATGCTTTCTGTTTGAAAGACATCATTATTGCCCAAGGGGAAAAACGATTTGTAAAATAATCCGACATTATGCCTAACAGGTTGAAAGCCTGTTAAACTGATGAGGAAATATACCACATAAACAAACAGTGTACGTTTACTGGTATGACCATAGCCTGCCTTTTTCCAAATAATAAAAATCTCGCAGTGCCGTTACGCGCTGTCAAAACCCGGGTACGGAGTGGCATGTCTCGGGTTGCGGCCTGGATGGTTCACGAATACATGTTTTATTCTGTTGTGCTCCAAAGCCCCATCTCATATACCCTCCCTAAATATGTTCTGGTGTGCATGACGCACGAAATACCGTGCTGATGTGCAACATATAGGCCTATCTCACAGCACGTCGAATTCCCCTCTACCAACATCCATTGCCCACCGAAGCCATGTTAAGGGGGCGTTTTCATGCTTTTCCCAGTAAAGAATTTCCCCCCTTTGCAGCATCAGTAGCACAGCGCCAGCCTGCGTCCAATGTACGGTGGTTCGGCCTGTAGTTTTTTTGGTAACAGGATACGCACAAGGACCAGCAAATAAGGAAAACTACACACAGCCGTTGATCGGGGGATTTTTTTCAAGAGGGAATTGCAGGCCGACATCCAATCGTGTAAAAAGGAGGACAAGACAGGTATAAACTCGGAGTATTTCACGGCCGCGCATATCCGGATTCTTGGCTGTCGTGGCGTACCGCATTCGTAAGGAACGCTACTTTCCATGTCTGGTTAGATTACAGATTAAATACAGCAAAAACAAAATGGTTGCACTTTTACGGAGGATGAAGGTGGTTAAACTAAATGCCACGGCCCCAACGATCGTAACGCCTCTATTACAAAACGATCCGTTTTCCGGGCGAGCGACTGAAGAAAACATTGATGTGAGGCCCACTGATAAGAAAGGTGTGCATATTTAATCCCGTATACGCACATCCTATCCTGAAACGCACGTATACAGTATGGCTTTGGCTTTTTCTATGCACGGTTGCACGTCAATCCCCAAATCGAATTCCAGGATATTATAGTGGTGTGTGCAATGCATTTTCTCCTGCAACGTATGCTTGTTTTGGATGTTTTATTCAATGAGAAATTATCATATATCTCGCGCGTCGAAGTGATGTTGCAACGAAGATACAGTAGGTGGCACGAGCACACCCCCCTTCATCCATTTCACTCGCAGAGCAGTGTCCTTCGCGAGGGACGAGTGAGCAGTGGAGACACGATTCGACATCTATTCACGTTATTTAAAGTCCCATCATTTGCGCCTGCACAATCACGTCGCCATGCATTCCAGCGTGCGCACAGCGGAGACGTCAAAACCACGGCGGAGCGGGAAGTTGTTGGGGGGCAAAATAAAGTGGATTGTAAATCCATGAGTGGAATACACAAAACCTAGTGCCTGATTAATACGCGCTGGGCAAACCCATGTGCATTGTTGGACCACATATGGTTTGAATAAAAGTGTAGATTATGGCAACAGTTGGGACAACGCCCGCATACTTGACTGACCAGCATTCCTCTCTAGTCCACATTTACATAATGATCTGTAAACAACGTAGGCCTACGTTAAAAACATAGAGGTTACTCCAACACGATACATCAATAATATTGACCTTTTCTGTCTACCCTTTTAATCGCCACAACCTATCAGTGATTTCATGTAAATGGGTGTTTTGAAACGTTTTGCCACACTAACCTGTTGATTTGTGACACATGTTAAAACAGTGCGTAACATCGCATCCAAGAATAGATTTTTGGCATCTCAGGACTGCTCTTTTACTGGAGATCTGGCGAGGGGGAGGAAAACAATCTGTTTACCAGAGCGCGGGGACTTGTCTTAAAGACATGAGCAAACACATGTTAACATTATACAACGAAATACATTAACGTTAGTACAAAGGCTTGAATGTTGTTTCGTTTTTTTTAATCTATATTAAAAGGAGTTGATTTAATATTTTCTGAATGCTCGTTACAATTTAACCTTTAATAAATCAAACGTTGGCTGGTTGACTGACGCCGACAACACGCAGCTGCGACGGATGAAAACATAATGAGTAATAGACGTTTCTTCACTTCGTCCTCATACGGCTAGCCCTATTGACTTGCAACTAGTAACTAATATTTAGTTCACTTTATTTTCATGTTGCCAGCCCTAGCCAGGAGGTCATGACTTACGTTAACTGTTTATGTCCCCAGCTCTAGACTTCCACCAGCCGCGGCAGGATGTCAGCTCGAGGGGGAAAGAAGAAGGCCACCAAGATGTCCCGCTCGGCCAGGGCGGGGGTCATTTTCCCGGTGGGCCGGATGATGCGTTACCTGCGCACCAGCACGCACAAGTACCGCATCGGTATGGGCGCACCTGTCTACATGGCAGCCGTTATCGAATATCTGGCAGGTAAGACTACCGTGTGAATACTTAGCCTACGTTTACATAATGTACATAATCTATTTATTAAACAGCACTTATACACCCTGTGCAAGATATGCATATATCTGCCATCATCTTAATCATATGTACTGTCTTTTCCCAGCTGAGATCCTGGAATTGGCTGGGAACGCTGCACGAGACAATAAGAAGGGCAGAATCACCCCGAGGCACATCAAGCTAGCGGTGGCTAACGACGAGGAGCTCAACCAGGTACCCGATATATTTGTATTGATACAACACTCTAGGACGGAGGTCTTCAACGTTTTCCAGGCCAAGGACCCCTTGGCTGATAGTGACACGGTTGCCCCCCCCCCCCCATTACATATCGTGTACAACTGTGTTACATATTATGTGTAGTGTGTCCTAGAGTGCTGTGTGTAAAAGTGGCACAATGGCTTAACTTTGTAATACATACATAATTACTAAGTACATATTTACATTTTTGGAAGAAAACATTTTGGGATCAAATAATTTCAGTGACCCCCTGCAGTAACCTGTTGAAGATCTCTGGTTTAGGGGATTGCTCTATATCTGATAGCTGTATTTCATCACCCTCTACCTACGATCACCAACACTTAACCCCTCAGTCAGACAAAATGAAGTGAAAATCCGATATTTGTTTAGGACGGTAATGTGCACTGCGTGGAACACACACACAACATTCCCTTTATGTCACAACTGGAAATTAATTCTGTCATGCTCCCCGGAACATTCCCTCCAGGGTGCTCTCAGATTCACATCCTCCTCGGATTCAGTCGGGAAAGCGCTCCGTGCCAAGGCCTTGGCTTAAACCCGGGCACAATGTTCACAGATATGGATCGCATTAAACGCTCAGAGTGTTGGCACAACAAATTTGCTGTGTGGCCTCTGAGACAAGGTTATCGATATGTTGTAGCCACAGGCAGCAAGAGCAGTAGGGGTATATAGGAATAAAAACCAACATTGTTCTTATCATGGACTCAACAATTGAAGAGTTGACTGATAATCATTAAAGGCCGCTTGAGAGAGCGAAACTATTATCCATCCAGATGTAATTAAACCAAAGCATCATCTGCCAATGATTTCCCGGGGTGAACATCCTCAGAAATGTGCAAATGTGGTGCTCGGGGGGGCACATCTGTGCAATATGAAAGTGAAAGTAAAGGTTTGGCATAGTCAGAGTCAGGTGGCCCAGGAGTTGCACAGACTAAGACTGAACAGGCTCATCGAACCACAACACCCAGCCTTTGCAGATCTTTTATATGCCAGATTATGTAACGGTGGTACTCAGAGAGGCAAATCCAATTGTGTGGCCACAATTGGATTTGTGCGTGGGGCCACCCGGGGCCCCATAGATCCACCCGTTTCCCTTCTTAATAGCACCTCCATATTAAGTTTTCAGACGACCTCTTCACCACGATTCTCTGGCTCCCTCCAGCTCCTGCGGGGAGTCACCATCTCTAACGGAGGCGTCCTGCCTCGCATCCACCCGGAGCTGCTGTCCAAAAAGAGGGGCAACCGAGTGAAGGTGGACGCCCAGGTGGTGGTGCCGGAGAAGAGAGAGGCGCGCTCCAAGAGCGCAAAGAAGCCCGCCGTCAAGAAGGGCAAGGGGAAACCAGGCCGCAAGCCCAGGGTGAGTTTAACCTCTAGGGGGTGAAAGAGGACCAGGATGAGGAGCTTAACCAAGTAATTAGGATGAGGGGGGAATCATCTGATCTGACATTTCAACACTTGATTGTTTGAAGATTTTATTTGTATACACGATATTTCCGGTTGCTGATACTGTTGCCCTTCAACATTACCTTGTCGTCTACCCACAAGGAGCCCATTGATTTACTCAATGCAGAAGTGCTATTAACACAAATCAAAGTCTATAATGACTCCAGAGGTCTGCCATTGGGTCGAATGCCCTCTCGCGATTCGACGGAATTATAGTGGCTCCACAAAACATTAACGAAATTACTGGCTGGTTACCAAATGGACACACAGCTGCTTGGTCTCTAGGCCACAGAGACACTCCTAGCTCTGGAGTTTTGGCAAATGTAGTCGGCACTACCACTAAACTTCCTGTCATGTGTTATATGCACTATAAAATGCAGTAATTAACTATGTTTTAATTGAATACAACTTCTGCTTTCACTCAAAGAACACGGATAATGACAAAGAGGCGGTGCCAAACTCCACGGTAGAGGACGGCCCGGGAGACGGCTTCACCATCCTGTCTGCCAAGAGCCTCTTCCTGGGCCAGAAGGTACCGTCCGGGTCCCGGTCCCCCCTTTAATCCTCATCCACTTCTTTAGGTTACCAAACAGACTCTCTGTAGGGGCGAGTTGAAGCCAGCGTAGCATCTAGAAGTAGCCCTGAAGCATGTGCACCAGAAGGTGGACCAATCAAAACACACTTTGTTGGGAAAATACAGGCAAAAAGGGTATTTGTGGAGAGGCAATCATCAATTTACAATAGTGCTACTCTGTCCAGATTTGGTCCACATGGATTCAATGTTTTTCATTGAAGATGTCAGGACATTTTATCATTTCATGGCTACTGCTACTCTTTGTTCTCCAATGCACATATGAAGAATATCTTACTTTATTCTGGGTTTGCCTCAGCAAAAACATGTATTGTGTTGTGCCTGCTTGAGCCTTTACACACATAATAACCATATGTTATCTGATACAAGACAGGCAAACAAAACTGAGTTGCTCTGTTTAACATCATGACGGCATCACCCACCGACGCCTTGTTGTTCCCCAGCTCTCCCTCACAGAGAGTGAGATCAGCAAGATCGGCTCCATCAAGGTGGAGGGAATCATCAACCCCACCAACGCAGAGATGGACCTGAAAGAAGGAGTGGGTGAGGAGTACTGACTAGATTACAATGCTCATGAATAGTTCAATTCATTTATTTAAGGAGACCATAGGGTAGAAATATACTATGAACCCCTTCTTATAGTTACTATTGTAGTTATTTTACCTATGTTTCATGTTTTGTTAGTTATTTATTTTATTTGTATTATTCTTCCATCTAGAGATAAGATATTGATAAAGTACTCCCCCTCTCATTAATATGAAATTTTGGGGCAGTTGTATTTACACTTTTAAATCCACACGATAAAACCACACACTAATAATTATTACATTTATACAGCACTTTTGAGGACACACAAGCATTTGCCATAGTGAGTGTGTGTGGGGGATATTAAACCTAATCCACTACAGGATAAACCAACCCAGATGAATAGTCGATCCAAGCTACATAAACCTCCTCCACTCACCTGCGGTTCCTCTCCCCCTGAGCAGGTAGCGCCCTGGAGAAGGCTGGGGGTCGGGAGTTCCTGGATGGGGTGAAGGAGCTCCGGAAAGCCCAGGGGCCCCTGGAGGTAGCATCAGGTGAGGAGATGCACGTTGAGCTCCCTCAGATGAATGCACTCTGGCTTGAGACAGTTGAAAGGGGGGGGAGGAGACTTGTGTGGCTGGGGAGAAGTTGCATGTTGAACATGTTGAAAGTTGAACTTGCAATGTTCAACTTTCTACTAGTTATAACATTAGTGGAAGTTCACCCATGATAACATGATACTTTATTAATCCCTTTTGGGAAACACAGGTTTAAAAACTAAAAATAAATGAATATATTGGAACACACTATGAATAGTATTTCGCAGGACAAAAGTGATCATGACAAGGTGACATGCAGACCATAAAACCATTAAACCAGTAAAACCTTGACGTTCCTGTGTGTCCTAGTGGCTGTGAGCCAGGCCAGCGGTATGCCCGCCCGCTTCGTCATCCACTGCAATGTCCCCACGTGGGGCACGGACAAGTGTGAGGACCAGCTGGAAAAGACAGTGAAGAACTGCCTCTCCGCAGCCGAGGAGAAGAAACTCAAGTCTGTCGCCTTCCCATCACTGCCCACTGGACGGTGAGTCCACTTGGTCCACACGCACAAAGTTAGAGTCCCATGGAACTTTTCCTTTCTAGTCAAACTCAACTCAAAAGTGTATTTTACCTGAACACTTCAACACGTCAATCCTCATCCAGCATCCGCATGTTGGTATGCTGTGAGGCAATTTAACAATTATGCATTCAGACTTTTTTTTTACCATCAAAATAAGAACTATAGAAGGGTAAATGTGTCTTGGTTCCGTCAATAAGGTTTGAGGAATTTCTGCCCTTACATTAAAAGACCCATCATTGCAGGTTGGACTGCAGAATGGTGACTTTAAGATGTGTACATTTAATCAGCCTAGACCTTGATACTAAAGCACCTCTTCTCTGCCCACAGGAACGGATTTCCCAAGCAAACGGCGGCCCAGCTCATCCTGAAAGCCATCTCCAACCATTTTGTGTCGTCCAGTTCGTCCTCCCTGAAAAACATTTACTTTGTTCTGTTCGACAGCGAGAGCATCGGGATTTACCTTCAGGAAATGGCCAAGTTGGACGCCAAGTGAGGACCAAGCCGAAAGATTGCGCTTTGTCGTTTTTTCGACAGAGGGAAGATGTGTTTTTTTTTTTCTTACTGTTGTAGTCGTATTTTAAGATTGTTCCGGGAGGGGGATGGGTGTATTTTTCTTTTTTTCTTTTTTAACGGGGGTAGACATGTGGTGAGCGAATAGGCTTGATGAGGACTGCCTCAGTAGGTGTTAACAAGAAAAAAAAAAAAGTTTGTGAGTGGAATATTGTTCGCATTTATGTTTTCCTGTCGTTTTTTCAATCTTTATAGACTAGATAATTTTATCTGTAAACTTTATCATGGCACCCCCTCATTTAACTGACGTTTTTACATTCCATGTACGAAGACACTGGCAATGGTCTTTTTTCCCCCCCTTGGACAATTCTCTGTAGTTTCTGATACAGTTAGTTTAATACGAAAAAAAATAAAAGATTGTGTTTCTCATTCTGCTTTAAATAAAAATCCAGATGTTTTACACCAGAGCTCCGGCGCAGATGTAGACAAGTTGTCTCAATGATTAGATGGCATTTAGATTAAGAGCTCAATTGACTGCAGTATCTCAAGAGCTCAACAAGACTATGTTCAGCAATGAACATAACATACATGTAACAAAATGCAACCACGAGGTGAAGCATTGTCTTAACATATTTATTACATTGTAAAAAGTACATTAGCTCTCATTTATTTATATATATATGTATAGTTATATACACATAGTCATGTCCTGTTTCCACGCAATGATGGGCTCCGAAAGAAATGCAGAATGACCAATGAAGCCAGTGGAAGAATTGCATTGGGTTGTCTCTTCTGATGTAAGGCATGTTTACAATCCTACTGTTACCTGACCAAAACACAGACGCTGCTGTCAGCTGCGCTTCAAAACGGATGTACTCTCGCATTAGAAAAATATTCCTGAAAAACCAAAAGGTGAGTGGACTTGCCTTTCAGCCGAGAAGGTACAGCCCCTTAGGAGTTCCAACCACATCCATACCATAATAAGATCAATGTTCAATAAGTACGATTTCATTTCATACTATCGGAAATAAACTAAAATCACAAAACCACTGGCGAGTGGTTACCACAGAAATGTTTGCATCTACTTTGATAATGTTTCAGTGTAATTTTCGATGCATCAGAAATAAAGAATTTACACCATTATTTCTCTCCCATCCAAGGTTTTAGAAGAACTGGTCTCGTTTATGTCGGGAGCACGTTCAGTGTATGGATGTGGTTAAAACCGCTGAACTCAGCCAAGGTGTGAGGGCGTCTAGTAAGGGAGCTCTCACCCCCGTCCGTACTCACACAGAGCACGTTCTCAGGCCTGCTACCGTTGCTGTACAGAAGGCATCGACATGCAGAGAGTACCTTGTAGTGCGTTAGTGAGACGGAGAGCGCTCTATATCCAACCAATGCCTTCTTCTCCAGCCCCGAACTGTCAGTATACAAGGCTGCTTACCATCTACGGGAACGAGACCAACACAACAGTAATGATGAACAAGACTAAATTAACTCAGACTGTACCCTTTAAATAATCTCTTTGTTTTACCTTTAAAAATCTATTTGAATCAAGCCGATGTGGTGCTCACATCACACACACACACATACATACATACATACATGCATGCACACAGAGACGTACGTCTTCCCCATATAATGTAGGCCCAATCAATCCACCACCGTGCACGTCTACTAGGAATGTTTTGAAAGGCTTTCAGATCCGTCTTCCATGATCGCGGAACGTGGCGGTGGTCCAAGGTGCCCTAAGTGTACGTCCTCCTCCTCCTCCTTTGTTTGTTCTTAAGTATTTTTTATTTCTGAGCAATAATTAAAAACCACGACAGGCTGTAAAAATTTTACCCTCCTCCCCCCCCCCCCCATTCAAACGAGTCACGAGAATAGAGCACGGCCCTTCCACAAAACGAAACAAGACTGATTTATTTTCTATTGGATATGAATCTAAAATGTGCCGTCGTTGAGCTGTACAGTTAAATATGGCAGCCGACCCCTACTCCCCCCCGCCCCTCACCCAGCGTGGCCTGACATGGATATTTACACGTTGGTGCCAGTCTGGCCAAGACGCCCTGCCACTGGTGATGCACTGTACATCCTATTGGCTTGACAACATGCGGTACCAAACAAAAGGAACAGAAAAACAAAAAAAAATACACTTATTCACGGTCCTGTGTTGGAATTCACTAGATCATCTTTAAGCACAGATACACTAGCATGGTAGCGAGGGCCACTCTAGCAAAGCCCTCGCATTTTCCGGTACAAAACAAAAACTTCAAAAAGTGTGCGAGTGTCTTCAGAAGATGTAAAACCAGAATCATGTCAGCCTTCACCCCGCTCCCATCTTACATAATAATAACAATATGCATGATAATAATAAATAACTACTTCCCACAAGTAAAGGGCTCACCCATGACCATCGGCCGAACCAACAGCTGTCGAGATGAGTTCGACGCCAAGCTAGCTTTCTTATGTCGGTTGGTTTTCAGGGTGTTTATATTATGTCATTGGGTAGGGGGTGTGGCTTCACTTGTACCAGAGAGGATCCCGCGTCATCAGAAATTAAAATGGAGTCGTCGTTGTTAGACAGGAAAAAAGAAAATCGATGACAAAACAAACTGAAGGAGAGTGTGGAACCCCCCCTCCCTCCCTCACCGGCACGAGGCAATGGTGGCTAAGCGAAGAAGACGAGGACGCCTTGGGACAAGAGCGACTCATTTCTCCTCGTGGGAGGGGCTGGTGGGTCGGGGGGCGACAGGGAGGAGGGGCACGGGGGAGGAGGCCTCGATCAGGGCAGGGTTTAGGATGATTGGCAGGGACATGGGGGACCCGCCCACCTGCAGGGGCAAGGCCAGGGGCTGCAGGATGAGGGGCGACTGGCTGGTGGGGGAGGGGCCCCGCGACGGAGACACCTTGACAGGAGGCGGAGTCAGCGGTGAGGGGGAGGGCACCGGAGACGACCGCTCCGTACCTGGAGGTGAGGGGGAGGGGCATATGCATATTAAAAACTTCATGGGTCTTACTATAGTTTCAATGTTTAATCTATATTGATATTAAAACATATTAACCTTCATGGGTCTAACTAGAGTTTGACTGATTAATGTAGATTGATTTTAAAACATTCTTCATGGGTCTTACTATAGTTTGGCTGATGAATGTAGATTGATATTAAAACATATATTATACTTCATGGGTCTTACTATAGTTTGAATGATTAATGTAGATTGATAATAAAACACATGCTACATGTCATGGAACCATAGTTTAATGGTATGGTACATAATTTCTGCTGATAGAGTTCTCTCAATCAAAGCAATAACAAAAGGCGTAGTTTGATGACGTGTTACGTAGCGCGGGAGCATTGGAGTGGTTATCTGTCTTCACCCCCAGGTGAAATCTATCTGACGTAACTCAGGCAGAAGTCATGTTCACAAGCAAGTTCATGAGTTTAAGTTTTATAGACGTTACGTTTAGTCTTGTTTTTCCGCGTTTCCACATTTAGTTCATAAGAAATTGCCATGAAGTAACATAACGTTCACTTGCACTTACTTAAAATAAAAAAACATTAAATGAGTCCCAAACCAAACAGCTATATATGTTATCAGCCCAGCTCTTCATTCATGGTCAAAACAATCTTTTTGAGCGTTTTGAACGTTGTTGTAACTTTATAACGTTACAGCATTAGTGTTTCCCACATAATTTCATTCTACTAATGTTCAGTGTTTATTTTATGCAATCAAAGCGGAGATGTCTTGTGTATCAAACTCTTCCCAATGGATTTGTGTATCCTGCTAGCTCTCACGGTAAACAGCAGGTAAAGTACTGCTTGGCGAGTGAAGCTCCGTTGTGGGGCTAAGGCACATAGACTGTATACAATACAAATAAACATAGACTGTATATAATAGTGATCAACTGACTTTCGATATGTGTATAGTGGTGGAAGCTCTGACAGCGCCTACAAAACGAGTACACGAGTACCCTTGAGATTTCTGTGTATTCAATGTGTGTTGAACCACTTTTGCATCCGTAATACTGATTCTCATGACCATAATGACCATAATGACCCCTCATGACCTATGGTGATGACCGAAAGGACGAGATCGCGGATACAAGCGGCCAAGATGAGTTTTCTCAGGAGGGTGGCTGGCTTCTCCCTTAGGGATAGGGTGAGAAGTTCAGTCATCCGGGAGGAACTCGGATTAGAGCCGCTGCTCCTTTGCTTAGAAAGGAGTCAGTTGAGGTGGTTCGGGCATCTGGTAAGGATGCCCACTGGACGCCTCCCTTGGGAGGTGTTCCAGGCACGACCAGTGGGGAGGAGACCCCGGGGAAGACCCAGGACTAGGTGGAGAGATTATATCTCAACACTGAGCTGGTCAATGTGGCCCGGGAAAGGCAAGTCTGGGGCCCCCTGCTTGAGCTGCTGCCCCCGCGACCCGACCCCGGATAAGCGGACGACGATGAGGATGAGGATGAGGAATACTGATTCTATTACTGAATTTGGCAGAGCGAGCGAATCAATGTTTTTACCTATGGAAAAATACATAACATAGGTCTAATACATTTTTATTATTATATTATTATTATTTTAATTCAGAAATGGTAAATGGTAAATGGACTGCATTTATATAGCGCATTTTTTGTAAGCAGTGGCCACCCAAAGCGCTTTACTATATTGACTGACATTCACCCATTCATACACACATTCACACACCGGCGGCGGCGTCAGCCATGCAAGGTGACAGCCAGCTCGTCAGGAGCAGTTAGGGTTAGGTGCCTTGCTCAGGGACACCTCCACACCAGCAACCTTGCAGTTACCAGCCAATCCGCTCTACCCCCTGAGCTAATGCCGCCCCAGAAATGTTACATATTATACCTTTAACTGTTTAATATAGATTGATAATAAAACAGGTTTAAACTTCATGAGACCATGGTTTAACCGTTTCCTCTAGATTGATATCAAACTTCATTGGACTCTCGTTGGTACTCACCGTTGGCACTGGGTGAGGGCGGTCCCTGGGGGGTGGAGGGCCTGCTGGGGGTCTTTGGCTGGGCGGGGCTGCCCGGTACGCAGGAGGGGTTGTGGGGTACTGGCTGGGGGCCCTGGGGGGAACAAGGCTGACCCCCGGGGCCTGCTGGCTGAGGAGGATCCACCAGAAGGCTGTTGGGGGGGCCTGGATCTGGGAGGAGAGGGAGAGCAGGGTAGATCATGTGAGCTTCAAGGGCTCCAGTCTGTTTCATTTCCACAGCACCTGGTGTGTGAGTGTGAGTGTGAGAGTGAGAGTGAGAGAGAGTGTGAAAGTGAGAGTGAGTGTGAGAGTGAATGTGTGAGAGAGAGTGTGAGAGTGTGAGTGAGTGTGTGAGTAAGTGTGTGAATAAGTGAGTGTATGTGTGAGAGAGTGAAAGTGTGAGAGAGTGAATGTGTGAGAGTGAGTGAGTGAGTGAGTGAGTGAGTGAGTGAGTGAGTGAGTGAGTGAGTGAGTGAGTGAGTGAGTGAGTGAGTGAGTGAGTGAGTGAGTGAGTGAGAGAGAGAGAGAGAGAGAGAGCGTGCATGTGTGCGTGCGTGTCAGTACCAGCTATGACGGTCTGCTTGAAGAGCTCCTCTCTCAGGTTGGGCAGGAAGCAGACAATGCGCTCCCAGGTGATCTCCCACAGGTCAGAGTAGCCGGTCCGGGAGTCAGAGCAGTGGAAGATCCCTGCGGTGTCCATCACCAGCAGCATGTTCTTCAGGGACTCTGGGATGGCCTCCAGCTAGGAAGAAACCACACAGGGCGGGCAGGGGACCAGGGGGTGAGGGGTTAACCAAGGCAGGGTTGTAATATAGAAACTCAAATCCAAAGCACCTAACTGTGAACTCAGATACAGGGCCTGATGGAGCAGGTAGGGGGTTATGGCATCTCGCACAAGGATGCCTACAGTTGGACTGAGGGAATCAAACCCAGAACCTTTCGACTGGGGGTCACCCACCTTAACCTCAACAGTATCCATTCCCCTGCAGCCTCAATAGTATGTATCTGGAAGTCAGGGAACCCCCTATCAACACAAGGCTCGGAGCCAACTAGTAGATCAATATGTCAGTGGATGAGGCGGCTGAGCTGCTGGAGTCACGTAGTATTGACTCTCCAATCGCCACTCCTTCCTTCCCGCTCTCTAAGTTGTGGATTAAAAGATGCTGGCATCCATAATGAGGATGAAGCTGTTCAGACTCCACTGAGTGCCTGGCAGTAGATTAGGATCGTCATTAAATGAAAATTAAGCTACTTACCAATTACTTAACATCGGGAGATGTGTGTGAGCGGGATTTTGTGTTGAGATCTGAGTCTGTGGTTTATAAATTTAATTTTTGGGTCTCGGGTACTGGGTTTTATCCCCCAGCCGGCCGGATATGCCTTATCCACCTGCTCTTCAACATCCTGTATCTGCATCCTCAGTGCGAGTCTCTTACCAGTAAGTAAAGAGAGTGATTGTGCGACTCACCAGCAGGTCACTGGAGCCTGCATGCATGTACTTGTCCATGAAGTCCAGGATAGTGAGCCAGAGGGCAGCGAAGGTGGGCAGGGACAGTAGGGGGGACAGGTGCTGCAGGAACACCTGGGAACATCAAAACAATGTCACGCCTTATCGCACAGGAACTTTGAGACAAAGGTCGTTCTGGTGGTCAAGCCCGGGTGAACTAATGATCACCCGATAAGCCACATCATGACTCATGCAGTGGAGGTAGAATCTGTTATTTGCATATAGTAATCGTATAGTCATTTGGCTTTTGAGGCCGTCGTAGTTAACCAAATCTATTTCTATTATTTATTTGTTTTACCGGTTGCTTTATAATTGACTCGAGTGCAAGTGTGTATTTGGAATAAGGTGTGCATGATGGCTCTCAGTCTGTGTTTATGTGTGTCTACGCTCGACGTGACCTTGTTTAGAAGTAATTTAATATTGAGACAACAGTTTGAACTGAAATTGGTATGATTAAGAAGAACACAGAAGCTATACATTTACAATCCTGCGGTTGCTTGAGTGCGTGGATGCATGTGTATATATATGGGTATATGTCAGTGGCGGCTGGTGGTTTTTAAAGTGAGGGAGGAAGGACTGCGCGCTTGGTTGCCATTGGCCTGCTTGCACTGTTAGTGGCGTATGGTGGCATAAGAATGTGAGACTCAAGTTGTTTCAGGGTGTTTTGGTGAACTACAAAATAGCAGGGAGGGATAATTATGTGAATAAAATTGATACAAAGCCACTAGTGGCAGCATTGTAATTCGAAAGCTGGTGGGTAGCATGTCTTGGACTACAAGGGCAGAAGGAAAGGATGCAAAGCCATTAGTCAAATCAGGCCTACTCTTGATTTGTAAAACTAAATTAAAAAATCTGGGCCTATCATTGGGCCTATTGCCCTCAATGACTGAAGCTATTGGTTGTAATTTGGCTATGTTTATTTTCAGCTACAATTTTTTTAAGAAAAATTAAGACAAATTAAGACCAAATGTGATACCATTTAAAATGCATCATGCTATGAATTATTCACTAACATCCTTTCCACAATATCAAACCGAACGGTCAGAGTAACAAACAATTAAAAGAACAACAAGAACATAATTTCACAACTATTGACATGGGCTGTAAGCCTAACATTGTTTGAGTAAAATGTGGATGTTAATGACTGTTTCAGAATGTTGGACATGGTGTTAAACCAAATAAGATTGAGGGATTTCATTTATAGATCAAGTCAATCCTCCTCGCTGTTTGTGTTGCAATGATATCAGTGACCTGGTCATACCAAACAGGATATTTTTTAAGTGATTCCAAAATAATGGCAATTGTAACTCCACGTTTTCGCCACCCTTTCAGACGGCTTGGTAACCCAACGATGGAGTACCGAAAAATAGGTAGACTCAGCACGTTTATTTTGGCTGACTTTTGGCGGTGGAAACGGCAATATATGCGAACAGAGCCGCACTGTACCGCAACGAAGCGCACCGTGCTTTGAAACGAGGCTGCAGCGCGGGTTTGTTCTCGTAACCGAGACAGCGTTGCCAGATTGGGCACATTTTCCGCCCAATGATTATTTTTCCAACCTAACGTGGTTAAAAGTAGACCTGTAAATCACTCACAGGTGATGTAAACACTCAGTACGTTTACATGCACAGCTTAATTCGATTAAAGCCATAGCTCAATTATGCTCCTCAATTGGACAACTGCAATTGTCCGCGTATACATGGCGGTGAGTAAATCGATTCATTGGCCAAAGCGTGTCATGCCCCGGTACGATAGGTGGCGCTGTGCCCATTTCAACTAGTGGTAATAGAGCCACCGCTGTCAGTTCACTTCGGGTCTATATCATTTCTCCGACGCTCCATTGTTCCTCTCGGTCGTATGCCGACTCCTCCGGCTGCTCTGCCGGTAGAGCAGTCTACGGGTCTTAACTCGACTATGAGTAAGCCAATTCGATTCGAGTATAGCTCGACTAAGGTGTATACATGCATCTTAGTAATCCAATCATAGTTGGACTAAGCCAATAAGTCGACTTTCTTGAGTGTCATGTAAACGCACTGACTGAGCCTAGCCAGGGCTCCTGCTTATTGGTTCATAGCGCAGCGTGTATGAACCAACCACCGCGTAGTTGGCGCGATTTAATCCCTTAGCTAGTCCCACCCACTCAGAGGAGGACTTTCCTCCTCTCGCCCATTGACTCCCATGTAACTCACCGGCCGCCAGTAGTTCCCGAGAAATTAATGGGAGTCAATGGAGGCTGAGGGAGGAACGTCCTCCCCGAAGTAATATCTAATAGGCGATAGGGGGTGCTAATGTCCCTTTACCGAGGTAAACGAACATTACACGTACAAAGGCATTAAAGTAGTCATATTTAAGGGCATTAATTCATTACAGTAGTCTGGGCAATCTACATTTTTTATTCTCAACAATGTTAAGGAGGATCTTCCTCCCTCTCCTCACTGGAGAAGCCGCCACTGGTATATACGTATGTGTGTGAGGGATCTGTACGATTAGTCAGCTAGTTGTTGCTGTGCAATGCAAACACGTTACGTGAGAGCCGAATGCAATAATGCACGTCGCAAAATTAAAGATTTTTCTGCATATTTAAAACAGGGATTTTCTATAAGCTTTCATTATTTAAAATTCCTCTGATAATACACACATTTGTCTGTCCATGTTGTGCTGAGAGGATTGGGGGTGAGGTAGGGATTAGCAGGGATGAAGAGAGAGTGCGAGCGCCAGAATGGAAGTGCGTGTGTGTGTATTTGTGTGTGCCTGCCTGTGTGTTTGTGTGTGTTTAGTGTAACAGTGAGTGAGACCTTAGACAGCAGGGTGCAGGCCCTCATCCTAGTCTCCTCCATCCCTCCCACGTCTGCTGGGCTGATGTTGTCCAGGAGCTTGGTGAGCAAGGGGAACAGCACCTGGAGACACGCACATGCCCCCAGACACGCACACACACAGACATACAAACACAACATTGTTAACATTGACTGGTACAATGGGGCTATATCAATCACATCCATCCAAAGCCTTTAAGACACAGATACCGTAATGAATGAAGGAGCAGGTTTCTGCTGGGACCACAACCTTTCCCCCATATAACCACTACACTATGACAAAGAGGAAGAGGATGAGCACCTTGTTGAAGCAGGATTCCCACTCAGCTGCGTCCAGGGTCTGCAGGTCGTGCACCAGTAGTGCCCTCTGCAGGTAGGTGAGCGCCTGCATGCGCACCTGCCGCCGCGTGTCACAGCAAAGCCAGGCGATGCCTGCCAAAAGGAGGGGGAGGAGTTATCAACCATGGACAATCACTAGAAAATAAATGACAGTCAGCCTTATGATCTCAATAACCCATGAGCAACGTGTTGGACGCTTTCACATCTTACGCGGCCTCACTGACATGGTGCATTCCGCCACCAGGTATTTTCATTATTTAAATATTTAATCTGAATGTTGGAGCTTTTGCAATATGAGGCGCCGCTGTGCCCTTGGTGGGACCACGGGCGAGGTGTGACTCGTATGAACTCGTTTGCATCCCAAACAAATATGGGGGAGATTTACACCTATGCAAATGTGTTCATAGATTGTGATGCTGAAGCGTGACTAGATGGGGCGCTGGTCACAGGACCAACACAAATGTATGATCATTGTAGTGAAATGAATGCTCACAGCGCTTCACACAGATCCGCCTGTCCAATACAGATCCTCCAGGCAGCATAACTAGATTTCAATATAGGAAGTTTACCGGACCAAAACCCTCTTTTATTCTTTAGTGTTATTTGCATAACTTCGTTTCATATTTCATATAATACATTGCATAGCGTGTATGATGTGACGTATAATAATATGAAGTACTATGGTATATAAGTTATCCTACATATTAAAAGTAACAATATCCAGACCTCACAGCATGAATGTATGAATATGTATTCATATAGTAAGTACAAATATATTATATATATTATATAAAGTACTATCTAATATCTAGGCCTTGCAGCATATATATATATATATATATATATATATATATAATATGAATACTATGCAGTCCTCATATCCAGACCTTGCAGCAGGGGACACCAGCATCCGGTCCACAGGGTCTGTGAGTCGGCTGCTATCTTCTTGGTGCCCTCTAGGTGGTACTGTTCCTCCGCCCAGGAGCTGTAGATGCTGGCTGCTCTGGTGTGCAGCGTGTGCATCAGGTCCAGAAGCTGCAAGATAAAGACCACTGTAAGACTGTGGGATCCTCAGTCCCGTTCTAACCCTGTAAGGACCAGCTGGTCCAGGGGGACACGGGGAGGCTGCCCTCCCTCAGAGCTGAGGGACGGTGGGGAACGTTTCCATGGTTTATACTGGAGGATAACTTATTTTTTATAATAATATGTAGAAATTTTATATATATATTAATACTAGAGGGTCAAATATAGGCAGGGTTTACATTGCAACTGTATCCAAACCGTAGACATCAAACCAATGGCAAAATAATCAATAATAAGACGCATATTCAGGAGTCTAGAGATTATGAAGTTATTTCATAGTTTGAGTGAATGCTACAGTCTTCTTCCACTATGAGAAGATCATATACAAGAGGGGTTTGTTCATCTGAATCAATACAATTGAAAACCAATAGCAATAAAATAAATATTTAACTCTTATAAGTCTCTAGAATTTATGAATTTCAGAGCCATGTTCTCTGGGAATCTATGCCATGGAACATAAAACAATAAACAATAAACAATAAATAAATTCCTAAGACTCTTTCCCATCTTCATGCACATATGACAGTTTGAGCATATTTTACAGCCCTCATTGAATGAGTTGTTAATCAGAGACCATAACCACCGAGTAAGAAAGATGCAGTACATTAAGATATGAACCCGTCTTCCAGTAACATCCCACATGAGTCATGATGAGCCCCAGGTTACGGAAGTGACACCGTTGCCGTGGTAATCCCAGAAAATTGCTTTTCTTTATGATGTCTCCCCGCTAAAAAGCCAAAACACTTCATCGCCATAGAAACACACACGAAATAGCAGGTGTGTCTTTTTTTTTTGCGTCTGAAGAGAGGATGTCATAACAGAAATGTCATGTCAACCAGACTTGAGCAAACACAAACACACACACACATGCACACACCAACGAGCATGTACCACACAAAACACTCAATACACCATTCAAAGACAAAGTGGAACCAAACACCGGCACAATCGATGGTCAGAGGTCAGCACAATCAATGTTTCTGGCTAGAATGAGTTCAAGGTGCCAACCGTCTTCCAACCAATGGCAGGGCACATTGCACTTGTTTGAACCAATCACAAACAGCGATTGCAGAAGCTTTTAAAATGGCTCTCTTTGCCTTAATATCTGATATATCCGTTTTATCAGTTTTATCAGTTAATATCAGTTTTCCCAAAAGATCACCTTAAAGAAAATCACTAAACTTAATTTCAAACCAAACCTATTTCATATGAATTGGATTCAATGAAGAGCATTTACATGCACTTAACCTAGGGGAACACCAATTTAAGAGTACTGCTTCATCTACGTGATATGAAGAAATTGCGTCTGCAACATCAATCTTGCCTCTGCAGAAAAATCTCTGAAATTTGGAACATTGACGTCATTCGTCCGCATTTGCATTCTTTATTTTATTCATATTCTGAAAATTATGTAAATGGTCCAAGTTCTGTGATTTTTGCTGGAAACAGAGAAACTGCGAGTCCCAGACAGAAGAATAAGTGAATATATGGTACAAGTATAAATATATTTATACTTGTAAGGATAAAAGAGATAAGATATAGGAGGGTAAGGAGGGCTGTGGTACTTACATCCTGACTAACCTGTAAAGACACCGTGTGGTAGCTGGCAGGCACGCTGTCGTCCTCCTCCTCATCGCTATGTGAACGCGAGGGCCGATGGCCACCCCCCCTGGTCACTCCCTTCCGCCCGGCGCCGGACCCGCCATCTTTCTCTCGACCGCCCGCCTTCTTCCTTAGGCGAGACTTAGATGAGTCGTACTTCTTCTTCTTGTCGTGGCTACGGTAGCCTGGTATGGGACAAAAGACACGATGAGATAATACTACAAAGTACCTTGTTAACAGACGCCAATTAGTAAACACCCCTTCAGCAAACCAGCTGATTTAATGAACCAAGAGAGGGTAGTTCAGCAATGTCATCCGAGGCTGAAAGAAAACCAACGCAGTGAAAACACCTTGTCACTCTTACCAGCGCAAAATTGCGCTGTCAATTTTGAGTATGCTTTTTGATTGTTCCGAGCCTAGCTTGTAAGTCGCAGTGGATAAAAGTGCCTGCTTATGTCTTAATGTAAATGTAAACTAAACAAACGAAACAAAAGAATGTCATTATCTGTTTAAATAATCGTTCACAAAAAGCAATAGGCCGCAATGTAAGAAGTTACACGGTACAGTGTTGAAAGATAAACCATGCTTCTTAAATAAAGCAAACCCACACACAAGTCCCATCATGCTTTGGAGCTCTTCCCACTTAGAGCAGTTTTGGAACAGAAGACATGACAACACAAGGACTCCCAAAAAACAGAGCTAGTTTCTCGGTTTCCATTAGCGCTACGCTGAGCTTAGCAAGCCGCTTAGCTCGAGGCTTCCACAGGCCCCGTGCTTCATGTCTGAGCGTGTCGTAACACACGCGTGCGCGTACATGTGTGTGATGTGTAAGGCTGTGTTGACAGCTTGTATCCATCGCTGGGGGGGGTATGGGGTCTGAATAGCGGGAGTAGTCTGCGTAAAGCCAAAAAGTGTCATACTGCCATTCTCCGCAGAGTTTAATCCTGTCTTACAGTAAAGATCAGAGGCGGCGCACGGAGGGATGAATGAACAGAGGACGGATGAAGGATGGGAGAGAGATGGTTGGGGAGGGGGGGCTGAAACCTGGGAGGAGGGGAGAAGGTTGTAGGGAGAGAGAGGACAGGTTGAGAGAGCCGAGGAGAGACCTTTGACCTAAAGAACTATAGTGGACATTACTATTTTTATCATTATTAGGCAATTGTTATCTTATTGTATGCCAGGTTAATGAGATGAAGATGGTTTGCCTGGCGTCTGCTTTGTGATTGTCTACTATAAAAAAATATATATGCATATTTATAAAATGGGTGGCTTAAATCAAGCAATCTGATTGGTTCCTAACTGTTGTATAATGAGCGTATACACACAGCTATGACGCCCATTCAGTTTACGGAGTTCCGTATCACTCCGCGCCTAAATCAAACTGTTGTTTATTTATATATAAAAGCAATAGCATAGTTCACTGAAGCCTAAAAATATGTTGATTGATGGAGAGGGTGGAAATGTTGTAAAGCAATAGGCACACGGTGAGTGAACTGCTCGATAGTAGGCTAAATTGCCGGGCAAACCAAGCTACCGTCTCTAGCCTTCTCTCTGAAGGACGCTACAGTGTGTTGCATAGCAACCGCCGCACACTTTGCAGGCAGCCAAGAGGGACTACATTTTTGTATTTGTTAAAAAAATGCTTTTCCGACTTTCTCGTTTTTTCAAAATTGAGTGTCTGACTTTCATGGTTACTTACGTAACCATTTTATAAAAGCAATAGATCACAATGTGATCTATTGCTTTTATAAAACGGTTACGTAAGTATGGCTTAAATATATGCGAGATATATATAAATATCAAGTATTGTTTGCATATCTGAAAGATGGCTAAAATATTTTCCAGAACATGTGGACATCATGGAAAGAGATAGAGGACAGACTGGAAGGACAACACACACACACACACACACACACACACACACACACACACACACACACACACACACACACACACACACACACACACACACACACACACACACACACACACACACACAGAGAGCGATATAGAGACAGATGAGGAGGAGGACTTGTCGTGTAGTTTAAAATGTGCCTCTGCCATTTTAAATAAAAGCGAGGCTGGACTCGTGATTGGAGGAGACCCCCAGAGGTCCATGACTGAAGCGTGTTGGCATGGGCACGGCGTGGCCTGCCAGAACCCAAGGAGCATCAGAAG
Source organism: Micromesistius poutassou (assembly GCF_964030765.1). Lineage (NCBI taxonomy): Eukaryota > Metazoa > Chordata > Actinopteri > Gadiformes > Gadidae > Micromesistius > Micromesistius poutassou. The sequence continues at coordinate 10,254,658 of NC_140277.1, forward strand.
ATCCGGAGGTCCGCTTTGAAGTGAGCTATTAATTACCCACAGGGCACCGTAGGAATAGTTCAGCGCCGACTCCCGGGACCCAAGGTCAACGCGGCGCCTAATGTCAAGGTCGTTCCCAGGGGGTGTTGAGCGGGGCTTCCCGCGGTTGCTAGCGCATTTGCTTTGACGACCATCTTATTTATTTACTTGAGAGCGGTAGACTCCTCTTAATGTCTTCACGCCACAGAGTACAGTCCCTTTGTGGTTCAAAATTCGACAATGAACTCATGGACTACATTCTGAAAATAAGTAGTAGTGGAAGTAGTGGCAGAGGTGGACCGAGGTGTGTGTGTGTCCGCTGTGTTCTCCACGAGGCTTATCAGCCGGGGGGGGGGGGGCTGGAGCACTGCCAGTGTCTGCTGGTGGGGGCGCATTTTACACGGTGGCTTTAAAAGGTTGAAACCCAGCGATAATGGGAGGTGGGATATGGATATCGATGTACATCCATACCGCGCATACCCAGGAGGAATGTTCATCAGAGGAGGTACGATTGTCACAGCTTAGGGGTTTTCTGTAGTTTACCGGACGAGACCAACAGATTTATTGGCTGTTTGGAAGGTTCTCGGAATTGTAGGACCTAAGTTGAGCACAAATATATATAGATATAGATATTTATATGTAATAGTCCTTAAATATTTATATGTTATATTTATATACATGTATATGTAATATTTATACGGAATATTTTGTTTTACTTAACCTGGTCATCACCTATTTATTGCATTATTATGACTACATAACCTAGTCTATTATTTGTATATATTTTTCCTATTATTACGCCTCATCAAGGAACCACTATGTGATTTGGGGGATGTGTCATTAAGGCACTGATAGGGCTTATGTATCTCACTCAATAACTTGGAAAAAGCATAACACAAAATACTACCACAAATATTATTCAACCTAGTTGTAATCCCGTCTTAAACATAGTCAGGAATCCACAGCCATGAAGGGATCAAACCCACAACCTCCCACCTCCTGGTCAATCTCACCTCCGTTGAGGCTGGCCTCCACGAACACACGGATGGCCTTGACGCACAGCTCAAAGTTGTCGGGGGTGACGTGGGCAGCGTCACGCACGATGAAGGACAGTGTCTCCACGCACTTGATGAGGGACTTGGTGTCATGCTGCCCCAGGTCCTGGCCCAGGGTCAAGCTGTACTGGTTCACCAGTGGGCTGTGCAGGGGGGCGGTGGTGGATGCTTTGGGGGGGATCAGGGTAGAGGAGCCTGCCTTGGTGGTCGCCAGCTCCAGGTCGTCCCTACCCACCTGCGAGCGGATAGGCCGAGGGGGGAGGGAGGGAACGTTTATACATGTCGCACCTTTCAGACACATAGGGCATTTACATTCTGTAATAACATGTTAAATAATAGGTGTTTTTAACCTATTATACAAATATGGATCATCATTAAATAGAATCGGTAGCATAATATAGAAAAATAAACCACAATGTATAGAAAAATATACCAAATTTGGTATTGGGTCACTATGTAAATGTCTTGTTTCTGATTAAGCGGTTACATTTAAGCAGATTTGCATACATTTCCACCACTGCTAAAGGGAAACTGCCTGACTTTCACTTTGCACTTACCACCAGCCAGCCGCTGCTGCCGGCGACGTCCACATCGGTGATGGAGCGAGGCATGCGGGCCCTGCCGTGGTCGGTGTACACCTCAGAGTCTGAGGTGTAGCCCCGGTCCCGGTTCACCTCGCTGGGCTGGTGGGATGACAGCTCGCTATCGGACAGGGCGCCTGCGGAGAGGTGGGGACAAACAGCAGCACTCTGAGCAAAACTGAAGTATCTGACATTTCAAGCAAGACACAAAGAGAGGAGGAGATAAAGAGTAAAAAGGTCAGAAAAAAGAAAATAATTAAAGAAAGCACGACAGTGAAAGAAAAGCCAGGAATGAAGAATGAGAGAAAGAAACAAGAAATAAGGGAAATAAAGGAAGAAGAGAAAGGAAGAGATGACAGAGAAAAAGTCTAACAAAAGATTAAGCAAAATGGCCCAAAAAAGAAAACCGTTTAAGAAAAAAAGACAATTATGAAAATAACTGACACAAAAAACAAAGGGAAAGGGATGAAACAATAACCAATCAAAACCCAGCCAGAGCAGCAGCAGTGTTACCGGTGTCGTGGTCCGAGCTGACAGAGGCCAGGCGGAAGGACGCGGGGGGTCTGACCCCAGCACCGATGCACTCCAGCAGGGAGAAAAGGGTGTACCAGTCCTCTGTACAGTGGATGTTGGCCGCGTTGGTCTTGAGCAGCTCGTGGAGGCCATAGGCCACCTCGCGGCTCACCCTGGCCAGGACGTGAGGCTTCATCATCAGTAGGAGACGCAGGGACAGCAGCACCTGAGCACCACAGAGGTGGACATTAGGAGGAGGACATGACATTTTCGGTCAATCCTGACAGACAAAAGAATCTGACCCTGAGTTTTACCTTTTACCTGTTCATGAGAATATTAAACTTAATGTTAGAGACGCTAGGTTGTCATTCAACGTGGTTCAGAAACGAAGAGAAGGAATGAGGAGAGGGAGGGTATCGCATCAGTTGCTGTCCTCTACAAAAATTATTTGAGCGTGTCAGCTAGCAGGGGCAGGACAGTGTAGTGGCTATTAGGCGGTCTCATAGCTAAAAGTACTGGGATGGTTCTTTCCCTCTCCGATCAAGATACTGCATCCTGTCAACCACATTGTGATATTGTATATAGTGAAGCGAGGGAGATACAAATCTAAGAAAGCGTTTAATTTGAGCTGAGAATGTTTTAGCATGTGTGTGACAGCTACTTGTATCCAAACTGTCCAAGCAATTCTGGTCCTGCGATCATCTTTTAACGACTAGAATCCATTCCGGGAATATTCCCTGAATATGACTCCATCTTGGCGCGGTTCAGTTGGAGTTCAGGCTCCCAATCGGAGGGAGGGGAGAGAAAGGACATGGAGGGAACACATGGTGGGGGGCGGGAACACACTGGCAGCAGTGGCCTCCACGGCGCCACGCCGACCATGAGATCCTATCACGGCCCTCTGTTCCATTCCAACTAGAGGTCAACAATAGATAACCTCCGCCCTGCCGCCTTACATAATCACCCCCTTCGACCCCACCCCCTCGCGCGGCTCAAACTACCAGATACGATAACTCTCGCAGACACGACTTTGTTTTGAAACGTTACACAATTTATTTTTTATAATAATAATAAACGCTTACTTTGCCGTATTATCTTCAAAGGAGATGGCCGGGGTGGGAGTTGTGTTTGGTTAATTAAACAACAGATCTATTAGGATAGCCTGCCGGGTTCTTAGGCACTACCAAAGGACAACAGAAGTGGGGCAATCAGCCAGCATTGCAGGATGTTGCATAACACCGTTGCTATCTCCGAGTCATAGATTGAGAAGAAAGACCTTTTCCTGACGCTACATTATTACACATGTAGCAAGGACATTAGCGCGCTACGATGTAGCAGGATGTTGGTGTATAACCCGACATAATAAGTCTTGCCGGGCCAAGCCGAAGGGCTTTTAACCAAAAACAACCGTTACACATCGATCTTTAGTCAAAACGAGCACATGGAAGACATCTCCCTATGCTGCGACTACAGCATGTACAATCAGGAGTTAGAGTCTTGGGAGTTAGTATCAGGGGTTAGTCTCAAGAGTTTGAGAGTCTCAGGAGTTACAGTCTCAGGAATTACAGTCTCAGTAGTTACAGTCTACGGGGTTACAGTCTCAGGGGTTACAGTCTCAGGGGTTACAGTCTCAAGGGTTACAGTCTCAAGGGTTACAGTCTCAAGGGTTACAGTCTCAAGGGTTACAGTCTCAGGAGTTACAGTCTCAGGGGTCACAGTCTCAGGGGTTACAGTCTCAGGGGTTACAGTCTCAGGGGTTACAGTCTCAGGGGTTACAGTCTCAGGGGTTACAGTCTCAGGGGTTACAGTCTCAGGGGTTACAGTCTCAGGGGTTACAGTCTCAGGGGTTACAGTCTCAGGGGTTACAGTCTCAGGAGTTATAGTCTAATCTAAGGTGTTACAGTCTAAGGTGTTACAGTCTGACCCAAAGACCAAATGTTATTCTTCATTTGGCTACATAAATTGAGTGCTGAGTCCATCAGTCTTTTTTTTTTTGCATCGTTTGCTACCCTTCTGATCTCTAGAAGGTCCCGAATGTGTTACGGTGTCAGGAGTAACAGTCTCAGGTGCTGTAGGGGTATGTGTTCGACGTCCGTCGGCGTACCTGTGAGCTGATATCGTCCCGCCGCAGCAGGCGGATGGCCAGGCGCAGCAGGCCTACGACGGCCCGCTCCACCAGGAAGCAGCTCTCGGTGGCGTGCACACACAGGTGGCACAGGTGCTCACGCACGGTCTGCCACACGCACGCCACACGGTCTCTGGTGAGGAGAGGGAAGGGGAGAGAGAGAGGGGGGAGAGAGAGTGAGACAGGGGGGAGAGAGAACGAGAAGGAAAGAAAGAGGGAATGGGGGAAGAGAGAGATAGAAGGAAAAACAAAGACAGACCAAGAGAGAGAGAGTGAGTCACAGGTTTTCATTGTTGGCATTGTTACAAAGGTGTCTCGCTGCCAAAGTTTTGACTTTGAACTTGAAAATGGTTGCCTCTAAAATTAACTGAACTGTTGATTTTGAACCACTTCCAGGTACTTGGTACAATCCCCAATGTCCACAGACTCAACTATAGTCATCATTGAGGGAGCTGCCCTAACCCACAACCTGCTCATTATTGATCTGAATTCATTAAGCATGTCCTATTGAAATAAAAAAATCTAACTGAAACTAATCATTAAATAGTTGAAAAGTATGTATATGAATATGAATGATCTATTCCTAGTCCTAAATCACATTTCCCATATTTATAAACATATTTTAAAAAATAGTTGGTTATTGCATTAAACATAAGTTCTAGATGCATACGTGTTGACCCTGGTTACCATTCAAGAAGACCTCAAACGTGTCAACCCATCGTGACTGACCTGTTCTCCATGACGATGCGGAGCAGCATCTCCAGACAGAAGGCCGCATCCTCCTCATCGTACGTCTCCTCGTCAGGAGTCACAGATATCAACGCCTAGGCGGGGAGGAAGGGTGGGGTTAAACAGCATTAATCTGCAAGGTGTTTTTCTGCCTTTCTGTCACTCAGAAAGGATTAACCAATGTAACGCGATCTTGTGATGTATTAAAGACCTTATGTTGTTTAGTTAGGCCAGTCATAGTTGTGCTTCGGTTTAACATATACCCATTCAACAGCTGTTGCACTGCTAACCATCCCTGGAGGAAGAATATACTGAAATAGGGGGCACCTTGAATGAGGCACATGGGTCAGTACCTTCATCAGTTCCTGCAGAGACTCCACCTGGAGGAATTTACTCTCCGTCATCAGTTTCTCTGGGTCGCATTGCTGGGGAAGAAGACAGGAGAGAAAGAAGAGATGAGACACCTTACAGAACAGAAAGAATCATTCAGTGAGTTTACATGCACATAGGAAACTCAATCGTAATCCTGTTTCTCCCCCCCAGAGGCAAACCAGCTTAAAGAGGTGGTATCATGCTTTACGACTTCCCTATGCTTTAGAATGTTATATGACGTATGTATACATGTTTTACGTTTGCTAAGCTATAAAAATCTAAGTCCAAGCTAGGGTGAGTATTCGTGCCCACTGAGAACGCCCCTCAATAAGTGCGTGATAACAAACTCAATAACAGCTTGTTTGCGCTCAAACTTTACTTCTATAATAGTGTGACATCAGACTCTGCAGTGCAGAAGATGCACCTCCCAGCTACCCGCAATGTTTACAACTTCTCGGGGTGTGAATTTGCCAACACACACGCAAAGCGTTTGACCAATTGCAACAGAGTATCCATGCTGACCAATCACAGCAGACTGGGCTACTCGGGGGGGGGCCTTAAAGCGACATGATTCAAAACAGAAGGTTTTTGAAAGATTCTAAAATTGTTTTTTTCAGAAATTAACAGTGTGAGAATAATAAGGGCTATTTAACATAAAGGCATGTAACCCTATTCTACTAGTACCCCCAAATGCAATTATTAACCCTAAAAAAAGCATGATATGGGATCTTTAAGACGCCTAGGTGAACAGATCCCTATCCAAAATTTGCCATGTTAACACTGTTACAGGTTTTCAGGCAGTTTGGTGTCCGTGTTGTTTAGCGGATGGGAAACAAAGCCAACGTAAACAACACAGCTAGCCGCTGTGTGCAAGCCTCTCCCACCCCTCACCTTGATGCAGAGGATGGCTGCCTGCTTGGCCTCCTGGTTCTCGGTGGAGGGGCCCCTGTGTCCGGACTGTTCGGCTCCGCTCAACGTGAGCCAGTTGACGAAACTCAACACGGCTGACTCACCGCTGTAGTGGAGAGGGTAGAAGACCATGATGCACTGATCAAGAGCACGAGCTATTTAGCTTTTGTCTTTCAGCTTTCTGCTGTCCTTCTGCTTTTGTCTTTCTCATTAGAAATCCTATTTTTTTTAGTTTAGAACAAAAATATATATAGGATTGTATGATGTATTGTATTAGTTACCGATTTGAAGGCGTTTCTACTCTCTGAAGGGAAATCTTTCCATTTGGCTCCACAAAGTCCTCAACCTGGGGGTTAAAATACACCATGCATTTCAGAACTGACCAGCAGGTGGCAGTATAACACACACAAACACCCATGGTTCCATCAGAAACAACTTTATAAGTATGCTATTTTGCAGACAGACTAGGTAACACCCCCCCCACCCCAGTTAACAACATGGCTAATACTAACAACAGAGTGCTAGCATCCTCCACCTCCACCATGCTATCAACTAAGCTAGCGCTACTGTCCCCCACCTCCATTATGCTCACACAGTTAATGCTTCTGTCCCACCCTCCACCATGATAACAAAGGAGCCAACGGTAGCATTACCACCTCAATCATGCTAACAGAGCTAATGCTAGTGTCCCCACCTCCACCATGGCCTTGGGCAGGAGCTCTGCCCTGAAGAGCTGCAGCATGGAGTCCATGATGTTCTTCCAGCCCTCCCGCAGGATATCGCCATGGCGATGGGCCAGGTGGAACACCGTCTTGGCGGCAAGCTGGGCCTTACCGTTGCTGCCAAACACCGTTGGAAGATTCTCCACCGACTAGGGTAACGACACACACACACAACGTTAATGCCATTTACTATTTTGTCATTTTACCGAAAGTGTTTTACAGTGATGAATACTTATACATCTTATTAAGGAGCAGGTAGGGGTGATGGGGTATCTTTCAAAGATGCCTAGTTAGACTGTGGACATTGGGGTTTGAATTCAGAACCTTTTACACATGCTAACTGTTAAATCTGATGCCCTCCACTACTGCATCGTTAAGAATAGTTACCATTATATGAAAATGTTAGTGTGACTCAACTGGTAGAGCCTGAGATTAATATTACAAGGGTTCAAATCATATTGAGGCCACCTCATGGCATCTATCACACATTATAACCATCTATTAATAAGTATTGTTGTTGCACAATAAAGTATATATATATATTTGTATTTATTCAAAAAATTCTCCAACTCATATTCAGTATTGGGAACCTGGGTCTCCCTCATCGGCTGGACAACCTTCAGACCTTCGCCTGTATAACCCTTTCCCTCAGTGCCATGATCCTTCTATTCCATGTATGTGGAACGTGAGTTCAGGTGGACGTGTTGGTCCCTCTCACCTCGCTGCTCAGAGTGGTGAACTTGCAGAGGGAGATGATCAGGTTGTCAAACACGTCGCTGAAGCCATAGTGAGCAGAGATCATCGCACATTTCCTACGAGACAACACGGACAAGGGAAATTATTAAAACTCAATAATGACGATGAACCGACTAGTCATTGTTATTAAAGGTGCAGTGTGTAGCATTTAGTGGCATCTAGAGCGGTGAGGTTGCAGATTGCAACCAACCGAGAAGTTACGGTGGCCTGTACTGGCCTGAAAGGTGCCAGGAGGAACCTCCAAAATTATGTCCTCATCATCTATGACAGCATTGGCTAGATATTTAATTATGTTAGTAAAACTATAGGTCAGAACTAACAAGTTAGATTAGTTAGTTATTTAGTCTGTAAAACTATGTAGTTTTAGTTTACAGGTATGATAGTGATAATGGGCTACTGTAGTTACATGGCATTGCACTGTAGAAACATGCCAGTGCAATATAGCAAAACTTACCCTCTGTGGAAGAGGACCCTGGTCATAAAACACTTATGACCATGATACTAAATTTCTGCCATTTCAAGTCCTTTCCGCTCGATGCCACTAATTTATATATACACATTACACCTCTTGCTACTGTGGGATTATTTTGTTAACTCACTGGAAATTATGTTAACAAACAAATTACTGTAATTGTACTGGAAGCAATGGGTTCAATGACAAATAGAGCTGGAACAATTGTATAATGTGGTATGATATTTGTGAGCGTGTTTGACACATACAGCATATTGAAAGGTATTCGTCAATACGGTCCGACTGGAGAATCTATGATCAGCGATCCAGCACACGTCAGCGGGCCCTGCGTAGACTACAACCAGTGGAGTTGGATACCTGAAGCCGGCGATGGCCTTCTGGATGATGGTGTCGTCCAGGCTCTTGTCGAACACGTAGGAGAGGGCGGCGATGGTGGGCCCCCAGGTCATGGAGAACAGATCGTGGTCGTAGCTCCCCGGGGGCAGCGACAGGAAGAGGCCCTCGGACGTGGCCCCCCTGTGGAGCAGCACGCTCCACACATAGTTCTCCTTCACCAGGCCAGACTGCTCGTCTGGCATCACGATCTCGTCCGTCCTGGGGGGGGGTGGGGGGGTGAACCGTGGAACAGGGTTAGGCGGTGGCTTACTGCATTTTTATATTAATTTATTTATTTATTATTACAACGCTTTTGGTTCCAAGCAACTTGTAAGTGAGGCTGAGAAGATCGGTGTGTGTGTGTGTGTGTGTGTGTGTGTGTGTGTGTGTGTTCATCTCATCCACTACCATACATAGCCACAACAAGCATACAATCAAAATTGGAGCAGCTTAAATAGAAGGTTTTGGTGCTGCACCACCTAGTTGGAAAAAAAACACAACTAGAGTGAGTGCAGAGCAGCACTAGGTATCAGAAGTAAAAGGTTAAGCAATTTACGACGTGTAGGCATAGGATTTCACTGACACGGATGATCTTTTATTGCGATGAAATACGGGATACGAGGTATCGCTGATACCGTATACATCCCAGGACTTCACAGATGAGAGAAAAGCTGATACCGTGAACTTAATTAAACGTGACAGATACAAGAGCCCTTCATGTAAAACTAAAACTGCAAGGGAACTTTGGGTTTCAGGGAACTCCATAAGAGAACAATTTCTGGTTTGGCCATGTTGTTCATGGACAGATGCTTTTAAAAATGTGGTTTTCCCCAGCACCTTTAAGTGACTTGGCCTGATAAAGGTTAAATCATGGAGAATCATCCGAGAGAAATACTTTATTTTATGACGCCACTCTGCTGGCACGATCAGGACATGCCCGACAGCGTTCTTGATACTTGGGTATCTTTATTGCACAGATATATTAGATAGCTATATCTTGTTTCATTGAGCTTTGGGTGTTCACTGTGGGCTTACTTGATGGCGTTGTAAATGTCCTCCAGCATATCCTGGTCAAAGTCCTTGTTCCCGTTCACGCCCTTCAGATTCTTCTTGAATTGCTGCAGATAAGAAGGAAAGATGAATGGAAAATTAAATGATAGAATTGGTACAATTTGCATTGATGATACCATGACAAAAATTAACTCCTCCCCTAGTCTTAAGAGATTGAGAGGGTGGGGCTAAGGGATAGCAGAGTTGAACCATTTAAACAAAAAACATAAATAACAATAATAAAATTAATGATTAATATTAAATAAAATCAATGGGCCTTCATCCAGAGACCTCGTACACTTAACACCACACCACCACCCTATACCCCCACTGTCTCGTGTGGTCACCTGATCTGCTTTAGCTGTGGTTTCAGAGGGGAAAAAACAACATGGGCAGGAGACAGGGACACCCCACCACCCCCTCCCTGTAAATAAACATAACTGGAGGGCGATGAGTGACAGCATCAAGGCTCTTCTTGATACTCTGGGGGGGAGGGGGGGGGCAAAAACACAAGGAGAGGGGGATCAAGGAAGAGAGGGGGCGGCAGTGGTGGGGGCAGTGCACGCATGGTATCGCTAACATACGAGCACGTTAATGAACACACACACACACACACACACACACACACACACACACACACACACACACACACACACACACACACACACACACACACACACACACACACACACACACACACACACACACACACACACACACACAGAGAGAGAGTGTGGCACAGAGGCTCGTGGAGCAGCCGATGGTAACAATAGCTGTGGCAGTGCGGCAGCAGCTGGACATACAGGCTGCCAAACACTCCTCCTGAGATGGAACGCAAACACATCGCTCATGCTGGTCTCCCCTCTGTCTCCCTCTCCCCTTCTGTCTCCCGTTCTCCCACTATGTCTCGCTCTCTCCCTGTCCGTCTGTCTCACCGTCTCTCTCTCTTTGTCTCGCTCGCCCTCCGTCTCTCTCTCCCCCTCTCCCTCACCCCCCCGTCTAAATTTACACAGACAGCGTATCGCACCAACCCACCATCCATCAAACCGTCCTCCTGCCCTGCCTCTGATCAAACTACATTATGAAAATAAAATCTAAGGGTTTAGGGTTGAGGATTGGATGTGCGTAAAACTGCGCGGCGCATACCTCGGCTAATACGTCGACCTGCGACCACGCTAACAAATGGCGCGGTTGCTGCTCCGCATGGCGAGACGCCAGGCCCGTAAAGAGCATGGCGCCGCTTTTATTGGGGCTGGATCTGGGCCTCGGCCCGGGGTTACGCTCTCTGTTGTCCGTCGGGGCTGGAATTCCCTGATCCCACTTGTCCAAATTACTATTAAGCCCCCGGGAATGGGCCGGGAATAGTTCAAACAGAACAGGGCAGTCGGCGCGGGTGCGAGATTGTTTGTTGTGTGCATGACCCTCTTTTAAGTGTCAATGTGCACATGTATGTTAAATACACCATGTGTCAAAAGTGCTGTGTGTGCGAGAGGTGGTAATGTGTGGTTCTATTTGAGAGAGTGAAAGAGAGAGAGAGCAAGAGAGAGAGCAAGAGAGAGACTTTCAGTGACAGTGGGCCACCCACAATGTCTTCTAAGGCCTGTCTTAAGGGACTCATGTTTAGTCTTCAGCATCTGTCACTCAAAAAACCAGAGGGAAAGAGACAGCCAATAAGACGCGAGGACAATCAAAACAGCCGGGAGCTAGAGAGAGTGACGAGTGAAGACGACACCCAGTCTTGTCAAATATTTTTGTGTTGTATATATTTATATAATAGTTTCGCAATTTTCATCCGGACCATATCAAAAGTGCACTCATTGTCATAGTCTCAGGCGTGCCTTCCTCCATATTCCACTTATTTGAAGTATACCTTTTTATGTACTATCAGGGGTGAAACCGTGAGTCTATTCGTATTGAAACGTTGATTTTAGGGTCCATGGTGCATGGATCGGTATGCACTGGAACATAAAAATACATGACTCAGTTATTGTACAGTCAAAACAAACTGTCTTAATATGGAGACACAAACCAAGGTGTGTTGACACGTGGTTGAACACTGAGCGTCACAAGGTAAGGCGCTGTGCTCTGGAGTACGGCAAGTTTAAAACACACACCACACCATCGGCTACGGCTCCAAACATTCTGGCCTGCTGAAAATCATTTTGAAGCAATACCCCTCGGCGGCACACTGGCACAAGGTCGGGCAAAGGTAAGGAATGGAGAGGGTCGCGCATGAGGTCCGACCGCGTCTCAAGTGAACACGGCAGTCAGCTGGACTAGGCAAACTAATTAAATGGAACAGAAAACTACTTCTCCCTGCAGCCTGCAGGCTGTGATATGCAACAAGGCCCTGCTGCGTGACTTTGCAGCAGTCGGTGTAATGCCGGTGCTCCTTTTTTATGGTGGTGTTACTATTTTGTTTATGTTTCCAAAGGGCGCTGGAAGCCAAGGCCTTAATGTTGTTGACTGCTATAATCAAATACGGAAAATCGTAATACATTAAAAAATATATATGTATTTGTACTTTTCGATGTATCAAAATATATGCAACCTATTCCCTATTCAAATAAATAAATGTTGATTACAAATGAAGCAAAGAATAAAACTTTGGTATTGTAAAAAACAACAACAGAAAATACATGAAATAAAGGTCCAAAGGAAATAAATAAATAAATAAATAAATAAATATATATACACACACACACACACACACATCATATGTATACATGTCATGGGAGAGTCAGACAGAGACAGACAGAGAGACAGATAACGCCACAGAGGCCATTAACAGCCCCCCACCCTCTCGTTCACATGGTGGTGGGTGAGATCACCAGACCACCTCTGGCCACAGCTGTTGTGGCCGGGGGCTTTGAGAGACGGCATCAAAGAGGAGGACAGGCCTGGAGTGGGGGTGGGGTGGTAGTGTTGGCACACATAGTAGAATGTCACTACAGACACTGACAAATGGTACGGCCTCTCCTCTGTCTCCAGCTCTGTCTGTGGCTGTCTGTGGTCTCGCGCCTCCCTCTCTCTCCCTGTTCCTCTCCCTCCCGCTCTCGCTCTCCGGATCTCTTCTGCCTGGTCCTTTTGCTCACCCCCTCTCTCTTCTTCTTTCACCCTCTCTCTCTTGCCCTCCATCGCTTCTCCCTCTCCGTTTTTTTGCTTTCTCAGTAGCCAAGTTTCAACTTTTTTGGGCTGTGTAATTAACAAATGAGTTTGTTTTTAATTAAGCTGTGTTTGTAAGAATAAATTAACCACGTGTTTTGAGAACAGAAAAGTAATTACACAGGAACAACAAATAAGCGCCATCGCAAGGACAGAGGAGAGGTTTAAGTGCGTGCGTGCAGGGTAGGGCACGTAGATGTTAGGTGTGTGTGTGTGTGTGTGTGTGTCCGCCACTCACCTCTGGTGTCATGGGGATGTTCTGCTTGCGCACGTTGTTGTTGTGTTGATCCGTGTTCAGCATGATGACGGCATAGGCCAGCGCGAAACCGGCGTCGTTGGTCATGAACGGAGACCCGTTGACTTTCTGTGACCGACCGACACAAACATAACACGTTATGATAGAGTTACATACAGGCTATTCCTTCATGGACACCAAACCAGAATGGATTTCTTTGAACGTTATATTATACTAATATAATTTAGCATTATAATATTGCACTGGAAAATATGGTTTACAATGGTAGAGGCTGAGGTGTGCTTCTTTTTCTGGTCATAGCTTTATTGACACAATCCGACACATATGGCAAATATGGTATGTGTTTGGAGTCACTGATTTAGCACACAGGACAACCACATCAATGCTCTACACCGACCTAAAAATCAAATGACCCCTCCCCATGAGTGGAATGGAATCAGAAGACATGTTCCACGCCATGCTCACCGTTACCAACACATGGCATTTCACCACGATGAAAAGACTGTCACCACACCGAGCGGAAAACTCATTTACCCATCTGTCACTGCTCTAAATAGCCCAATGAACTCACCCAAGGACTGTAGTGTGTGCATTTGGGTTTGTTGTGTGTGTGTGTGTGTGTGTGTGTGTGTGTATGTGTATGTGTATGTGTGTGTGTGTGTGTGTACGTGGTAGGTGTGTGTGCGTACGTGGTAGGTGTGTGCGTAGGTCTGTGTGTGTGTATGCGTCTCTCTGCGTCCCTCTGTGTGTCTGTCTGTGTGTTAGTGTGTGTTTGTGCATATGACTGAGTGCGTGTTTGTTTATGCACGCTTGTGTGTGTGTGTGTATGGACTATGAAAAGACCATCTCATAGTTTCCAGGTCACATGAGTCCCCTTGCTATTTTCAGAATCCACCGTATTCTAAATGTAGTCCTCCTTTATTCTACCATCATCTCATCCCTGTGTGTGTGTGGTTATGTCACACTGTTACCCCTCCTTCCCTTCTCCTCACACCCCATCCTTAGATAGCTGGTTTATTTATTGAGGTGATGATAGGGACGGTCGTGGCCAGCCATCCCCTGCTGTGTTACCGGCTGTGTGTGTGCATGTCTGTCTGTGTGTGTGTTTGTTGTGTCTGTGTGCTCGGGACGAGTGAGTAGAACGCTCATGGTACGTCTTTTAGTAACATTTCATCAATGCCGTGAAATGTTTTTAGTTGTACATGTATAAATACAATTATATGTAATATGTTGCAAATATATATGTGCATTCATTAAATGCATCTCATTTGGAGAGTTGTCTAATTGTATTGTGTAACATCGTGCTGTGACATACCTGAGCTGGAATACAAATACAAATTTAAATCATTATTAATTTTAAAAATCGATCTTATTCTGTGATACCTTTAATAACTCTCCTTAGGCAATCCAAGGTAACGATCCATGGAACCATACATAACACAGGGTTTATTTTGAGACGTGTGTGTCTAGGCTGAAGTGTGGTCACAAGACATTCTCCTTACATGCCAGTTGTCAGTGAAGGTCTCCAGGAGTCTCTGGATGACAGGGGCCTCCCCAGGCAGCCTGAAGGCCTCCAGGTACAGCCGCAGGGCCTCGTCAATGCGCAGGCCCTGGAAGGTGAACGTGCTGCAGAACAGGGGGAAGTCCTTAGTGGGCCTGTCATGTACTAGCTGTGATTGTAATGCCTGACCTAGCTATAGCCTTAAATTAGCTTAGCATCAGCCTAGAATAGCATTATCTTTGTATCACCCTAGCATTATCCTAGCATTAGCCTAGCATCAGCCTCTAATAGCATTACCCTAGCATTAGCCTTACACTAGCATTATCATTAGCTTAGCACTAGCTTAGTATCAGCCTACTTACTTGACGAAGCTATCGAGGAGCTCCATGTGCTTGCGGTCGCTGACAATCTCTCCAATCATCTTCTTGTCCAGGCGGGGGTTCTCGCGGAGCCACTGGGCCACCTCGTTGTTGTCCATTGGGCTGCTGAGCAGACCTTTCTCCTGCAGGAATTGGATGCCCTTCTTCGGCTTCTGGTTGAACTGCTCCGTGCCCGTGATCAGGAGCTGGAAGCAGATAACGCGTTGAGTGTTAAAGGGACAGTTTCAAGCTTGGGCCTGTATTATAAGTGTCAGTTTCCGCTGAAAGGTCCTTGAAAAGTTGGACCATTGACATCATTGTTTGATATGGAGAATGCAAATCCATGACCAATGATGTTGATGGTCCCAACTTTTCTGGGATTCTTTTCACAGAAACAGGGTTGAGTCAAGCATTGCTTTGAGCATGCGTCATTAACCTTCTTCTTGGTTTTGATGTCCATCAGCTCCTGGGATTCTGGTGAATACGAGGTGAAGCGCTGAGGTTTCTTCAGGCTCTTCTTCTCAGCTGGGATAAAAAGAGAAGTAGAATCCATGTTATTGTCGATCGCAGGATAGTGTCAAGGCTTGCGGTGTTTGACTCTCAGCCGAGAAGAGGCTTGGTTCGATCCCATTTGTAAACAGTGTATCTGTTGGTATCCTTTGGCAAGTGGTCTCCTAACCCCTACCAACTCCTCAGTGACAAATTGAATGCAGGTCTGTGTGGATAAAAGCTTCTGCTAAATGCCTACATTCAACATCCACATTAAAATACTACATTAAATAAAACCATCCAACTACACATCCAACATTAGAGACAGGACACCAAATGAGAATATCCAATGGCCTCATCCAATGACTCCAATGGTTACATCTCGTTTCCTTTAGCTGTATTATTTAACCCTGAGCTTCATGGTGTATTAGTGTGGAGTTCTACTCCTGTATCAGACCCTAGACTGACCCGTGTCGTTCTCCCCGTGGTCCTGCCGGCCCAGTCTCATCTTCTCAGCCATCAGGTGGCCGCTGGTTGGAGGACACACCAGCGTGATCTCTGCTTCTGGAGTGCTCTGACCCCCACCACCGCCGCCATTACCCAGTCTGTTAGGGTCTGGTCAGAAATACATACATACATAAGTGCATAAAAGCAATGATGACCAATACAAATAACTCCTTCCTCATTGACAGAACTTTGCACTTTAATATAGTGGATTTATTTGATCAGAATTTGTTTAATTGTCTGAACAGTTTTCCAATTTGTGGTATGGTGTGTCGGCTATCTCAAGAGAAGATAAAAAGTAATGAAATCATAAAAAGGTAACAAAAATATATAATCTGTAAAAAGAATGTGTTGAGTAAAGGCATACCTGTTGTTGTCTCTGTATTTTCATTGGTGGAGCTCTGCCCCTCTGCCAGGACTGTGTCTGTTGATTGGTCCTGCTCAGCAGCGCTGTTCAGAACCTTGGCCTGGCAGTGGGCCTCGGTGCTGTCAATCACGGTCAGCAGAGCCTCTAGGGAGAGCAGGTGGGTGGTGTACAGCTGTCCAGACACTGGGAATGCATTCTGTAGGGATGGAAGAGAATAAACTACAATGGAGACATCTCAACACAACGATGAGGTGTTACTGAGCTCTGAGTGTGATGGATAGTTGAGTCGTCACTGACATAAGCAATGTTAAAATATCAAAACAAAAGCACACATTTTTATACAAAAATGTATAATAAATGAAAACATAAAACAAACCAAACACAAGAAAGAAAATGTACTGTTTTAAAACTACGATGGGTCAACGTTGGGTCCTATCACTTGAGGCATAGGACAGCAGATTAGAATCCAACCTGGCTTACTGGACACATGGTTAGCGTACTAGTTGGATGAGCCAGTGAGCCGCCCGCAAATGGATTCATATTAATAAAGCTTTCAACACAGAGAAAATACATATATGACGACAACCCCAACAATCCCCATATGGTATCCTGGCTCAGATCCAGAAAGGGCCATGGTCATTGATCCAACAACAGGACTGGACCTCCGCCTCACCTTGGAGAGCAGCTTGGTGAGGTCTTCAAACAGGTTGGAGCAGTAGAAGTCACAGTCGTAGTTGATGTAGACCTCGGTGACAAAGCTGGGGATCCTCCACAGCTGCACCAGCGCCTCCAGGGCCATCTCCTTCATCTCGTAGGGCATCTTCACATTCTCTGACGTGATGATGTCCATCAGCTTCTTCAGGTACATCTGGAGGAGGAGGAGGTGGTTGTTTAAAGGGAGCCTGATTTTACTATCAGGTGGGATGTATTTTAGCCACCAACACGCCATTTCAAGATCTACCCTACAGGAACATCAAACATGACATTCCAGTTACAATTTTCATTTTATTGTTGTGTGCATTGAGCAGTGTGCAGTGCGTTGAAGGTGAACTATTCGAACCATCGTAACTGATTTTGATAAGCAGTTAGCAAGCCATTCAAAAAATCCACCCTTTAGTGACATCACAAGCATCAATGCTTTAATTTCACTTCAGGACATTGAACAAGAACCCAATACAAGAATTACAAGAATTCACAAATAAAAAGAATGTTGTAACTCAAAATGCAGTTCAAACGACCAAGTTACCTCGAGCTGGAACTTCAGATGACATCTCATGCTCTCGAAGAGCAGGAAGCAGCAGCGAATAGAGGCAGTGTACAGATTCATACGCTCCACATTTAGCAACTGCAACAGAGAGAAAAAATATGGATTAATTGACAATTACGAAATACACACACAAAAATTCACACAAAAAAAACATCCAAGAATAAATATACACCAAATGAGATTCAATGCATTTGTATTTGTATGTAAAAAATAACCACTATCCACTTGGACCATCGTACGGAGAGCGCTGACATGACGGACTGACCTGGAAGAGGTGTCTGCAGAGCTCGTCCTTGACCAGGCCCAGCAGGGACTGGTAGGGGGCGATGTGGGCAGACTCCAGGGCCACGGTGAGCAGCTGGAGGCCCATGTGCATCATGGCGTCCGTGTTGTGGCGGTCGTGGGGGTTGGTCAGCGAGATGAGGAAGCGGAAGAGCTCACGCAGGCAGGGCAGCCCGTAGGGGATGAGCGAAGCACCTGCAGGCGTTGAAGAAGAAGGAAATGGCATTCAGCTAAAAGAGCCCCTCAAGCCATGTTGACTTGTCAAGCCAACAAGTCTGGGTGTCCACCCAAAGGTATGACCGCCATACCATCATGGGTGGACTGAGTGAATGGGTGACTGGATGAATAAATGAATGGATGAATGGATGAAAAGATGAATAGTGAGAATCCAACAGGTTTAAGTAACTGCACCATCTCTCTGTGTGTTGACTGCTGGGAAAAGGGGGGACTGAGTGGGGTGAGGGGGTGAATGAATGAATGGATGACTGGACTACAGGTCTAGTTAATGATTGACTCGTTGAAGAAACGACAAGGTAAATGAGGGACAGAGTCAATAGATGAATAAGTGAATGAGGGGAATGAATGGGCAACAGGACCCACAGGTCTCCTCACCGTCTCTCTGTGTGGACTGGGTGAAGCGGACTCCTCTGGGGTTGACGTAGTCCATGTCATGGACGGAGGCGCTGTCCGAATTCTCCGTCAGAGAGTCCTTATCCTCCAACACCTCCGGGATGGACTCCACGGAGGTGGACTGACCACGCTCAGACCTCCTGCCGTCCGACTGGAACCGAGAGGGGAGCGGAGAGCAAGCAGTGATCAGATTACTACTCAGCGTCAAACCATTCGGGTTAAAAGACCCAGATTTAACCAACAGGCATCATATAGCTGTTAGCTGTATATAGCCGTTGAATAATCGACCCTCGGGTGATATCCCAAGTGAGAGTGTCCACCTAGATGTATGATGGACAGATTAACATAACACCTGGCTGATGAAATACCTGCCCTTTAACACAGCAAAACCGGGGAATCTAACTCCTAACCCATTAAGATGTTTTTATCTCTGGTACTATGGAGCGTCTGATTAAATATTTGTTAAATTATTTGTCTTATGGTTGCATAGTTCCAGGACTGTAATTCTCTATAGTTGAGCTACAGAGGATGAGTATCCTGTGTGGCTCATCGTACCGCTGCATCCAGCCGGGGGGTCTCTGTGCCGGGGGTGGTGGCGGCTGAGCTGGTCTGTTCCAGGTCGCTGAGGTCTTCCCTGGAGGTGGCCTTGGAGCCAGGGTCCAGCCCGCTGTCTGCAGTGGATGGGCTGGAGACTGAGGAACCCGCACTGTCCGAGGTAGGGAGGCTGGAGCCTGGCTCCATAAAGGGGACCCCACCTGCTCAGGTAGAGGAGGGGGGAGGAGTGAGTTAGGCTGTTGATTCTTCATCAAGACAGCTGGAAAGATCTCAGGCTTATAGAAGAAGTTGATTCTAATTTAAATTCCGAAGTCATACATATAACTCAAGTCAACTTGTTTTGATATTAAAACATTTCAATAAAGAATATTTAAAAATAACTAAAAAAGATTGCAGTCTTAAAATTTCTCATTCAAGCAAAACGTGTGCACGCTTGTGTGTATTGTGTGTGTGCATGTATGTGTGGATGTGTGCGTGTCTGACCAGAGAGGTTGTTGTTGCAGAGGTGGGCTGACTGGCTAGGGGACCCCCTCCCAGTGTGGCGCGGTGGTCTGGGCGAACGCTTCTGCTTCTTCCACTTGGAGGACTCGCTCATCCCTCCCGCACGCATCTTCAGCTGAGGGGAGGACACACAGCAGAGGAAGGGGTCAATGGACACACTCACTGGGTTAACGTGGTTCATGGAGCCATTGACGGGGCTGGAACTACTGTTGCACGTCCACGTTCGTTTACTAAGATGTGTTGACACGTAAACGCTGAATGACACAGTAAAACCTCCTCCAGTCTGAGGATGAGTTGAATGGTTCAGATACATCCCCAAATACGTCCCTCCTTCCTTCGTATTTAGGAAGTACTACTGTTGCAAAGATTGCGAACTATCAATAACTTAATGCATTATTTGAAACAGGTTGTTTTCATGCATCGGATAGCAACAACACAAAAACACAAAGTTTAGGTTTTATACAATGAACAAAAAAAACGTACGCGACCACAAAACGCATCTGCATTCCAATTCGATTTAAAAAAAAGATAATTAAAAAGCATTCGGGAGTGGGGTGGGGAGAGGGGAGCGTGGGCAGAGCAATCAACAACATGGAATCCCTCTCAGATCACACAAGGGAACACAAACAACTCTAGAGGGATGCTCCTCAGAGTTCCACTAACTCTTTTCCCTCTGACCTCGAGGGCAAAGAGCAACAGGGAGGAGAAAAGGATTAGTCGGGACGAGAATGAGTAAAAAAACAAAGAAAAGCGAGAGGAAGAGGAGTTACAGAGAGGGGTGAAGAAGAGGGGGAAAGGGAGGAGGAAGAGGAGGGCGGGGCATCTTCTTGGTCGGCCATCTTCCTTACCTGCACTCGTTTGTTTTTCCATAAGATATTGTAAGCCTCGAGGGAGAGAGAGGAGGAGGAGGGAGGCAGGGGGCAGGTGCCCGCGATTAGTGATGAAGATATGTCAGTCAGCACACGCATACAAACACACACACAGAAACACATGCACACACGCACGCACAGTCACATGCACACACACAGTCATGTGCATTCACCAATGGGGGGGGGGGGGGGGGGGGCATGCAACCTCCTTCAGGATGGAGATGGTGGATAAATAATACTGTACAAGATTTTACCTTCTTTGGTTAAAAATGGATAAATGTTTACGATTAAGGAATGTCAAGCCCTTTTTTTATCAACAAATCCAAAACAATTAATTGATATGTTAACTTTTCCAAATTCAGTGTAAATACTTTTATTTCAGTGAAGTCGCCGACTATTAACATGGGAAGTAGGGAAAAAACATTCTTGTTACTTTACATTTGCTATGTTTAGGGTTATGGAGACAAACATGGTGTAGGTTTAAGGTAACTAAAAAAGATGAAGGCAGTGAGGAGGAGGAAAAGGAGGTGGAGGAGCAGGCAGGAGGATCAGAGTGGAGGAGGAGGTGGAGGATCAGGAGGGAGCAGGTCTTGGTTCAACATCTAACTCCTGTTACCTTCTTCATGTTGGCTCCTACGAAGCTCTTGGCCTCCTCTTTGAACTGAGGGAGTCTAAAGGAAGACAAGAAACATTGAATGGTCAAATCAGAAATACTGCAGTAACAAAGCTGTGCTGAGAAACATAACATAATATTAAATCATGGGAGGTTTCTCATCAAAAAAATTCCCATTTCAAAATAGTTAAAAGCATGATTTATTTAAATCCCTCAGGAAAAATAATAATACCGTAAGAAAAAAAAAAAAAAAAAGTAAAGATATTTGCATAATAAACTCTCTAGGGTTTATCAATCTAGGGTTAGAAAAACTAAATTGGCTTATCATTTAAAAAAATCGTACTTGTGTAGTTCCCCACAAGCTAGCTTATCAGGGGCTATCACAAGCTGACACGCCTGGGGATGGGAGCTCTGATGAGACCAACGCTGGTTATCGAGTCCTCACACAAAATGCACGTGAGTGTGTGCATGTGTGTGTGTGTGCGTACGTGTGTTTTGGAAATTGAGAGGCAGTGAGTGTGAGAGAAAGAGAGCACCACTAGGTTTCTGTGGACTCTTAGGCTTTGCTGGAAAATGAGTTGTCAACGCCAGTTGTACGCACGTGCACACACACACACACACACACACACAGAGGATGATGCCAACGCACTACCCTCCAACATTACCTCAGTGTTAATAGAGTGTTGTGTTGCTAGCCTGATTATTGGATGATCTGTGGGTCCAACAGATTAACATGCCTAATACTTTGAGCAGCCAATCTAAGCTGCCTTCTGAGGACTTCAGCAGAGCTGCTGCTCATTATATACAGACAGATGGGGACACCACACACACACACACACACACACACACACACACACACACACACACACACACACACACACACACACACACACACACACACACACACACACACACACACACACACACCCCCCCTCTACAACCCAGGGGTTGTGGAGGTGAGGGTAAGTTGGGGGGGGGGGGGGGGGGCTTCCACGGTCAGTTAGATGCAAACATAATGAAATCTCTGTCTCTTTGTGTGTGTGTCAGGCATTGTGTGTGTGTGTGTAATTGAGATGGGTGACTGAGTGTCCATTTGTGATGGTGCGTGTGCGTAATTATTGCGGTTGTGATATTCCTGTGCGCCAGTGAGTATTAGAGGAGGCACGTCATAAAAATTGGTACTAAATATACATTGACGGCTCACCGGCAGGGATGCCTTCCTGTTGACCATGGTGGTCACCATGCTTTTTTATTTCCCTCGCCGCTGCCCTGAGCAGTAAAGTCCGGCTAGGGGTATACACGCTAACAAGGTGCCACGCAGTAGCTATAAACACACGTGGATCACAGCAGGGGAGGCAGTCCATGCTAACGGTGTGTTTATGTGTCTCTCTCTCTTTCAGGGACACACATAAACACACCGTCAGCTACCGTTAAGGGAGCGAGAGCCATCTTCATCTATATGCAGATTGTACAGTCTGCCGCTCAGGAGGCTCATCGCTGTCTGTATCTTGGATGTGACCAGCACCCTGATGCACACACGCGAGAACATGCATGCGCTATTGCATGCATGCCAACACACGACCATTAATACACACATGCCAACGCAAGCAGTTATGTTTGTGCATTAAAACACTATACACTAATAACACTAATAATGCATGTTCACTATTACACAAACGATAGTAGAGGCGCACTAACACACACTCGCTCGCTAATACACACACTCAATACATGCACACTGACTCATACGTGTTAATAAACACAGTAATGCATGCATGCCAATACATATGCATTAATGCAAATGTAGTAATGTATGCACGCAAACACACGCGCGATCTGGGGGAGAGAGACGTGTGAGGGAGAATGAGCTAAATGCCAGCAGGAAATCACAGTGAAGCTAATCACCAACCTGGCGGACCCTCCTTACAGTGCAGAAGGGAAGGCACAGGGCTAAACAGCTGTGATGTGTGCCCTGGAGCTCCAAGACCACAACACCTCCATGAAGGAATAAGCCTGCCATGGCATGAATTGGTGTGAATTGTGCAAACGGTTGCAGAGTATTATTTTGATTTAATGTAGCTTTTCATTAATATTATTATTTTTTTAATTCTTGCATAATATTTACATTGTAAAGCGTTTGAGTGTCTAGAAAACCTATATAAATAAAAAATAATTACGTTATTGCTCCTTTGATGTATAATGTTTTTTGTCAATGCAGCAGAGCTGAAGGTTTTGGCAAAGCAGCAATCCAAGTTGGCCGTGAATTTCCACTCGGGGGTGGAGTCGCTGTCC
Source organism: Micromesistius poutassou (assembly GCF_964030765.1). Lineage (NCBI taxonomy): Eukaryota > Metazoa > Chordata > Actinopteri > Gadiformes > Gadidae > Micromesistius > Micromesistius poutassou. The sequence goes on from NC_140277.1 coordinate 10,277,985, forward strand.
GTGTGTGGTGGTTTCATTAGGCTTATTGGTTCTCCAAACAAAACAGTCCCAAAATGAGCATGCATTTTTTATAAACCGCATTAAAGTCATCGTCTAGGAATGTAAGCCCTCACCAAACAAGACTCCAGATTCAAGTGGATTCTGGGTAGCGTAGTCCTATAGTCTCCCTCAACAGTACTTTACCATTCTGACTGTAGTGCAGCAAGGGTGAGCAAAGGGAATCACCTCTGTAAACACATACACAATTATCTGAGACCCGCAACCCTTCCTCTCCCCTGCCTCCCCTCCTTCTCCTGCACCCCCTTTCCCGGATTTACCTGGAAAATAGAAGCTGCACCATGTCCACCAGTGTGTGCTCAGCAGATTTCCTCAGGAGCTCTGTTGGAGAGAGAGATAGAGAGAGACAGAGAGACAGAGATAGAGAGATAAAGAGACAGAGACAGAGAGACAGAAAGAAGGAGAGAAAGAGATAATGAGTTAAAGAAAGATTAAGACCGGAAGAGAGTGTGAGAAAGAGAGCAAGAGAGAGAAGAAGAAACAATAGGAGAGAGCAACAGAGAGAGATAGAGAGAGAAAAGAGAGGATGAGAAGGAGAGCAAAACAGATGAGGTGAGGTGAACATCCCAGTGAGGGAGATTGCGTTGAGGATACAAACAACACAGACGAACAGAGCTGGAGAGCAGCTCTGCTAGTGTCTTGTTTGGTCAGGCTGGAACCAGGGAGTCTTATTAAGGTCTTGGACCAACAGTGGCAGGCCAGAAGATCTCTGTGTTCATAAACCAGTAGCCGTTAAATCTGGAGGGATGTGAGAACACTGGCTCTATCTTAGTGTTGGGCTTGTATTCCAGAGTTACGAGAACGAGCACAAACACACGTGTTAGAGAACTCCCTTTGTAATTCAATGGCAAACAAAGATAATGATTTAAACCCAAAGTAGTTTTAGTTTAAGAAATGGCCAAGTAATGTAGTACAAGCCACATGTCTAAGATTTAAATATCTATGCTCACCACTAAGACGTATCTCGAAGCAGATTCGGAAGCAAGACTGCATGATCTCACACACGGACTCGTTGGTCAGGTGGGCTCCTACAGGTGTCAGCAGCAATGTCCTCAACACCTGGAGCAAGGAACAAAGAACCGGATGAAACCTGTTCACTACAATGCAAGGTTGGATTTAAAAATAATGATTTGTTCCTCAGGAGCTTCATTGGGGATGGAAAAAACAACTAATAAAAAATACTAGAAATGTTAAAGTCAGGTACGTACAGAAAACTAAATTTGTTAATTAAACCCCACAAATTGAGCGCAATCGCAAACAAATAAAGGAAAATAAGCTATATGTAAGCTAACTTTTACGAGCAGGCAGATTTGAATAAATGCAAAAACCCAATTGTAAAATGTGATTGTTTCCTTTAATTTAGAAACGGCAAACAAATAAATACACAGCTGTGTTCACACAAGTTGAAACTGTACTTTTGCCTCGATGCATGGGGAACATACCTGCAGGATTTTCATGAGGACCACCTCATCGCTGGCAGGGTCCGTCCCCACAAACCTAGCGTGTGTGACGGCGTCCGCCATGTTTTCGATCGCCTCAGCCGCTGCCTCATGGTTGGCATCTGACGAAACAACCAGAACAACATAACCCGGCAGTTAAAGCAATGAAGCGATAGTCCTGGGGATGATTCTGCTCCCTCTATTACAGTTTTACACATTTACGTTTACATTTAGCAGACGCTTTTATCCAAAGCGACTTACAATAAGTACATTTGTCATAAGAAGTAAAACAATATATCGCCGTCGGTACAGTAAAGACATTCATAGAACCAAGTGCAAGTACTAACAATCGCCAGGCTAACCCCATTCTCCGTATACAGCAGTGATAGCTAGCTACTGCAGATGCTACACAACTAAGTACATGCTACACAACATGCATATTGGCTTGCGGGATACTCTGTTTATTCTATCGGTCACAGACCTGCTTAATGTCTGTGCAGCCTCTAGTGGTTTATTCAATTTGAGTTGTTTTACAACATTAATTTGTTTGATATGAAGTAGCTATGAGTTAGGACTTGTTTTAGTTGTCTTTCCATCATGTCAGTCATTTTATATTTGTAGCCTTTAAGACGGTATCGTCTATATTATGTATCCAAGTTAATTCAGTTATATAAGATATGACTTAATTGTTGTGAAATTAGCTCTGTATTCGAGTTCGCCAGACTGTTAGTATTTTCACCCAGCGACTTGGCATGCTAACTTTATTTGTTTTAGTTAGGCTACTATCACCAGCTATTCCATGTACGTTGTTGATACGTCCATTGCTGATGAAATACCACCCTTAGGCCCCACCTACCTTGTTTTGTTAGGGAGGGACATGCTGCAGGTTCACAAAGTGTGCAAGCAGTTTAACAGACCCAACAATGACGCATTTGCACAAAAGCTGTATCTAGAGTGAGTCATCATAGGTGATGTTTGCTTCTGCAGTGCTCACAAGCCAACAACATTGAGTGTTATGAAGAAATGCATCTTGGAGAATGGACGCCCCAATCATCTGAGCCCATGTGAGAACCATTTAAGAGTGAAGGAGAATTTCAGTTGTAAAAAAAAAAGTACAGCTGCTCTTCCCAGTGGCTTCCCACACAAAAGGTCTTTGGATTGTGGAGGGCAGCAAGAGGCAAAGAAACAATCTTAAGCAGCGATGCAAGATGGTTTATAGAGAGAGATCTCTCAGGCTCCACAAGCTTCAAACAAAACAGAAGTAATGGATTCCTTTCCTGCAGATGGTTGAGTCAAAGATATAGATCTGAATCTGTCTGTGGATGATCTCCCTGTTCAGTGCAGCCTGAGAGTGAGCTGGGACATCATGTCAGATACATTCACGTTCCATGTTTCGGAGAGCTGTAAGCCTTCAGGAACATGTAAACTAAGTGTGCTCCTAGCCCCAGTGACTTTTCAAGGAAGATTTATTCTCAGGGAGCCCTTCTCAATCCACAGATTGGGACACATCTATCACGAATGACAAGCATGAAGATTGGAGAAGATGGCAAGCTTTGCTACAGGCTTACCTACCTTTGCATCCTTCTCCTCCTCACAAGCCTGATATACAGAACTGTCGTCTGAGACGCTTCAAAGCAATAGCTGCAGTTATCCATCTGAAGCCCACAGATCGGGATGGTCTCAGTGAGGTAGGTTTTGTCCTCGGTAAGGCCAACTAGCCCTATAGCCCAAACTCACAATATCAAGACTGTAGCTATGTACCGCAGTGTTGGCTGTGGAGGTTGCAGAACTCATTGTAGAAGGAAATGGACTTATCGCGATCAGACGATCACAGATCACGCAATGACAGCAAAGTAGTACAATAACTGTGTGCGGTGCATAAGGCAGTCTACCCAACTACAACAATGGGGATATGTTTCCACAGAGCACAACTCAGCAGACCACGGTTCAAGGTACGTACCAGCAGCAAGCTTAGCTAGTACTACAGTCTGGACCAGCCTTCCTATGTAAACCCAAAACACCAGTCTCCAAAGACAAAGAACTGTACAACCTAGTTGACCATGACATCCATTCCAAGGTAACAACTCTTACAACCCAGGTCTCTGAGACACAGACAATTTCAAAGTGCTTTGAGAATTGCTCAACCACTCTCCCAGCCATCAGTCCCAGCCAGTCATCCACATTTATAATCATATTTACCACAGTGCTTATAGCATCCGCTATAAGCACTATGATACTTGCATTGGATAGCTGTCCTCAGTTTGTCTATGTATACTGTATCTGTCCCTAGCAAATGAACCATAAATAAATAAGATATTTCACTGCATTTTAAAGAAGAAAAGTCAATGTTCTAATGACACACAAAAAACCCTAAGCCCTTCAGTTGGGACACAGGGATATTAAACAGCCCGGGGAGCTAATGGTGTTGACAATAACAAGGTCTTTAGCACACAAACACCAATATCCCCAACACATCCACACACCAAATTAAACACATGTGACCCCCTTCCCATCCACAACCGCCTGTCTTCAAAGTCACCAGATGTGGGCCCTTCTCACCGAAGAGGAGGGGGGCCCTGGACACAGTGGCTGCCACGGTAACAGGGGCCTCTGTTTTTGAAACCCGAGTGGTGAGGAGGAGCCACGGAGCTGACCCTGTTTCCCTGGTTTACTTTCCCAGAGCCCTTCAGGAGCAACCAATTCATTAGCTAATAAGGAGCAGGGCGCCTGAGCAACAACAGACTCAGGCAGAGAGAAAGAGGAGGGGAGGGGGACAGAGCGAGGGGGAGACAGATAGGAAGGGAGATGGGAAGAGAGTGAGGAAGTGAGGAAAAGAGAGAGTGAAAGCAAGTGGTGGGGGGGGGGGGGGTGGCTAGAGAGAGAAGGCGTGTAGGTCAGAGGGACCAGGGCTAGGCAGGTGAAGCCACCATGCAGATTGGTGTTAAGGTGACGGAAAAAAGGAGTCCATTGTCTTTAAGGACAATACTAGGTAAGATTTGTACTGTGCGTGAGGACGATTGTCACCCCTCCCCACTCAGCCTTCACATCAGCCTTGTCTACTCAGACACAGTAGATAAACACCAAGTTGGTTTGCCAAAGGAAAATAAACACAAAGAGAAGAGTACAGTTTGCATATGTTTATTTCGTTGCTCCAGTGTAGAAAAGCGCACAGATTGCAAGATCCTGAGCCCATACAATGGAGCCGACCCTCTCACCATGCCTACTGTCATTGATATTTTGGAGACGATGTCGAGAACGAAATGGGGGGGAAAGGGTACCCTGATCCAGGCCAGAGTCCCTGATGTCAAACCCCCCCTAAGGTTTTACAGCAGTGCTGAAATTGACATTTTAAGTGTATGATAATTAGGGCCGTGCATTGGAAGAACAGCAGAATATGAAGTCATGTATAATATCGACCGATAGCCAGTGGTGAATTAAGGGTGGACAACTGTATCCATAGCGTTCAATATATTCTTAGAGTGGCCCCGTTGTGAAAATCAATATTGGCAAAATGAAATTATTGTAAATCAGCACAGTATTGTAAATCAGGGAATCCCAATTCAATCTCATAACTAGGATCATCTTGCCATTAATAAAACAAAATTATCTGTAAAAAATAATAAATATTCCATTTAAAAATGAAGAAGAACTACAGTGCAGTGAATGGTAACAGGAAGAGGTTGAGGTAGTGTGCACGTTGCTCATGCGCACATGTGCGTGTGAGCACAAGTCAGCCGAGGCCAGTGACGCTGAGCAGCACCGCAGTGCCTGCCGAGGGAAGGGCCACAACAAGCGTGGAAGTTGCGCTGAAGACAAAAAGAAACTAAAAGAGGCGGCCATGTCGGCACCGGGGAAACCAGAGCCCTGTGGGTGAGGGGTGGGAGGGGGAGGAGGGGTGAGGTGGGGGGCTGTCCAGCAGAAAGGAGTGATATAAAACACTAATCCTTCTGCTGGCACCAAGACCCCACAGACCACATCAGCACAGGGGAGGACCATTGTTAAAATAACACTGCGGAAAAAGACTGAGTGTGTGTGTGTGTGTGTGTGTGTGTGTGTGTGTGTGTGTGTGTGTGTGTGTGTGTGTGTGTGTGTGTGTGTACATACGTAAGGTCGCTCTCCCAAATACTGTGCGTGTTTATTAGGGAAGGGGGGCTGTGTGTGTGTGTGTGTGTGTGTGTGTTAAAGTCAGCACGGGCTGGGGTGTGTGGGGTTGCAGTGGTGGAGGGAAAAGGGGGGGGGGTAGAAACAGCTGTCACATCAGCCAGTTGAAGTGTATCAAAGTCCTCCATAAAAATCAAAGATGTGGCGTGAGAGAAAGAGAAAGAGAGCAGACAGGACACGGTAGTTTTTTTGCGTGTGCATGTTTTCCGTTTAAAGTAGGACACACACACACACACACACACACACACACGCATGCAACAAAAGCACTCTCACAAGCCACGCTCTCCCCTTAAGGGCCAATACATCTTTAGAAGCCAAACAAAGGGACGGCCATCCCTCCCATGTCAGGGTTCAGATGGAGTTTGCTCACCTGTTCCGTCTGCTGAATGGTACACACACCGTCACAGTGTGACACACGTATACATTGAAAATGTACCATCATGAATAAAAAACACGACAACCACTCAAGAACCTTTTAACTTTTAGAAAGCGGATACACAACAATTCCGTATCCAGCTCGTATCGTATTACACACGCACGCACACACACATACACACCAGTGAGCAAGCGTCAACAGTTGCCATGAACGTAGTTTATCCAGTGGTGAGTTTGCGTGTCGCTGGAAAACATGCATTCTAGGTTAAAGACACAACAACAATGATGAGGCTACCTAGCAAGGTTGATGACGCATCAACGGAAGACTGATCTATTGTAGTCGTGTATTGAATTAAATCCTTACTAAAGGGTCTGTGTGTGATCTGTTATCAAGGATATAATCTACATACACATAAACCATCTTGTTAACTTAAAACATTTCTTAAATTAAAACATATTATATATTGTTATATTGTATTATTTTGTCTCCTTAAGAGCAGAGTAAAAGCTCCCCAGGCCAGAGACATTCAGGCGCTACTATGCTCCATTAAACTCATGTCCTCTAACGGAGGCTAATGCTGGTTGAGCCTCAGCTCAGCCTTAGCGTTAAGAGCTAAGGGCTAAGGGCTAAGGGCTAGGAGCAGCCATAGGTTAGCACTGAGCCTTGCTAACATGCCAGTAAGGAGGAGAGGTAAGCTGGGTAAAGACAGATCGGTTGGTATGAAAAAAATGGACAGCCCGAGAACCGACAGACTCAGTGCTGGGGGTCCGTGGATGGGGGGGGGGGGGGGGGGGGGGGGGGCTGGAACTCCTTGAGCCAGTCTCCTCTGCCTCCATGCCAGCAGGCCTCAGGCCACAGATTCAGAGGAATTAACTCACTTAATGAAAGAGGGGGCGAGCAAGGTCGCTTGTGTGTGTGTGTGTGTGTGTGTGTGTGTGTGTGTGTGTGTGTGTGTGTGTGTGTGTGTGTGTGTGTGTGTGTGTGTGTGTGTGTGTGTGTGTGTGTGTGTGTGTGTGTGTGTGTGTGTGTGTGATAACGAGAGAGCCTGAGAGAGGGGATTGCCTGCCTACCTCTCTCTCTCTGGTTCTGTTGAGTGAGCAGAGAGGAGAGGGGGGGACAGGGGGGACGGACAGAAAAGACATGGAGGAGGAACAAAGGTTGCAACATTGTGCAGCACACGCTCAACTCTCCACACGCACAATAGTGGGGGGAAGGAGTTTAGTGCGACACCCGGGGTAAAGAGGAACAGGACAGCCTGCTGGGAGTGCCACTTGAGGGGATGGAAGCGTAATGTGTGCAAACTTGCACTGAACACCCCAACCCCCCAAACCACCCACATCAGAGGCTCCATAGACATGCCGCTCCAATCAAAAGAAGAGAGAATTCCTGTTTTGGCTCACAACAAAAGGACAGACTTGTTAACTGGGGGCTTTTCAAGCCCACAGATAATTATTTGCCATAATGTTTCGTGGGGGGAAAGACTGGTTTCTATTGCAGTTGCCATCTGCTCTTTTATTTCAATATAATTATTGCGTTGGCCTTCATACGATTTTTATTAAAACATTTCAGTTGGGAAACAATAGTGACTTCCTAGTTATGTGAATGAAACAAAATGCTTCAGGCGACGGTGAACTTAAAAAAAATAAAAGCAATATTTAATTGAAGGAGGGGGAGGTTAAAACAGTTGTTTAACAAAAGCGCGTCACAGTCATAGCTCCAAGCAGATCCATGAGCAGCCAGACAGGTGCATATGTGCTGTTGAAATGCATCCATGAGTTTAACAAAATGTAATGAATGAGTTATGGCTGTTTATTTGACAGGCCACATCGGGTCATATCACAGCATTGCAAGTCATTGTTGGATAAAACTGGATCTAGTGTGGGAGTGTCAAACGATAGTGTATACCATGTTTCATTCTGATAGGGCAATAAATCAAAGCCTTATAGCACTAAACATTTTTCAACCCTCAGCATTATTTCTTAATATCCAAGAGCGGCGATTAAGTCCCATCAACGGACCCCGTAGTTAAAAGTTGACACAGAGGAGAATGATTTAACAAGCGGTGGCCAGCCCAATGGGATTAAACTCATTTCCTTACCTCAGTACCAATGCAGAGACACTTTCTATGATTCTGTGTTAAAGCTTGCTACTGAAACATGGACTCCAGTGTGTTTGAATGAAGCCAGGAGGTGGCAGTACTTGACAGGACCGCTGCTACACTCTCATCACGGAGTCACAGGTCTTCTCTCGGTTTACTATAAAAAACATCCCTATTCAAGCTTCACCCAGTGTGCTGTACCGGGTTCATACGACCCGGGAACAGGCTTGTAATGATACCCCGTTCTACATCCTAGGGGAGCACTTGGGAGGGAAACTTCCAAGAGTGAGAGCCCAAAAAGACAGATCTGAGAAGCTGATGTCATAACAATCAAAAGTGATGTCTTGCTCTGCATTAAACTTCTTTCTCCTGTCAAAGGAGAGTTCCCTCACTAATCAAGAAAGTTAAATCACCATAATGAGTATTGTTTAAACATCCAATCGTACCACTTTATTAAAAAAAGAAAAAATACCAGGAGCTTTAGGAGATATTTATAGGCTGTTAGAGAAAGCAGTTTGGGCAAACTCAACATTTGATTGGAGTGCTAAAAACGTCTGACACGGCTATGTAAAAAGTACTGTGGTGTTTACCTGTAATTAATATTAAGCCTCTCTGCGTATTTAATTAATATTAGATTAGCAGATAAAAGCACATATCACAGCCGTGTACAATGGGGTCTTCAGCTTTGGCTTCAAACATAATTTAACTCTTTCAAATAACTATAAAGGAACATGTCCATGTTCCCATGTATGATGAATGATATAAAATGTAATATAAATCAAATAAAGAAATAATGTGATAAAAACATTGACATGTATCAAGGACAGCATACTTATAATGTATATACATCATATACGTTATATCCTATTTTCTTTAAACTAAAAAAATAATTATATATAAATAATAATAATGCACTACATGTCATTCCATTCCATTTTTGATATTGATTGATTTAATGGTGTTTTTATATTAACCCAAGACAAAATAACAATACACTTACTTACTTGATTACAACTCCTGAGTTAAGCCCGGGCGATACAGGAAATGTTCCAACTGCACTAATCTCTATCAAATCACGGACATCAACTATTTTATCAGTTGAAAGCAAACATCCTTACCAAACAACTTCAGATAATTAACCAGTCCGGATAAGTCTAGGGAGGCTCTGCTAAGGAAGTCATAATATAATAACGATATTTATAACATGGTCTCTAATTAAAGAGGATTGATCCATATAGGTTTGGATGTCGGGGCACCATGGGAAATGTATTTAGTATGCGGTAGTCGCTCCTGACACATTCTACAGCTCATGTTGCAATGCTCCTTGAAGTTGCTTTCAGTGTCTCTGGCCGCCATAGCGTCCAGCTGGCCCCCGCCACACCAGCACCAGATGCAGACACAAATTAGAGCGGAGGAGGAAGAGGGAGGCTGAATTAGGCAGAAGGGGTGGTAATAATCTGAACAGGCCCCGTGGAGAACGCCCTGTATTCCAGCCCGGGCCGCTGCTGTCCCGGTGCATTCATGCCGACAAGAGAGGACCGGAGGGTTTGAAGAAATATGTAGAAAGCGGCTGTGGGGACCGTTGCACCATATTGCCATGGATACGCCGTCCCTTTGAGCCGCGCTGATGAGATGCGGTGGTCGAGGAGACGGGGGAGGGGAGGGAGGGATTATGGGGGCTACCGTCAGGTCTGGAACGATGGAGGGAGAGTAGGGGGGGATGTCTGAGGCGACCTATGCGGAATGTCGGCGCTCCTTCAATACGTTTTTCAGTTAATTTCATAAAAATATTTGTTTCCATACAAATTACACTATCATTAAATGAAGCAAATGCATGTTTTTATGGAAGTAGTCCATTTTCATTCCCCAATTCAAGGGGTACCTTTTTAAAACCTTGTTGTAACATTTAGCAATACAATATTATCCCCTACTTATATATAATAGCAAAAAAATAAACATGCCCTAAATCTGACATGGGACTTTCTAGCTTATGCTGGTATTAGAGTGCTAATGCACCACTTATATTTGTGACAGTAAAGTGCTGTATCAAGTACATCGGTGCTATGAGTGTATGAGTGGTATGCCATGGTATCTAACCAGAAAATTGTTTGGCACAGGCCAGTCAAACTTTACTACTCAATATTATTACATATACTAAAGTTCTATTGTCCTGAAGCTTGGCCCCCCGAACAGGACACCACAGCCCCCCTTCTCTTCCACATGAACCAACTTGATCATCGCAGTTTAGACTCTCAGCGAGCCATGTGTTCCCATTTCACACTGCTCTGCTAAACACGGCGGGCGAGACCACCGGGCCGCGGCAGTGTTATGACGCGCGGGCTGTGCCGTCCGTACGGAGTGACGACTGCGACCACATCGCTGGTGAGAATAGCGCATTCCCCGCATTCCGCGAGTGCGCTAGCAATGAGCAGCACCCCCAGCACTCATTAGTCACAAAGGAAAACTCTGACCTTTATAAATTGCCAACATGAAACATAATCCTGCAGAATCAATAGCAACCTCACGCGCCCTCCGACGCTAGCTTAAGCCTATATGCAATCAACTGTTTAATCATTCCGTCGCTAAATTTAATTTCCACGGATACATACGGGTGTGTGGGAATGCGTGTGTGGGTGTGCGAATGAAATGTAATTTAAGAGCATTGCAGCAAAATAAAGAAGCAAAACTAATAATGCACACAATTAGCGGTCCACTAATCCACTCCTCGGGCTTGTAAAGTTGTTTATCTTATTTATGACGAACTGTGAACGGTTCTTAATGTTGTTAAGGTATGAATAAGAAATTGATTGAACCCCCTTGTAACTCATCTAAGGGATGGTGGTGGAGGACTCACCTATGAGGCCATAGGAGAGGAACTTGTTGACGGAGGTGAGAGCCAGGCCCGTGATTGGTCCAGTGGTGTCCTCGGACCGCACCACTTCCAGGAACGGCCGCAGGAACACGTTGGGCTCCACATCTGCCAACTCTGTAGAGAGAGACAGAGACAGAGAGAAAAAATAAAAAGAACAAAAAGAGGGGGAGAGAGAAAGACAAAAGGAAGCTTAAACACAGAGGGACCATCGATTTGACAATTGGATTGAAAAAGTTTTACCCTTCATTTGTATAGCAGTTTTTCTACAATAACTACAAACGTGTCTTTACTTAACAACCATGGCAGATGGCAACAGAAAGTCAACATTAAACATGTTTGTAAATATACGGGAGCAATGGGAAACTTCAATATTTTAACAAACATCTTCGGTCAACAAACATCTTTAGATTCAAGTACCAAATTGCCAGCTCTGAAAAGTAAAGAAAAACTCATGTGGCTTTCATAAAAAGCATTTTCAAATAATAATACATGATGTGCACTCGTCTCCACACACACACCAAAAAAATTAAACATCACTTTCAAATATCCTTAATGCCCCAGTGATCCCCTCCACTTATTGTGGTGGAGGTTTCTGCTTAAATCGCCCTTCTCTCACGGCGCAATCCTCTGCAAGACCTTAGCCCTGAAAATGTGTTTGGCACACAAACAAGGCCTGACAGAGGCGGTGGACAGAGTTTAATATACTCTCCCTCCCTGCTCTATAAAGGTCTGTGTAAACAGCCCCTGGTGCCCTCTGGGAGCAGATCAGGGGGGAATTAGCCACGCTAGAGGTTGTAACCCCCTCTCTCTCTATCGGCTGCTGGGGTGAATAGGAGATGGAAACGGGGGGAGATGGGTGTGGAGGGTGTAGGGATTGGATAAAATATATAAATAAAAGTGAGGACTAGGAGCATGTGATGGGATGGCTAAAGAAGGCCGACTGAGGCAGTGTTTTACAGTTTATATTTCTTAATACAAAGAATAGATGATCATGTTTTCAAGAATAGTAGTAGCAGCTTTCACACGGACAACCATTTCTGATTAATTGAGAAGAGGCATGGAACACTTTGAACATGAGTATTAAAAACAGAATGTGTCTCGACTTGATTGAAGTACTTCAATAAAGATTGCCATACAAAACATTCCCATGCATTAAAATAGAAACAATAATGTGCAGCTCAACTGGTAGAGCATGGCAGTAAACCAGGGTTAGGATAGGTTCCCAATGGGGTCATCCTTGCCATGAATGTATGTACACTATTGTATACCGTTATTTGAAAAAATGTCACCAAATGGCATAGATGTACTTTAAATAACAATTGCTTCATCTCACTAGGTCTCTTGCCCTGTGAAATCATCTAGCCAACCAAACACCCAATCATCCCTCTCTCACGCTCTTTCCCTTCCACCTTTATTGTCTCCCTCCCCTTCATCTAGAGGATGGAGAGGGAGAGAAGAAAGGGGGTTGGGGGAGAAGAGAAAAACAAGAAACAGGTAAAGACAACAACAGGCCAAATTACTGGAGTCACGCACACCTCCCTGAGCCGCTGCAGCGAGGTAGTGCTGGCCACAGCAATACCACGAGGATTAGGGCTTGCTTGAGAACAGCCCCACTCCAAACGGAGGGAAGAAAGGACTTCAAAAGGCGTCCAAGGAGAGAGTCCAACCAATTTTAAAAAGTGCACATGTGACCGCCCAGCATTAATGTGTGATACCAGATACCCCTGCGGCTTGTTTGGAAATCAAATATGAAATAATTTCGGAAAGATCAGAACTCTCCTTTATCGGGCGCCAGGTCGCGTTTTCAAACCATCTTACGAATGCATATCTTTGGGTTTATGAAAAATCTGTTTTTGGGATCTGGTACTTTCCATGTATCAGGGAGAAGTCTAAATTTGTTTTAAGTCTTCAGGGTTGCAAGGGAGCGTTTAAATCTTGTGACAATCGCATCCAATACGACCTCGGGAGAAATATACGTGCGTGTGACTCTTTCAAAAGAACCGCCAGTCCACGATACGACCCTTGAGGAACTCAATGTTCACCACTAGACACAAAAACAATACGATAGAAAAATACATTTAACCATGAATGACACCAAGAGTGCATTGAAGACAGCAGAAGTGATGTTGGTCCAATCATTTGATAAGCTGGCAGAAAACTTTTCGAGAAGGGGGTCTTAGTGTCCTATTACGTTACAGTGGAGATAAAAACATTTGGGAAGGGGAAGCAGGGAGCTGAAATGAATCTGTCAATAGATCATGATGAAGACTTCATCAAAGGTGATCACCCTGTAAGTGCCTTCTCAACAACTCAGATTGGAAAACTCAATTGTGTTTTATTGATCCGGCTGTGAACACAGTACTGGACTGGAGACGTTTTACTACGGCAACCACAGCCACCAAACCCACCAGCAATCTCCAATCCCCTAAAATACAGGCCCTGTACTTCAGATCAATCTTCTGAAATATAATAGTAATGATGATGATGGACACAGCCGTAGCGCAGCAATCAAACGATAACCATGTTGACCCTCGGTTGTCATTGACGCTATATTTTTCTATAAAAAGTGGGATCAGAGCCACGAGCCTCGCCACAATGTTATGTCAGGTCTGCGTTGGTGGAGTGCAATGCAAACAATTAAAGAGGGCACCAGTCTAAATCAACCTCCTCGTAATTGGTCGAAGACGGGTTTGAAAAATGGGGCCCCAACAGGACTCACCAAAGGTCTAATCCTATGTACCTTTAGCACTCTGCGGCCCCCATTCAACTGCTGTACACTTTGGAGCGCGGAGCTAGCCATGTGTGGCTTACCTCTCACCAACTAACCCCAGCAGAGGGAGGGCAGGAGGGGAGGGGGGTGGAGGGAATGGACCTTTGCCTCCCTGGAGAGCCAGCCAGGATGAGGAGTGATGCACTGACAACGTGAAGCTCTAACACATGCACATCCATTGGCAGTGGACCAGAAAGGACTTAAAACATGGGGAGCTGCAGGGCGAGCTCCCATTCTGTATATCAACTGTAATGGAGACCAATAACAAGCAAAAACACAAGATACAGTACAGAGAACATCGACACAAGGGAAACACAAAAACACCATTTACACTTGATCCAACCTATTACTTTTTAGGAAATATGAAATGATACCAATTGTTAAATTCATTCCCACCAGAGGTCCATGAAGTCCTTCAAGTCCTTCAAAGAGACAAAATGAGGCCTGAGTATAATACAGCTATGACTAAGGAATGGTAGAGTAGTGCAAGTGAAAGGTCGAAGAGCCAAGGGCAGCGGATATACAGTATCAAAGAACTGGAGGATTACAACACTGAAGTTGGCACCACATCTAACAAACCTTCTCGTCTTCACACACCATACATTAAAAATCGAGCAAGTTGAATGGCATCCAACAGGATAAACACATGCAAACTTTAATGTAGTAAATTAGACCTAGACAAAAAGTCAAGTCTAAGAATATGAGGCAGATTGCATTCAAGCTTAAAGGGGTAGTTCGGAATTTTTTTTTTTTTTTTTTTTTTTCGGAATCAGACCTTATTCCCAAGTGAGCCAGTGTGTTATTTATCATTGGAGACCGTTTAACACGTTTCATTCAGTCCTTCTAGTTGCAGAAATCGCTGGTGCTAAGCTAGTGCAAGTCGAGGTTTTACCCACTCCAAAGTACACCCAAGGCAAACCAATTATAACGCCCGATTATCGATGTAAATGTCTGTGTTGATAGAATAATATTAGAAATAAAACTATCCTTGTATCGCAATGATCGCATTACATTTCGGATTACATTTTGGGGGACTACAGCAGCGGCGGAATTTCACTTTGCTCCTGTGTAGCAACCAATTCACTACAGCAGAAGGTAAACAGAAGCGCACTCCAGGTAATATCAGTCCGCCGCTGCCGTAGCCTGCTTCCAACTACAAGAATTATAAACTAAATGCAATGCGATGCAAGGGTCATTTTATTTCTGACATTATTCTATCAACACAGACATTTAAATAGATAGTCTGGCGTTATAATTGGTTTGCCTCTGTGTACTTTGGAGTGGGTAAAACTCTTTATTGGCAGGCTAGCAGTTCCCCTCGACTTGCGCTAGCCTAGCACCAGTGATTTATGCAACTAGAAGGACTGAATGAAACATGTTGAAAACGGTCTCCAATGATAAATAACACACTGGCTCACTTGGAAATGTGATCCAATGTCCAAAATTCCTAACTACCCCTTTAATTGTGAAACTTTGATTCCATTCTAAAGGAAATGTATTTGATAATTGGAAAGTGTTTTGGTAAATCAAAATACCCAAGGATATGAGATCTAGCTGGATTCACCTCAACAGTTCATGACCGGGAAAAGAGGGTGCAACAAAAAAAATCATGATTCTACGCATGTTTTACACATCACACTCTACAAACAAGAAGCCCATTTCATAACTTTACAGGGTGACCACATAATTATGTGAGTGAAAAACAGAGCACCCAAGAGCAAGAGACACGAGACAGACCGAGGGAGAGAGGGCAGGAATGGTGTAGTCTGGTGTAAAGTTTGGGAAGGGGAAGAGGGCCTGAGGCTATTCAGACCACCACATGATGACCACTAGAAACACAAACGGTGGTCGACTGCGGGCCCTGGGGCCGACGGGCCCTTTGTGATTGCTTAATTATATCACAAAGGGCTGAAGGACTAAATTTGTTTGCCTCCCGTGCCACATATTTAAAGTTATACAAGCCACTGGTGCAATGTTTTTTAGGTAATTGACAGCATTACCCATTTACACATTCCAATATTCAAAATTATCTAATGATTTGAAAGCCATTCATCAACATATTTTATCAGGCAAAAAGTGAGATTGAGAATATGATTAAAAAAGCTAAAATGTGTTATTTTCAGTTTACAATACTGAAATGATTTTCATGAATGAACTTTGTCTGCAACTGGAAGCAGAAATTGGTGTGGGCTTTCTTTTTACGATTTATCAACATTTACAAATTTCAATCAAGAATTTATAAAACAGAACTAATCCGTAAAAGAAAAGTAAAATACTATATTATTGTCTGATTAGGTTTTGACTTGTTTGCATGCTTTTTTCAAAAACAAACTAAGAGTTAAATCCCATTGACGAGAATAACTTTGGACGGTATCTAGGTAAAGATGTATAATCTTGAGTGAGCCGGGCCGTCGGCCTTGTGGCCGAGGCAACACAGGCGCTGACTGACTGACGGGCCTGGCGTCATTTCACCCACGCTGCCTAGTCTAGCTGCTGTTTGTGGGCATGACCTATGGCATTGAACAATCCACTAACATATGATGTTCTCTTAACACAAAAATGATTGTTTTCTGGGAATCACGTAATGTAAACCATATTGTCTGTGTGAAGTACATGTGCTTAGGAAAAGTATATTTGGCGATGGCTATTGGAAATAATCGACTGTCTTAGTTGCTATCACGCATGCCCGGGCGTGTCCTGTGAATCATTGTAAACTTGTTATACAGAGAATCACTAATTCACCCAGATGTGAAACAACTTGCGCAGAAGATGTAATAATAATTAAAACTGCGCGCAGTGATGAACGGGACCTCGTAACATGTGCGCTGCCACGAGGTCCCGTTCATCACTGCGCGCAGTTTTAATTTTAATTTTTAGCGAATTCATGTAATCTGTAGAAGCAGATGAGATACATTCCCTAGGAGGAGTTTGTTGAAATACAAGGCGAAAAAGTGAAAAAATTCCATTCAAAATGGCCAACTTTGACGGCACGCCACGGACACGCCCTTCAACGTACAGTCACAAATAACACGGCGTTGGTTCAGCTCCATTTCATGACTGTACTGACCAATTGTGAAGCAGGTCCGATAAATTCCCTAGGAGGAGTTCGTTCAAATACAAGGCGAAAAAGTGAAATTTGCCGGTAAAAAAGTTAAATTTGCCGGTAAAAGTGCAAATTTAAAAAAGAAAACAGCCGACTTCCGGTGGCTTTTGGGGCATGGGTCCAAGAGGCTTTTCTGTAGGTATTGTCATGTTGTACGTGCCTACCGAGTTTCATACATATTGGTGAAACGTGGCGCAGGGGCTGCTTTTTAAAGATCCTGTAGGGGGCGCTACAAACATGACAACCACGATTTTTGGTATGTGAGGTACAGGCAACAGTCTACACGTGTCCTGTGAATTTCATATTCATAACTATTACGGTCTCCGCAGTGTGATTTACCCTCCTCTGGCGGCCATGTTGTTTTTCCAATCGACGTCATTTTACTTGAGCAGTTAGAACTTTGGTCCCCAAAGGCCACTGAGTTGGTCCCGCTCAAATCAAACATTGCGTCTATGAACTGTGGCTATTTTAGTAACAGGCCACGCCCATTTTGAAGCCACGCCCCATAATTTTTTTTTTTTACTCTATGTTGTTCAGAATTTGATTCTGAACAACTTTTGTATCTGGGTCAACATCATAGGAGTGAAAGTTGATGTTGATATGAGCAATTAAAGATTTTAGCGTTTTTAACCACACACCTTTTGGCTCATGGGTGCTTTAAACTTTATTGTACAGACTAATCCTTATGTCAGATTGAAGATAATGGGCCATAGATGATATGTGCCAAAGGATTTTTGTCAAAGTCGAAAAACCTGGGATCCTTGGGCAATTTGCTGTTTTTAACAAAATTCAAAATGGCGGAAAATCTGGCAACCCGGAAATTTTCAGTTCAAGAGACTTTTTTGTTCAACATGAGGATTTGCATGTGTGTGCAAAGTTTCATGAGTGTAGGTCAAACCAGTGACGCGTGCTGCTAGTGCGAAGTTTGCACTTTTGAACAGTTGGTATAGCGCCACCTTGGGGCGAATGTGAATTTGACGGCTAGAATATGAAAGTTTTCACCAGTCCCCACAAATGCAACAAGTAAAATTGAGTTTTCGTATATGTTCAGGGGGGGAAAAATGCAGTCGAGTGTAAAGGAAAAGAAGAAGAAGAAGAATAATAATCAGACCAAAAACAATAGGGACCTTGCAGGTTCTGCTCGGTCCCTAATAATCGGACCAAAAACAATAGGGACCTTGCCAGTTCTGGCTCGGTCCCTAATAATTGTCTCCTAATTATGCTCCAGCTGGCGACAATCCATTCGTCACTCACTAATGCCGCTTTTCCACCGACAGTATCAGCTTGACTCGACTCAACTTGCCTCGACTCGGTTCCAGGCGCGTTTCCATCTAAAAAAGTACCTCTTCAATGTGGGCGGGTCGTAGAAAAGAACCTCTCCACCATGGGCGGGTCGTCATTAGGTTTTAATCACGGGAGACACGATTCCCGGGAAATCTGAATCTGATCAAGACTATTTCCTGATTTCCGGGAAAGGTTATGATGGGAAATAAAATAAAATAAAAAGCGCAATGACGGCACGTCTATTGTTGTCATACGGTAACGTTGATGGAGGCGAAACTCGAGCCCTAGGAAAGGAACGACACTAAAACGAAACAGCGAAACTCTGATCCTCCAGAGCCGGTCTGTGGACTCCAGCCACGCCGGACACACACAACCACGCCCGACACACACAACCACGTGCAGCCTAACTCTAGCCCCGGGAAAGGAGCGACACACACGGCGAAACGCTGATCAGTGTCCCCCTCGGGAGCGGGTTCGTGGACTCCAACCACGCCGGACACAACTTAACCTTGAGTGATTATTCCCATTTACAGCCGCTGGCCAAACAGTTACCAGCAGCCTGTTTACGTCACACAAAAGTACCTACTCCGCTCGCTTGGAACCTCGACGGAGGTAGTACTAAAAAAAAAAAGTACCCGGTACTAGGTACCAGGTACTGTACTTTTTTTGCTTTTACCCGGTACTAGGTACCAGGTACTTTCTTTGCCAATGGAAACGCAAAAAAGGCGTGGCGAGGCGAGTCGAGTCGAGACGAGCTGGTACTGGCGGTGGAAAAGCAGCATATATCTTTAATAGAAGCAGGAAAATGTTGCCCCATTTGACTTTATCTTGAGATGACTTCTTCCAACTACAAATAAGGGGAAGGGGGGGGGTCAAATCCCTCAATGCGGCACAAAACCAAACACTGATGGTTATTGATCCGGGGGAGAAGGGGAGAGGGATGCTTGGTTATCAACATCCCAGGTCCTGGAAGAGAGAGACGTCGTTTTAACAAGTACACCAAGGCCAAATTATTTCCACAGGGCCCCAAAGGGGACGTTACCGCCCGTACGTCTTGTCCAAGTAGTTAGACACAACATCTTCTACCATGTCCAACAGGGTTTTTTATGTATGTCAAATTCACTCCCCCCCCCCCGCCTCCCCACGCAAATTAATTTATCCCTTTTCCCCCAATTCACCCCACTCCTTCCATCACTCTGGAAGGAAATTGGCACTTGTCGAAGAGGCAATTAGGATGTAGCAATGCTATGGAGCTCCATATGGGGGTGGGCTTTCTGGCCACAGTGGTATTTTATAGATGCCTTGTACAATGCTCCTGAACGACCAAAACAGGCAATTTGAAAAGCCCCCGGAGAAATTAAAAGTTTTCCAATAGCTTGAAAGGGATGGCTGGCTCTCGGTAAGGGCGACTACAGGGGAGCATCTCTGAGAGGCTGGGTGGAATATAGTTTGCATGTATATACAGTGTGTACACACACACACACACACACACACACACACACACACACACACACACACACACACACACACACACACACACACACACACACACACACACACACACACACACTATACTGTTCAGGGAACAAGATAAACTAGTGTGCAGAAATGCAACATGGGACAAAGAATGATTGACAGGCTTGTGGCGACCCTTGAGAGCCCCTACGTTTCCCTGAGATCTCATGAGAAAGGGTTTCTATTGTCTTGTTAAAGTGGCAATTTTGTCAATTTCCATTTTGTTCTCTTTGGCGACACCTATGGTGTCACAGCTGTATGTGTTTCCTGTGTGGTTGTGTTCCCAGTAGTGTTTGTCCCTGTTCTGTTTGCATGTCTCTGCCCATGCTCAGGTGTGCTGCATCAGTGGAGCTGATTAGGAGCACCTGGACGGCTCGTCAAGACTTGAGTTAAAAGCCACAGATTCCCGTTCCCATGGGGAGGCTTTTGTTCATGGGACTGCTGGCTGGTCATGCTGCCTCTCTGGGATTTGTCTTGTCTTCATGATTTGGACTTTGTTGTGTGTCTTAATGTCATGTCCTTTTCATATGTTTATCTAAATAAATCTCACTGGTTGGGTCCTTTAAAAAGGTGTTGTTTCATATTTGGGGTCAAGGGTGGTTTGTTGTTAGCCCCAGTTGGGCCAACTAGAGGTGGGGCGTAACAATGGCGATAAGTGGTAATTGCAGATGTTTGGGAGCACACTTCCCAGAGAACCGAACATACTATACATGTTTTCATCTATGAATATGGTCATTTTTATGTTTTTGATTTTGTTAGATTTTGTTCACATGTTATTATAGTGCCGTTGCTTAATGTCAATCCAATGACACACCATGCGCAACTGTTTCCGTTTCTGTAGTCTTGTCCCTTGGCGATACGTCATTGGTGAGCTCTGCTTCAGCTAGACGTGGACCGAACACACACACACACACACACACACACACACACACACACACACACACACACACACACACACACACACACACACACACACACACACACACACACACACACACACACACACACACACACACACACACACACACACACACGTTTTGTTGACTATGAATCTATGGTGCCTTCAGATTAAAGTTAACATGGACTGGGCCTCAGGGCAGTGTTCAAACTGCCCTTTGGCTTCCATATTGATTATTAACACAAACTAAAGGCATGTCCCCCGGGGCCCAGTGTGTGAGTCTGTGTCCGAGAGAGAATTTAGAAATACATTGTATTACAGTTCAAACAAAAGGTCTTAGGTTATGAGCTTTAAAGCACAACCCCGGGGAATTTTAATGTAAAATAATGGGACTAGCATTCACATGTGTCTAATAGGCTAGCTATTCAGTGTAATCCTTAAAAAAACTTAACTATAATCCGGTCAAAGCAAAGCAGGTGCATTCGAAAAAGCATGACTTTATTAGCACATATTTCCAGTGTCGGGGGCACTGGCAGGGGGGCATATATGTGCTATATGTTGCACCTGTTATCCTGTACATAAAATGTGTTCTCTATGCCGCATACTTTTCACACACAGACCATGAAATCTGGACGGCGGTGGTGGCAAAGAAGGGGGGTTAATGTTTTCCCCAGGCCCCCCCATTGCCGTGGTGATGGATGGACATGCTTCACGCTCGATCTTCGTATGAACAACCGGATGTCATTTCATGCAGGAAAGAAAATAAAACTGCTGAGCTAGCGAACGGGAAGAAAATATCTCCCCTTCACTTCAAAGTGTGTGGAAACCAACACTTTGGGTCGAGTGTGCGTATGTCTAGGTCAATGTGTATGGTAAGTATAAGCAATTAAAGATTGAGGAAAAATAATTGATGCACAGAAATAAAAAGGTAATTCTTGCACCTAAATAAATTATAAAACACTAAATGGCTGATTATCGTCTTCATCAATATTGTTTCCAATTCAGTTCTGAGGTATTGTATTATTAGGCAGGAAGACAATTATATTCTGGTAAAAACATGATCGCAATTTTCAGTTACGGGTTCACAGGCTCCTATTTTGACCAAGTTCCTTGAAATCTAAACATAATAGGTCAATGTACATTTCCATCAGAGTTGGCACGCTCTTATTCTGACAAACACCTCAGCGTTAAACAGCGGCCCTCTGATCCAATCAGCCACATTTCATTTATAATGCTCAACCATTTGCTCCCAACTGTCAATCGTTCTGCGGGTGCCCTTCAGACGAGGTGCCATCAAATTATCGCCTCTATTTCCAGAAAAACAAACACAGGAGCAAGACAAGATATTTCCATTTGTTCCTGTGACCATATAACCTTGCATACATCAGTCGCGTCTTGGGAGAGATGGTGGGGGGTGTGGAGGGTGGTGGGGGGTGGGAATGAGTTTGAGACTGGGGTGAGGAGAGAGGAGGGGGTATGGCTCAGTATTGAATACCGTTAGGGAGAGGAGGGGGTTCGGCTCAGTAGTGCGTACAGTTAAAGAGAGGAGGGGGTACGGCTCAGTATTGGATACAGTTAGGGGGTGGAGGGGGTATGGCTCAGTAGTGGTTACATTTAGGGGGAGGAGGGGGTACGGCTCAGTATTGGGTACAGCTAGGGGGTACGGCTCAGTATAGGGTAACATTAGGGGGTGAAGGGGGTACGGCTCAGTATTGGGTACAGTTAGGGAGTGAAGGGGGTACGGCTCAGTATTGGGTACAGTTAGGGGGTGAAGGGGGTACGGCTCAGTATTGGGTACAGTTAGGGGGTGAAGGGGGTACGGCTCAGTATTGGGTACAGTTAGGGGGTGAAGGGGGTACGGCTCAGTATTGGGTACAGTTAGGGAGTGAAGGGGGTATGGCTCAGTATTGGGTAACGTTAGGGGGTGAAGGGGGTACAGCTCAGTATTGGGTACTAGGGATGTCACGAGAACCGATACTTCGGTACCAAGTCGATACCAAAATTCAAAAAACGTGACGGTACTCGTTTTTCTTAGTACCGTAGGTACAGAGGATGCAATTCCTCCGGACGTCACGTGGGCAGCATATACACCTACACGGGAACATGGAAGACGGCAACTGCAGCTGCAGCGAGTGCGACGGCTCCGCCTCGACTCGTCGATAAAAAGAATAGCAAGAGTCGTGTCTGGAAGTACTTTGCGTTTGGAATGCTGTGCCGCGCGACTGTTTCAGACGGGACCCATTTCAATGTTGCGCTTCTATACACGCATGGTACGACTGCGTTCGGCATCACTTACTTGATGTTGTTTTGATTGAAGATCGGCAGGTTGTAGTGGGTGCGGCGGTGAATGTGTGCGTGCGTGTGCGCGTGTGTTGCGAGCGTATGCAATTTCAAAGTAAACAAACCAACTCAAAGCCGATGCATGCATCCAACACTATTCGTTCAAAACCAAATAAACAAATCAAAACAGTGTTGCTTATTCGCTTCAAATACTTTTTCTTTTCAAAATTTGGTAATTAATACGGCGTGGTACAGAGCGGTTGAAAACAATGTTGGCGTCTCCTGTGGCTGCCTTGCGCACTTGCGTTATATTACTTAATATTAGGTTGGAAGTTATGTTTTAAACCCCACCATGCACGCAAGTGTAAACGCGAGCCGCATAGCTGCATGACTGCTTTCAACAAGTTTTTTTTTATTTATTATTATTATTACTTGAACGCTACATGCCACTGTTCTTTTTTTGTAATGTTAATAGTGGTTTATTTTTATTCATTACTTGAAGGCTACATGCCAGTGCCACTGTTTTTTGTAATGTTTAAATGTTTTTAATAAATAAAGTACATGGGATTTATTGTTTTGTTTTTGACCGTGGTATCGAATTGGGTATCGAGAATCATGGAATTTCACTGGTATTGGTATCGACTACTAAATTTCTGGTATCGTGACATCCCTATTGGGTACAGTTAGGGGGTGAAGGGGGTATGGCTCAGTATTGGGTACAGTTAGGGGGTGAAGGGGGTACGGCTCAGTATTGGGTACAGTTAGGGGGTGAAGGGGGTACGGCTCAGTATTGGGTACAGTTAGGGGGTGAAGGGGATATGGCTCAGTATTGGTAGTTAGGGGGTGGAGGGTGTACGGCTCAGTATTGGGTACAGTTAGGGGGTGGAGGAGGTACGGCTCAGTATTGGGTACAGTTAGGGGGTGAAGGGGGTACGGCTCAGTATTGGGTACAGTTAGGGGGTACGGCTCAGTATAGGGTAACATTAGGGGGTGAAGGGGGTACGGCTCAGTATTGGGTACAGTTAGGGGGTGAAGGAGGTATGGCTCAGTATTGGTAGTGGAGGGAGTCGATCAACAGAGAGCCGCCTCGGGATCCATCAACACACACACACACAACTTTGATGAGCAATGCTATCCTCAACCAAGCTATCCTTAAAACAGCATGAAGCGAGAAAGGAGGTGAGAAGGAGGGAGACGGGGACAATTGACAAGGGGGTTTAAAATGAAGGCGGTGGTGGTGTCTGCATGCTCACAAGCAGGGACAACAGACAGGATGGTTGTGGGGGCATGGGGGGGGTGGGGTCGGAATGGACGACAGAAACAGGATAGGGAAGGGGCAGGGGATGGTGGCAGCAGTCTGGATGCTTAGAAGCAGGGACGACAGACAGGGTAGGGGTTGGTGGAGGAGTTGGTGGGGGTCTGGACGTACAGAAGGAGGGACGTCAGACAGGGGATGGGGTGGTGGAGGCTGGGGGTCTGGATGCACAGAGCCGGTGCCCTCATTCATCTCACCTGCTGTGCTCCTTCAGCACTCCACTAATGGCATTCTCGGGGGTATGAGGGAATCCTACAACCACGCACCGTAGACTTTCACAACAGGCTCGGGGGGCCCCTGTCTGTTCGTAAAAGACAATACAAGGCCGGCACGCAGGCACACTGGCGCTCGCGCCGCAACTGTGGCGTACCTCAAAGTGCTGCTCCAACAGAGAGGATGCCAGGAGACACCAACAGGGTTTATTTTTATTTGGACTTGAATGCGGTGAACACAAGAGAGCGAGTCAATCAAACAGGAGGAAAAATGTGAAGGCAACCGTGGTAGCCGAGCCTCTAGGAAAACAAACATGAGATGATTTAGGCACTTATGTAATGGATGGCACTCGCACTGGTGTAAATCTCTCACCTCAAAATGGGTCTGTTATGATTAGGATTCCAATGAGATTTAGATTCTTTGGAGGGAAAAAAATATGACGCAATACATGATTTCATCCTAACACCAACACTTGTTTACACAAAGTACACAACTATGACTGAAGACGACAATTGGAAATAAAACACAATAGAGAAACCTCTTATTTTTTAAGTGCCGTATTATAATGAATGCGAACATGAATCACAACCATAATTCTACTAAAGCACTACTACTACTACTACTACAACGAGTAGCATAAGCACACACTACAGCACGTTAAAAATATAGGCATAACATCATGGTAACCTAGTTTCATATAGCTGTGATATTTTATGAGCTACACACTTAATAAGTTTTATTTACCATTTACAAGTCATTAAGCAGATTCTTTCATCCAGAGCCAATTGCAGTGATTTATTTTAAGTACATAGCAAGTAGGGATTTTCTTTGCTCAGTGACGCCTGTAGGAAAACTGTGGACATCAGCAGACTGGGAAGTCAAGCCCCCTTACCACTACAGTATCCTGACCCCTCTTTAAGTTTTATAGCCCAGGACCATCAAACCAAGAGAGAGTGGTGTGGACAGGAAAGGGCCCATATGCCAAAGCCATGATGTGATGCATGACAACAAACCACCATGGCCTCACAGCATGAGCCGGTCAGGGCACGTTGGTGGATGATGAGCCCTGAACCTCTGGCAACGCTCCGGGGGTAAATCCTCCAAGTGAGACCCCCTGCCAAGTCATCCCAGGGGCAGGCTCATCTTCACCCTCCTCATCTACCTTGACATGACACCCGACGCCAGCTGTTCTGCAGCCCCTGCTGGTGTTCTAAGCTGCCCGTCTGTGTTGCAGTGGCTTTTCCAGACCAAGAGATAATAAAGGATAAATCAATTTTGAAGACTCACCAACCTGCGTCAAGTAATAAATGTGTGAAGAACTGCGCCATCTTTGGTGAAACCGTAGCATGGAATTATAACTCAATGGGCCAGCTAAGTTACACTTTCACATGCTGATTGTCAATCGAATTGAAAGAGCTTGTTTTGATCTTGACAAAACAAGAAGCGTTAGTTGTCGTTTGACTTAAAAATGACTCTTTGTTTTTGTGCATTTTACAAGTGTTTTTGTATCCAGCAGCTATAAAAAAGTTACGGCAAACAATGTTCATGGCTGGTTCGAATTGAGCCGATCAAAAATACAAACTGTGACACACCAGTAAATACAAACTAAATCAACTGTGCTTGTTACGTCATAATTTTGGAGATCTGAGTTATTAATGAATTAACTTAATTAAATAGCACATGTTGATCCAATCAGATATAAGCAATTTACTGTAAGGGGCATGGCCAGTGTAATCCCCAAGTCAGGGATGGAAAGGCGTGAGTGGAAAGGCCTCTTCTCCTCCACTTCATCCCTGCCTCAGAGCAGTACAAGCCCCTCATTTGAATGTTACCATTCAGCAGGCAAGCCCATCAGTATTAATAGGCCGATACCACTGTATTTAGACGTGATGCTCCCTTTATTCCCACCCTGCATTGACAGCAAATCCTCTGTGTGTGTTTAATAAATCACAGCGGTTAGGTGCGCGGGCTTAGTCTCAAGTCACCCTAATGACTATATTATGAGCCGCAGCATTAGGAAGGATTAATACTAATCTGGGCTGTTTCAGTTTACCCTGGGCTGTAGGGCCTGGAGGGTCGACAGGACAACAGATCAGCACGTGCCCTCTGCACAGAAACATCCGTCCGCCCACAGCTCCGGAGAACATTAATGAGCTGGTTTTACATGGAGGTTATCTGCTCGGGGAGAAGAGGGGAAAATAAAAAGAGCAGCCCATCTCGATGCCTCCCTCCCCCACCACCACCACCACCACCAGCAGCACCAGCGATCTCTGGGGGTATCTCTGGTTACTTTGCAAGCTTTAGTCTGGGAAGCACACTCGGAGAATAACCCCTAGTGGTCCCCTCACAAGCCCTGTACAGCTGGGATAAACACCCAAACAAATAGTTGTTGGGACTAGATATACAGAGCTGAAAGCCTGCCTGGTCCATCTGGAGGGCTGGTGGGTTGAGCCAGCACAAGCCCCGGCTGCTCCAGCCCGAGGTTGACTACAGTCTACAAGCAACACTTTCTATAGACAGTGGAGAATATAGAGAGAAATGTGCATGGAATAAAGCTTGGGTTGTCAAGTGGAAAATGGTTCTGCAAGAGAATGATTGGAGCTAACTTTTACTGTAAAGAATGTAGATTGCAGAACAGTAACAGTCAGGATTTTCAACTGTAAAACAATGCAGGTTTAAGTAAATGAGAATATTGCCAATGTTTGTTCCCTTCTCATATTAATAATAAAAAATAATCTGTACCAAAGGGTTAATAATGAGATAAAATATAACTTTACTTTAAAACGTCCATCAATTCTTAATGTTATTAGAGGTCAAAATGTATCGGTATGACGTTCAGTATACATGTGGCACACGGCGCTATCCATAGCTCCACTGGCGAGATACATTTGTAACACTGATGCCACACAGGATCCATGGATGTGTGCGTGTTGGGAGCGGGGGGCATTAAAGCCTATCAGGTTTACCCCCACTGGGGCTCTAAAATACCCCAAGCTGAGTGGCCAGAGATGCCCCTGGTCGGCTTAGCAGACCAAGGCGACAACTGTCATAAATGACTCCCCTGTGGACCGGCGTGTCTGCCATACTATAACAAGCTGCAGGGGTAAAGGCATGGCACATCATGATGGAGTACCAGGGAGGGCAGCAGGCCAAACGCCTGCCGCCCTCCCGCAGTGGACATCTCGCCACAGCACACGACTGTTCACTCAAGTTTTAGTTTGGGTTTCTTTTCCCAAACGGACATGTCAACAGGACAACAGGATGTGATGTGTCAATATCCGAGGTTCTTGTATTTGGTGACCCTTGCCTACCCCGGGCCCCTGGCTTCTGGGAGACCCGGGGATCCTTCCTTCGGCACGTCAACCGGAGACGGACGCAGAGTGGCTGGAGGAGGCCTGGAGAGTCCACCTCCTCCAGACCACTTCACTGTGGTTCACATGGCAGCTCGCTTCCAGTGATGTATAAAGTGCACTTCCCTGGGGCTTGCTGTTTGTCATAAAACATCTCTCAGCACATCATTTAACCAAACTGGAGAGGCAGAAAGGGGGGGTGGGGAGGCAGTGGAACCCAAAAAAAAAGAAAAGAGAATACAAACATAATTTACAAAAGTGCCGTTGGAGTCTAATAGTGGGGCTGGTTGCCAGAAGTGCAGTAACTCTAAACCGTGGCGTGGTAAGTGGCTTCTCAGAGAATACTGTTGGGTAATGTCAGACAGCTGAGCAAATGGGAATGGGTCCAGGGAGTGCATTATCCTTATGAATTCATGACAAAAATCTTCCAACGGACACGGAGGTGTTTGTAAACACTTCGCTGTGCTTTCGCTCAAGAAACTGTGGAAGAGCAAAAAGGAAATTCTACATTGTGTGTGGAGAGCTACTTGAGTTTTCAAGATTTATTATGTGCACTCCTCTCTTGTCGTATTTACCTCACGCCGGCGGCGCTGAGGTCATCCGGCGAGCTGCTGGGTTTATTGTATGCTTGAGTGTTGCTCCTCAACCTCCTAATTTGGGGTCATTTTATGAGGATTTGAGAGTTTTCAGCAGTGTTCATTTTCTTGTACTGTGTTCAGGGCCGTTCCAAAAAAACATTGATAGGAAAAATGGAGATTGGTCACTAAGAAAGTATTGTGTTTCAAATATATTTGGCATTGCTGGGAGATTATATCCAGTTTACAACTGAATTCTTGGTTGTGACAACTGTGCTTATGCTGCAGGCTTCGTCGTTATTAGCCCAGAACCACAAGTGGTGGGCCTCATGCACTACGCCACTTTAAAGCCATTGGAAACAGAGTGAAAGTGTGCCAACACCAAGGCTGAAAACCGACAGCGTATCAGGTTAAAAGCATTAGCCACCACAACGGCCACTTATTTGCATTTAGAATTTTCCCCCTGATTTCAACATGGTTTTAAAACATCTAAACCCTCTTTGTTTGTTGTTGTTTGCCCTCTTAAAACATCACAGAGGGGAGGAAAAAAAACCTTTCCCGTTTACCAGATTTTTTTCTGCAGCGCCATGCGTCTCCATCGCACCCAGCTCGTTCTGCACACGCAAGGCTGCGTCCATCCACTCCCACTGGCATCACGGCCATGGAATGCTGAACTCCACATTTTTCCATTCAGCAAGGAAAAGCAAGCCTTTCAAAGCCAATCAGCTAGAAATGTTGCTTTGTTTTTATTTTCGACTGAACTTCCTGGAACCTATTATGTGGCTGTCAGGGATGTATATTTAGCTATGGTAACACGGGGCCTCTTCGTCCCCTTGCGCCACTGGTCATGTCACCTCGGATAAACAGAAAAAGTATTGGTTATCCCTTTTGTCACCTTAAAAGAAGGCTGCCGTGGGTATTGTGTGTGTGTGTCTGTGTGTTTAAGAGAGAGAGAGGCATGGCCCGGGTGAGAGACAATAAAGGATGGGATGGCTGTGGACATCACACCAGTGAGGTGGCTTATGCTAGTATACCGGGTGGTTTGCCAAACATTACCTTTACACACAGGATGGGATGCAAATAGAGCATTTATCGTTGTTGTTTATTACCCCATAAGTGACGGCGCACAAACACATTAAGTCACACAGATCTGTGTTAATCAGGAATGTAAACACTTTCACAATGAAAATAAAACTAAAAACATGTCGAACTCATGACCATTCATCAAATGTCCACTCACTAGTTCATCAAACATCCACTCACTCACTAGAGTAGTAGTTTCTCGATTGGTCGAGGTAATCCACTAATTGCGAGGAGCTCTAGACAGCACACAGAACCATTTGTTGAGCTGAAAACCCTTTGGTATGAAGGGACACGGAGCGGACATGCCCCTTTAGTCTGTTGATCTTCTACTGGATGACGCGATTAGCATTTGAAACTTTGATGTCACTCGAGAAGAGCTCTTGTTTAATCAATCCCATAATGGCCTAACAAGTCTGCTGAGAGAGAGAGTGAATCTTGGTGGATTATTCTCGATACCACCGTACAACTGCGGTTCAAGGGTCAAAGTCATTCAAAGCTGATATGTTCAAAAAGGACAAACAACCGGAGGATGCACTGTCAAAATGTTAACCTCCACAGGACAAAGGACGCTCAATATGCAGCCATCATATTCCCAATTTATAAATCCACCAGTTTTCTGAACAAAGATTTATCCAGATTTACGTGATAGCCTTTGCTATTTTTGGCGAATACAGTAATTCAGAGGCACATTTGACCTCTAGACATCTAAAAGGGGAAAACTAGAAAAACTACACTAACAGACTTTAGCTTTATTCTGCTGACAATCAACACCGGCCTCTCTTGACATTTACAGGGGTGAGGATTAGTGAAAAGTCAAGGCCTGCAGTCCATTGCCTTCTCCTTTCAAATCTTCAGACATTTATTTTCCTTGGGATCGAACGGGGTGGACGGCCGGCCCGCTGTTTCTTCTATATAAAGAGCAGTCCTATACATCTGAGGTGTTGAGTTCATAGGAATGTGCGCCTTGAGCCCTGGATTAGCGTGACCTATACTTGACTCAACAGTAACAGTGATGCCCACTGGTTCACAAGTTCACTGGCCTGCTGACCGTGGTGTCTGAGATACACAGCCCAGCCCCAAACCTCCCCTACCCTCAAAACATCCCCCCCCCCCCCCCCACCACCACCACCACCACCACCACCGCCCCCCAGCCCACGCCATCTGAATGCTGTCCCCCTCACTCAGATCCAGGGGCAGCTCAGGCCCTCACCCTCCGAACAAACAAGACGCATGGCAACGGTTGTTCCACAAGTGTCGGACCCCTGGTCGTAAATCCAGCCTGGGCATTTCAGCACTCATAAACTGCTCAGCTCCAGCAAGTCCAGCCGGAATTTTTACTGTTTAAAACCAACAAGGACTTATCGGCATAGCTGGGATGGCTGGAGATGGCCTCGTATGGCCAAAATATGGTACGAGCTGGGGGGGGGGGGGTGGTGTTGGCGAGAAGGAGCACGCCAAGAGGGGTCGTAATTAACCAACACACAAATCACGGTGTTAACATCACAAGATGCTTCATGACAGGATTAACAAGTTTAATCGGGGGCTAGAACAGGGCTTCAAATGAAACAACCATACGAATAAAAACTAAACAGCACAGTGATTTGATAAAAATATAAAATAAACAGGCAGTTTCAATATCAGAGCTTAGAGATGCTAAATTTGTCACGTTGGGAAAAATAAAGCATCAAATCAATAGAGTGTGTGTGTGTGTGTGTGTGTGTGTGTGTGTGTGTGTGTGTGTGTGTGTGTGTGTGTGTGTGTGTGTGTGTGTGTGTGTGTGTGTGTGTGTGTGTGTGTGTGGTGCTCTTGAATGTATCGTCAGGTCTATTTTGCTTGCGGGCCAATCAACACCTTCCCGCAGCGGGGGTTGTTAGCGTGTCTGCTGGTCAGCTGCATGGGGCGGTCGCAGCCAGGGCGGCTCGCTCCGCTGTCAGCGGGGAAGCTTTTGTCAAAATTTGTAATGGGCGGCACTGATCCACATGCTATTTAAGACAGGCCGCATCAACGGCTTTAAAAGGGCCCCCGCCGCAGTAAGTCACCTCTTGCTCCCCCTGATTCAATATTTACGCCCCGCAATGCAGACAGTTGTTTAATCAGCCTGTGTAGTGGACATGCCTGCCCACTAGGTCTGCTCCGCCAGCTGCCAGCTTACTACCCACCCCCCCTCACCGCCGCCCCCCCCGTCCCTGGACACGACAGTACTTTGACCTATGTCACCTCCACTACGCACGCTGCCTTCAAACAACCCAGCTGCAGACCAGAAATAGGACATCTTTTTTTAATGCCAACCTCTACTCAGAAGACCCCAATGGAACTTCTCCCCTCCCTCTGCATCGGCGTGAAACAGAGGGGAGGGTAAGGAGGGGGTGAGGGAGGAGAGAGACAACAGCAGCCACTCACTGTATTGTACTGAGACAACAACAACAGCAGCAGCAAGTGGGCTGGGGTCCAAGTTCAATGAACATGGTGGTGCAGCCAACCCTGTCCCCCTAAACACATGCACTCTACAATTAAACATTAAGAAATGGATTCATACACCATTGTACTATTCTGTTATTTAGCTGACTTTGTGAAGTGAAATTGGATAAAAGCAGACTTTTATCCAAAGTGGCTTTGACAAGGGAATTCAGACACAGGTCATTAAGGAGCAGGTATGGGTTGTATTAAACTATTTAGAATTTAGCAAGTGTTTTACAAAGTCTTCACAATAACCAGATTCATGTGATCATGAGTTTGACCAACAAAGAGAAATAACAGGACTGTTTTAATAATTATATTAAGTTAAACATAATTATTACCCGGACAGCTGCAAGAAGTATTGATTTGACTGCCACATTGAAAATCATCCATATAATTTTTTAAATGTTGTATATTCTGCAACCAAATATTCTGTAGATGCAACAATGACCAAATGCAATACATCTGAAAATGAGAACCGCCGCATTGAGGAACATTGCTTATGGTTCCCAGCTGAATGTCTGCATTCCACCACACATAAGGTTGTTAGATCACAGTAACAACCTCATAACAAGATTTGGCCAACAGTAGTGGCAGGACCAGATTTTCATGAGGATATTTCCTCCACACGTTTTCAACGTCAATGGCATTGAACACAATGCCGTAAGGAAGCGGGGGGGAAGAATAAAACACCCATCGTTTTATACAGCTATGCACAGAACCTTTGTTAAAGACAGGGTGAATCTCCAGCCATGCCGATAAATCAAAAATCACTCCTGGTCCAGTCCTTCAAATACATGCGTTACCAACAACTGCGCGCCAGCCGCAATGTTCCCGGTCAAGTGTGTATCTGTGTACGTACGTTCACGCATCTGTGAGAATATCAGTTTGAAACTAATGTGCAATGCAGAGCTTATCCGATTGGATATGTGAATTACAATGTCCGTGGTCACAGCATCCTTATGGACCATGAAATAACAAGCAGCTGTGTGCATGTGTGTCAAGAGACACTGTGAATGTGTGCGTGCGTGCGTGCGTGTGAATACATGTATGTGGGGGGGGTGTGGTGGGCAGTGCTGCCGAGAGGTTTGTTAACCCCGTCCATCAATGCAGTCTGGGAATCACAGTGGGGCGCGGGAGGCTTAAGGAGGTGAGCGCCACACAAGACAGTCCATCCCAGCAATACTAATATTGGCCCTTATTTTCTACAACAACAAAAAGCACTGCACCCCCACCCGCAAGCTTCTCCACACCGCCACCGTCTAGAGAGCTGGTGGACTGTGCGTTTTGATTTGGCCGGCTTTGCCGCTATACTGAGGAGATTACTGAGGGTAGCCCCCACGATGCGTTCCTGCAGACCTTCTATTGTAATCACGCAGTAAGCAATGCATGTTCATGTTCCCCCTAATCAATAGGTCACACAGGGTGGACTGTGGTACGACCTTAGTCAAAATTATTATCATCATTATTATGTATTATAGGTCCTTGGATAAATAAGGGGGGGGGGCCAAATTGAGGTGACTGGTGACTAATGCTATGATTGAAGGATGTTAACTGAAGATTGGAGCCAAGGATGGAGGGTCGTGCTAGCTTTGGACGATGAATTATGGGCTGTCCAACCAACACAACTGTCTGACCCACCCCATGACCTATAAACCCTGGCACCACGCCAAGGCTCATTTACATGCAGCCGAGTTCAAGCCGGGACTTGACGTTGTCTTCCAAATCATAACTTAACGCCAAATGTTTCAAGACAGTAAATCACGTCAAAATGAAACTTGGTGCTGTGTGGCCTCTGACAGCATCTAATCCCATCGACCACCCAAATATGGAAACAAACAACAATATGGAAAATGTTATTCAAATACATCTCCCCCTAGGTAGTCAGTACAAAGAACAAAAGTGTAGCAAGTGCTGCCATTGTAAACCGCCTCCCTTTGTCTCAGACACGCTGAAGCTAAACTTGCATGCTGAAAACAAACACTTAGCACCTCCAAAAATTGCCAATGCCAGGCTGTATTGTCAATCTGTACTATGCAGTCCGGCCCGCCAAAGTGTCACCACGTGCCGCCCGCCCTGGGGCTGTTTATAGACCGGACCTCCAGCGGGTAGTATCTGGCATGGGGCGTCCAAGGTGTTGAAACGTCCCAAACCCTACCTAAATACCCCCTGCTCTTTATTGGTGTTCCATGCGCACAGTGTGAAGTCATTAAAGAGGAACTCTGAACCAAAACCCTTGTTGACCCCCGGGCCAACTGCAGTGTGGTGGGCCTCATGCCAAACGTCAATAACCACCTCATAAGAATATCCTTAACTGGGCATTACGACACAATCCAGGTAGTGCGGAGATTAAACATTAGCATGCAACAAAGTGGACAAAACATTAGCAAAGAGTCTTGACCAGTATTCAAGAATGTGTCGTAGACCATGAGTAAGAGAGGAGAGGGGGGGGCTTTTGATTTTGTTTGGGGGCCTACTGTGCACTTCCAAAGCATAACAAAACTTCAGTTTTATACTATATTGTTGTTTAGAATAAATAATAGTACAAAGAAGGAATCAACAACGCAGAAGGTGAGGAATTTTAGGTCACACAGGGTACATTTCAGGGTATTTTCCCTGTGAATCCGTGATGAACACAAGGTTCTCCCAGACCAGTTTAGTTTAGGACCATCATCGAAGAAGGCATCATTGTGGATCTGAAGACCATCCCTGTAGCCCATACTGCCTTTATTCGTCAAACCCCCCAGGAGTTTGTTTTCCCCTGGGGCCTTGTCCACCGTTTCAGTCATCACATCCAAATCCTCTAGCCCAGAGACCTGGGACCAGACCACCACCACCACCAACCCAGTCCCACCTACCACCCTGCACAGACACCCTGGAGCACTGTGATTAATGGCCCTCTGCTGGGACCCTCCATCCACTCAGCACATTGTTGAGAGGCTCTGAAACAGGACAACAGTTGCATCCCCTTTTCACACTAGGCCTAAGCCCTGCCTGTCAGGCCCCGGTTAGGACACTGTTAACTGGCTAGATTTACAGCTACTAACCAGCGCTAGGTGGCAGGCTGTCTGGTGAAGGGAACCCCCCCATTAAATCAAGTGACATTTGATGGGCACTATTACCACAGCGTGGGCCAGGGGATTATCTCACTGGCTTACTTGCAACACTAGCATAATTTGAGATGGCACACATCAAATGCTCGTTATTCAATGAGTGGCTCCCCGTTTATCTCCTAGTTGGTTGCATTAATGTGGGCCATGTGTTTTCCTGATCACCTCAATGTGAATCAAGGCACTCTCGTACCAAGGGCCAAGTGAGAAGACTTGGAGGCTCATCGCTGATCGTCTCGCCAACTTATTAACCTTGCCAAGCGGACGTGTCCCTGGGCTATCATTCCTCCTTGACATGGAGGGATATGAAGACAAGGGGAGCCGCAGACAGGATACTTTCCAATCCAGGGCAATGGAAACTCTGCTCTTCCCATTTAGCAGCTATGCAACACCTCTTAACTCAGGTTGCTCTTTGGTGGACAGTTGATGTCAAGTCCTGCCTGTGCAAACCACATGTCCTGTGAGCTCTATCCCTCTTAGACATCCAATAACCACCAACACCTTCTCAGTATCTGTGTGACTCCAATTTCAAACACAAACGTCAGCATTATTACTAAAATGTATAAAAAATGTAATATGACAGCTTATTGAACATTTAATTCACCAAACAAGTAAATAAACTATGTGTTAAGCTAAGAACCCAAGGATTTCAAAAGGAAATAGATTTTTTCTTTGGTCATATTTTCTAAGCACATGTACAACTATATTCTATCTACGTTAAAATAAGTACACATATGTATACTTTTCTAGGTCAGAGTATTCAACATATTTGCTTTGTTGTTGTTTTTTACAGCAACTTTTACATTTATTTGAAAACAAATGTATGTGGGTCTCGTACTTGAAAGTCTTCATAGCTTTGATTTGCAACATCCTCTATAAATAACATTTGTTATAATAATTAGGACTAAACATGCAGGCCATTGACGTGACACTGCAGACATGCAGAGAGTTTACATAAGCCAGATTCTCCTTAAGCCAAAATACTTTTGTGTGTGTAAACATATTTTCTTTAGTGGCTGACCGATATGACTTATGGGTCTTCTTCATCTGGCATCCGCCAGCTGCACTCCGGCACCTCAATTGGAGTGATATATGTCCCAATATCAGGTGGCACAGGGGAGGGAGCAGAATTGGGGCGGTCGAAGAGGGAGGTGAAAAGGGCACGGAGGGTTTTCCAAGTGCACAGGGCCAAAGCCTGGACAAGGCTGGCTGAACACAGCTGGGGGAAGGGGTGATTTGGGGGGGGGGGGGGAGGCCACGCACTTGACCTTGAAATAAGACAGAGACAGACAGAGACAGAGCGAGAAGCGTGCAGGCTCGCTCATGTTGACGGACATGACAGAAATATTAGATGAATTAGGACAGGTCCTAAGTTATGGGACGGTTTAGTTCAACTAAAAACAAAAAGGGTTTTTTTTAGATTGCAAAAATGTGAGACTACAAGAATGTGACTGAGCTTAAGTCATGCCCTTACATGGTGGATGTGATAAAACGTAATGATTAAGCCCAAATCTACTGAATGAAAATAATACAAATAAAAATCGAGAAAATTGCCTTCAAAGATTCCTTGCACCCTTATAGTCACTTATCCGGGTTCTGAATTGCCTCTTGCCAGGAGGTCAGTGAGATAATTACTTGAAAGGGTCAGTAATAAGGTCAGCCTCCATGCTTTTCATTTGCCAAACCCACTGCCATTGTGGCCCCCACCCCCTCCCGTTTGCACCCCCCCCCTTCTTGAACGGCGCCTCTTGTGCCTTGCAGGTGATTCCAGTCAATTAGAGGTGTGCTTGTGAATTTCGTTAGTGTTGGGTGAAAAAATAAAAAGGAATGAAGGAAGCTGTCAGTCAAAGGGCCACTCTGGCTTGGAATCTGGCCGGTGTCTGAATCTCTAAACCTGTATTTGTATGAATAAAAATGAAGGGATTTAGGGGAGGACTGCTTCCTAGACAGACTCACCTTCACTATAGACTGAGCAAGGGTTGGTGGGGGAGGAAGAGAAATAGATTTCAAAGAAGAAAAAAAACCTAAAAACCCTGGGACTGAAGCAGACTTCTGCATAACAAAAGGGAAGCAAAGGAAGGAAAGATGTTGGGCATGGGAGTGAATACAATGTATGACTGAAAGAATCACTATTTCTATCCTACTCTCCAGAGGCATCAAGAGCGGCCGCAACACAAATCCACCGAATTATTCAACAGGGGATTCATACAGATTTGTCTGTTTGATGTGGATCCCACACACTATACCTCAGGGTCAATGTCTTGCAGGAGGCAGAAGACTCAATCTACAGCTCAGTAATAAAAAAATAAAAAACAATGCAAAGAAAACGTTATGGCATCACAAAATGCTCATGTCCTGCATGGGTTAAGAGATTTGGGTCTCGCTGTGCGGCCCGAACCACACCTCAGAGCCAATTTGTATCTACTAGTTATTTGTTAACAATTCCAATGTTGTGACGGGATTAGGCAGACCATGCAGGTCCACATAGCAGTGGTTGTCATCGGCATACGATGCATTCTGTCCCAAGCCCTCCTACTCATGGACAGTAGAAGTTTCACATGAACGGAAGGGAAAGGATTTAACAGCTATAACGAATATTAAGTACATGGAAATAAAATAAATGATACATTAATAATGTATAAGTAAGTAAAGTTGAGCTCATATCATTAATACAAACCCCGTCTGTGAATAAACAGTCCCTCCTGAACTCAGATCATGAGTCAAGCATACATATAAAAGAAGAAAACATCCAACTGGGATACGTCATGTATATTCTCTAAATATTTTAAGATAAGTATTTTGGGGACTTATATTGGTCACCAAACAGTGGTGGGGGCTAAAACTGATTACGAGAATATACTTCTGGAAGAATACTAGAAAGCTGCCCTAAGCTGAGACATGCCATTTAAAGAGGAGCCCTAAGCCCATCTTCATCTGCTATGACTTTATAGAGGAGCGAGGCAGCGCTGAGCCACTGCAACACATGTTCCCTGGCTGCCCATAACTGGGGTTTCTTTGTTTAGAAGAAGAAAAAAAAAAGATATCCACCCCGCCACCACCACCACCACTGCTGCTCGAATCAAGGAAAAGTCTTCAGTCTTCCAGGACTTTATTTTTTATCGTATGAGACAACACTTCCTTTCCCAGAACAATTTATCTCTCTGCTTGACAAGACCGCTAGCTATATTTACCCAACTAAAATTGCAGATGATACACCTCCAGCTGTATCGCTCTGCTAGCACACTGCCACATGCCCCTGTCAGTCAGACAGAAACAGGACCTTCAACAATGGAATGAGAATATATATATATATTAAAAAAAAAAAAAAAAAAAGAGAAAGAGAGAGAGAGAGAGAGAGAGAGAGAGAGAGAGAGAGAGAGAGAGAGAGAGAGAGAGAGAGAGAGAGAGAGAGAGAGAGAGAGAGAGAGAGAGAGTAAACAACAAAATCAAAAAGAGAAAGAAAAAAAGAAGAGACAGAATGCAGTCAAAAAGAGAGTGTGAATCAGAGAGAGAGAAAAAGCCAAAAGTCAAAATGAACGTCAGACTGAGACGATGGAGAATGAGAGAAGAGAGGGATGCTGAGGAACCTGGTGGGGTCTAATCCATATTTTCCTTCGCTGGTTCTGGCTTGTGTTGTGAGAGGGAGCTAAGGTACACAACAGACCAAACGGAATTACTGGGCTTTCAATAAGCCGACAGCTGGGCCCGGGAGTAACACAGCCCACCCTGAAGACTTCACACAGAAACATCACACACACAGTGTGTGTGTGTGTGTGTGTGTGTGTGTGTGTGTGTGTGTACTCCCACCAAGTAGACGTGGGTGAGTGGGGTTGAAAGAGGGAAAGTGAGAGAGGAAGACCTAGTGCAATTTTGTTTTGCTTTACAAAAAAAATGAAAGTCTGGCCAAGCACAGAATTCAGACTCGCCTTCGTTCTGTCTCTGTTGAGTCTTCCAGTCACGCCAAAGTGCATGTACATGGCGATTGAGAGACATTGAGACAAGGAGTGCTTGAAAGTACGGTGCCTCAATATTCGTCCTGGATTTTGCCATTTTATCAAGTCTTTTTGACTTGATATTCAGGATGTCGTTTCACCCACAGAATGCGGGTGAGAATAAGGGTTGATGTCAAAGATATGAGCAACGCAGGCTGCTCAGTTGAAGTCATGATTCACTGGCAAGGTTTTGGTTGTTTTTTGGCACAGAGTAAAGGTTGGGTGAGGGGAGGGGTACGGTGGCGGTAGTGTGGGTGGAGGAGGAGGAAGGGTGAAAATGTGTAGCAGATTCCTCTCAGGCCCCTGGAGCAGCAGTGCCTGTCCATCTCTTCCGTCGGTGGAGGCATTCCCAGGAGGAGGCCACACACACACACACACACACACACACACACACACACACACACACACACACACACACACACACACACACACACACACACACACACACACACACACACACACACACACACACACACACACACACACAGAAAGAGAGAGAAGACCGTGGAGGTCCATGTGTTGCATCTCTCCTCTGGCTGCCGGCTGCTACTGCCGCTGGGCTGCCCAGCTTCTCTGGCCCCGTCCAAGCGCTCTCATTGCAAAGCCATGACGACATACAGGGTTAACCGCCGATCTGGACTGACTGCCTGGCCCCCCAGGGACTGAGGACTAGCGGCGCTCAGTTTACACACACGCGCTGGAGCTCGCACGAGATCAATCACCGTAACCACGGTTACACCGCGAGTAGCTCAGATCTTCAGTCCTCTACAACCAGAGAAACAAGTATAGAAACTACACAAACGACAAGTATAGAGACGAGAGGTCCTTGTCTATATCAACTGGTAGAGCAAGGCGTTAACACTGCCATGGTCAGGGGTTATATTCCCACTGGGGGCCACCCTTGCCAAGAATGTATGCACTCAGGGTATTGCAAGACATAAAAGCATCCACCAAATGGCATATATATAGAGAGAGATGTGGAATGCTTTGATACAATTTGAAGCAATCACCCTAAAGACAAAATATATTTCAGGAAAGGTGATTTGGGACTAAGGGGACCAAGGCAGACTAATACAAGACCAATTAAGAAAATGTTAAATAGTGGTTCGAGAGATAGAAAATATTTCCATTATATTTTTTTATAAATGACAAGAATTCTACCTCATTCATATGGATGCAGCAAGGCTGTAATGAGTTCTTCACTTGTTGTCGGCATGCTTCCTTGTGTCGTTTGTCTTGTAATATTTTTTTAATGTTTAAATCTGTAGAAATGAATTTACTTTTTGAACATCACTGTACATTATGCTCCATCCAATGAATATTCAAACATTGCAGTACCTCTCCAAGTAGGCAAATCAAATAAATAAAAAAATTCTCCTCCCACAGAGCACTGCTTCACCTAGAAACATCTGTACAACAGTCGTACCACTCCCTACAACCTCGTCCGCTACACCGCCGTGTCACTCAAATTTGGATAAAGATGAGCAAACAGCAATCCTGTTTCGTTGGGACTCCCGTATGATTCAGCAGCCACAAGACAGCCCCATGCACGGCGAGACACAGTGAGGAATAATATTGACAATGCGAAAGGCCACAACGTTTCTCCATGGAAATATACACCGCACACCTGATTAAATATCACATTACTCCTCAGACACGGGATAACCCGACTCTTTACAATAGCAAATCTGAATATGTTCAACCTCGGGGTCTCAGCTATCTAAGATTTACCCAAGTGATGTATTGAAACAAGAGAGATTTGGCAGGGAATAAGCCACTGCTGAAACAGGAGGATCAGAAGAGAGGAATATAGTACATGGTTGCTATCTGGCGCTAGGAGCTGGTGAATGGTATTACAGAAGACGGATATATTTATGGATATTATTATAATTAAAACTGATCAGATTTTTACACTAATTTGATGGGCCTAACTAACATAAAATGTGTGTTAATAATTCAGAAACTATTTTATTGTTGTCATTTTTCAATCTAATTCATTGGCTCAATGTGGTCAACTGTTTAAAAATCATAAAATTAATAATTGTGAATGTATAGCAGATAGCTTAGGGATATGCAAATGTGTAAGAGGGCTGAGGGTTATAATGTGGGTATAATGTGGTCGTTGAAGCCCATGGAGACCTTGGGAGACCTGTGATCAAGGGCTGCACAACTCATCCAATTGAGTGGATTTGAAACCGTGTTCTGAGTAACATGTTGGTTATACATCTGATTGACGTGTGATGTGTGGATGAACTTACCTTTAATGGAGTTGAGGATGTCCTTGAGTTGGGCGAAGCTGTTGAGCAAAGGGTCTTGTTCTTCATCCTGGTCATAGGGTAAAAAAAGGACACACGGTTTGCACCATTCAAGATCATGAGGACATCTGAGGACAAGCTGTGCAAATCCAATTCTCAGGTTTGCATAGCATTTGAATAAAGAAGGCCCAATCTTTTAGAAGGAGAGACAATATCTGGGAAGATTCTTATTCTTCCTAATTTTGTACCTGGGTATTTAGAATTTATATTTTCATTAGAAACATGAAGCCAAAAAGCGGCAGAAAATGTCCAAATTTAAGTCTGCACGGTCTCACTCTATGTCCACTAGAGACTTTAGTTTTGTCGCCGTTTAGTCGACAGACCAAACAGGTTTAGTAAGAAAAAGAATCGAATTAGAGTTCCAGTGAAGTGTTACTAATGTTGAAACAAGAGTGTATTAGTGCAGGATTTAAGTATAACACTCCTTAAATACAGTATTACATACATACCATACTGTGTATACAGATGTAAATGTGACTATTGACAATATTGACTCCTCTGCACTACTACTACATATTTAAAAACATAATTACACACAAAGTAAATCTAAACTACATCTACAGATTGCAGGGTTTCCCACAGCTGTCCATAGACAAAGCGGTTAATTACCAACCGCCTCTACAAAAAAATTCACTTCACAAAATAAATGGCTGTGAAAAAACTATATGGTGATGATGATGTGCGTGTCCGTTCTTAATATAATATGCTATAATACAGGCTGATATAATATACCCTAACAAATAGAAAACATATGAAATCAAACAGGGGCAGGACTCTGTGGAGACGGAGAGCTCCGATCTACCCGATTATGCACGGTATTCACTCAGGGTGCAACGGTTCTATTCAAAAGTTTGGGAAGGATTGAAATACAGTCGGCAAAGAAAAAAAGACAACACCTAATGTAAGCTAATTTTGGAGTAACAGACATATTAAGTATTACTGTTTCTAATAATTATATCAGGGGGACTTTGTTACTGGCTGGGTATATAATAAAGTATAACAATGACCACTATCAAATCGTCAGTGATTGCGTTGCAAGTGTTCGTTGGTCAGAAGATAACATCAAGATAGGGTTAAATATGCTGGATCCTGTGACATTGATGTTGGGGCTCGGAGAAGGAACAGAGCATTTGATGACATAGAGAGCCTACCCTGGGTTTATAAAGGTAAAACAAACTGAACCATCAAACCCCTGGTATTCACAGAAGGAGTTTAGAAGCATTCCTCTGATTAATCCAGGGGTGGAAGGACAGGTGGTGGGGAGGGGGGGGGGGACCAACAGGAATTGGTCGGTAGTGAAAAATAAGGCTTTTTATTCATACAACTCTAGAGGAGAACATTTAAATGGCTTGGCTATTAATTTAGAATAACTAACAAGGTTTTTAGTTGTAGATCTTTCTCTTTTTAGATATGTCATAGCCAACCATTGGCTATTAGTGAGTTAAATGGGAGAATATCTAGTTGGCGGCTGTATGAGACAATTTGACATCTAGACCGCTCCAAGATCATGTTGACCAATCAGGGCATCTCTTCTCTGATTGGTTTGGGGAATCCAACTTGCCTGTCAATGACGTGCGAAAAGAATGTCAACAAAGCTCAACCACAGGAGTGTGGATGCAATATTTCTTAACGCCAGATATTTTTAGGGATGTTTTCTTTCAAAAACGTACTTTCTTCTGCTCTCTCTTTCCAACTCTCAAATATTGCCGACAGCAGCCTCTATATCTGGTTTAATTGGTTAGGATAATGCTCTTTTTCAGGGTACAGACCTATACGCCTGCTTGCCTCTATCTCCGAAGCACTTGCCCCTCCACTAAACATTTTTTGGTGGATTTGTATTGGCCCCTCTTAAAGTCATCAAATGTAAGATTGAGGCCCTCCAGAATAGTAGGCAGGAGACATTCAGAACAGAGTTCTGTCCACTTCAACTGTCTGTGCAGCTGTATGACACGACCTACCGTAGCTCGGCTGCCTGGGTGGAGTGGTGAGTGGGAGGGGTTTTGGGGTAGTTGATTTATGATGAGTGTTAACAAATAGTGAGCCAAATGCTTTTTCTTCCTTTGTAGAATATATTAGTTATAGGATGGGATCATCATTGATTACAGATGCAGCAAGATAATTTTAAGCTAGGAGCTAGTTGAAATGTTACACATTGGGACTTTGATATAACAAAAAGATACTTCAAAAATAAAAATCAGCAGAAGTCAGCGTTTCATAACAGCGAAAATCATTGCCATTGCAACACGATACAGCCATCTCAACTTCAGAAAGGTCAGGGTAAAAACAAATATGATTTGAGATTGAGAGTGTTATGAAAGTACCAGTGGAGTGTGGGTGTTCCATCTAGAGTTCCTCTTGATTGCTCCAACCACAGTACCGATCTCTCCTTGGACGATGTAGATGTTCTTGTCCACCATCCTGCCTTCTGAAATTAAAACAAAGTTTTCTTTGGATAATTGGTTCGTCCGCAGTACATTTTCAGAAAAACATGTACCTCAGAAAATCACATTATACATTCACTGTTTGTCACATGCTGTTGTGATATCCAAAGCACCTCAGAGTGAATGTCTTTAGATAAATGTCATTAAGAAGGAGGTAGGGTTAGGAATCTTGCTCAGGTAGATTGCAGACATTGAGGTTCGAACCCAGAACCTGTGAAATAAATGGTATCATTGTTTGTAATGACGCAGTCCCCTTGGCTTGCACTCCACCCAACAGGTTAACCATCATATTGAAAGGATGAAACACCTGCTCTTGGGAATAAACTTTAAAAAATAACAGTTTAAAGACTATACCGGTACAC
This sequence comes from Micromesistius poutassou, assembly GCF_964030765.1. Taxonomy (NCBI): domain Eukaryota; kingdom Metazoa; phylum Chordata; class Actinopteri; order Gadiformes; family Gadidae; genus Micromesistius; species Micromesistius poutassou. The sequence continues at coordinate 10,322,051 of NC_140277.1, forward strand.
ACAAATCCCTAACAAAAACATATAGATTACACAGGCCTAGAATACATTGACCAATCATTATGAAACAAAATATATTGATCCATTGGTAGAATGCATTGAATTGTTATGGCAATTCTCGTAGACACACGCAGACATTAATACCTAGTCCTTATTTCAAGGCAGAATAGAGATCTGGAGAACTGTCTTCCCGAGTTTACCTGCATTAACTGGTTAATCAGCTGATCAGTAAAATGACGATGCTAACCACGTAGGTCCATTACCATCCCTGCTTACACATATAATACGACATAAACTACACTGAACAGGAGACACACTCCTCTAATGTGTAAAAAAAATGCGTTTAGTGTGTAGTAATTGCAAAACTGCGATGTACAACCAATAAAACCGGCTGTGTTCCTGTGGTCAAGTTGGCATAACATGCTAGCTTGATATCCACGTCATATTAGCCTCAATTTCCGCCTCTTTCTTTCTACGGCACAATGAGTAAAACATCAACATCCACAGTGCAGGTTTGGTGGTGTCAAGATTAAATAACTTACCTGTGTGTGGTTAAATTACCAACTTCAACACAAGATGGAGTCCTGCAGGCGAACCTCTGGGCTAACTGGCTAGGCTAATTGAACAGGCTAGCCGGCTAACAGTGAATAGATAGACCAATAGGAAGTTCAATATGCGACAACAGACCCAGGGAAACTACAGTTTACGGACATTTACACCATGTGAAATACATTCTCGGTAGAAATTTATTTATAGTTTTGATTACAGGAAATAAAAGTTTGTAATGTGTTAAATTTAAGCAGCTGTCAGTCTTCTTGGTAAACACACTGACGTGGAAAACCCTCTGCGCTCTCAGCCTAGCATGATTCCTGCGTTTGATTGACCGGCAAGGAAACCAATCGCATTCGACGTAATCTTTAATGCACTATGTTGCTATGACTATATAAAATATTATTTGTATGAAATTTTAAAATTCGTGCTATCAATTTAAATTGAAACCATTTTACAGTATAAAGTATAGCGTTCACTACGGGAATTCGGTCATTAAGGCGGGATAATGTAGCAGTGTTGTACGACTCGTTTCGTGGTTGGTTGAGCGTGTTGATGACGACATTAAAGAGGGTTGTTTATGCTAGGGCGTTTACATGGATTTGCATCATGGATGTATCACATCGGCGAGTCCATGCAGTGTTTCAGCTGTCAAGAACGGAGAGATATAAAAAATAAATAAAAATGCTTGATTAGATATTCTAATAATTACTTTCACCAGTGTTTATTAGTATTTTACTATTTGGTCACACTTTTATCCAAAGGGATACATAATGAGATCATTAATGAGCATTAATGAGCATCAATTGGGACTATGACCATGGGGGATTGAACCAAGAACCTTTCAACTCTGAGTCAAACACTACAAGACTGTCCGTCCTTTTGAATGTGTCCATAAAATCAACACATGGACATATGGGACAATTACCTATCCATATTCATTCCACCTAAGGCAGATTCAACATCAAAAACGAAAACTAAAGACAAACAATCATAATTTTGATCACATTTATATAGTTCATATATTGACACATCTATTAACCCCAGATCTGCCATCATAATCCAATCTTTTTTTGGTTTGGTTTCCCAAATCACAAATAAATCTTCTAATCCATAGTAAATGTAAACCCCTCATCCCATATGTAAAGATGAAGAAGGCTAAAGTCTGCCGGCTGGACATGTAAACTGAAGAGGAAGTCAAAGATGACACTCATGGACGATGGTACTATAACCCCCCGCCCCCCCCCCCCCCCGCCCCCCCGCCCCTCCTCCCATCCCCATCCGCCCTGCTTATAATATTGACAATACATAGTTCAATGTCGCCATTCTCTATGCAAATGACCTTTTTTCTTATTATCAGCAAAAAGGATGACCTTGGTTGGATTAGCACAACATTTTGGCGTTCCACCCACGTTTGCATCTTTCAAATTCATGGAGGCGATAGAGACAGGGGATCGGAGACTGCCTCATCCTCCTTTGAATGTGGAAGTCCAAGGGTCTTAATATTGTCTGACTATTGTCTCACTATTGCAGGGGCCGACGCCTTTTACTCAAAGCAGCCCCGGAATGTGCACGCGGCACTGCGGGACATGTGTAGCTGAGAGTGTAAATCGTCTCTTGTCTCGTGACTGTTTGTCTGTGTGTAGAGGTATGGTGGTGGTAGTGGTGGTGGTGGGGGTCAGGGTGGGTAGGGGGGTGTGTTGGGGGGTGTTATGATTGCATAGCTGCTAGTCTACAGTCCCTTATCTTCCCCAGTAGATATCAAGCTGTATACCGAAAGTCCTGCTCTGTGTTTCCAACATGTACCACCACCATCTCTTGCCAGATCTCTGTTTGCTCTTTTGCAAAGTGTTTGATCACCTGTGCTATATGTTTTTCTCAACGTTTCATACACAGACAAAGAAAGGCAACACTCACCATCCCCAGAACTCAACTCACTGAACTGAACTGATTTCACTGAGATTTGTAGAGCAAACTAATTCCTTATAGCCATGAAGTGTTACTTTTAAATTGCATGTGTAATCAGGGAAATCACTTTTCTTTGTTGGACTGCAGTACTACTGAGATAATGACATAACTACATTTATTACAAAGAAAAAAACACATTTAATAACCACAATGTTGCTTCCCTAACATCCCCCGACAAGCAGCAATCTATCCTTCTGTATGAAACATCTGGAGGCCTCTTGATTACATTTACATCATCGAAGCTGGAAATATTTATGTAAGGTTGCATCTTGGAAGTAAGTGTGCTCATTAGTCACCGCACACTGAAGAATAAGGAGAGAAAGATTCAAGCTTCCATTTCACTACCCTCGCCCTGAATCCTGTGTGTGTTCAAATAAAAGCCATTTTTTCTGGATTTTGTTACCATCATATTTAATAGAACACATTTTGCTTTGTAATTAACTTGAAATGGACTCAATCCACATTATACAATGCAATGACCTTTGTGTAGCTAAATAAAAGATGCCTAAATATCTGTTCAAAGCCACTTGACTTCATGTTACACAAGTTGACACTGTGCTAAAATGTGTACTGTAACTGTTTAACTGTTTATGAAAACTGTATTCTTACTTTATATGATCATGATTTTTTACACAAATTTCAATTTTGAACTAAACATGAAATGTAAATAATAATAAAAAAAAAAAACGAAAAAGCCACTGTGGGTCACATAACCTACATGTGTGTACAATCACATAATAGTTTCATATTTCGCAATTTACGCATTTGAGGCATGCATGTGATAGAGGGAAATACATGAGGAACAATCTATCTAACCAAAAGCACTATGTTGTGATTGTGAAAGGAATGAAACAACTGATTCATCATATCAAAAATAATTAGCATGAATGAGAACATTGGAGACCAACATAAATGCTGTACACACTACACAATACTACACAATAAGCAAGACCGTCAACAAACAACAAACACGATGAGATAACGATCAGAAAATACAACACAACAAAAGAGTGGAAGGAAAATGTGTGGTGCCCATACTGACATGGAGCAGCAAGTAAGGTAAAGTGAGATGTATTGTTGCGAACAAAACCCTAACAGTCACGGCGGACGGTGGACGCTGCGTGCCCAGGCGTTGTGGGGAGTGAAAGAGAAATAGACAGATAGAGAGAGAGATTGCGCGTCTGTGCGTCCGCGTGCGGGGAAATCGGTGGCAAACTGCTGCACGGACCAGCAGGAGGAGGACTTTCTTTTATCCGTGCGTGCTTTTTTATACGTGCCGTGCGTGTGTTTGTGTGCGCTCGTAACACGGGCCGAAAGGGGCGGTAAGGGGCAAGTAAAAGCTGTAAAGTGGGCAGTCCTTCCTACAGCGGACCTGTCGCGCACAATATTAAGCATGAAGTCAGTCCCTCTATGTGCGGGGATCAAACCTGTCCTCCACTACTGCTGCTTTCATCCATGATCGCGCGCCGAGGAGCAAACTGACCGCTTTTTTCACTCCACACACGCGGGGAACTTTGTGGATGTCACCAGAAAACAACAGTCCTAGGACAATCATTACGCAACAACTACCTTGCTTTTTTCCACGGATTAATTTCTCAACACCAGGATTGATGTAAGTCCTGTCCGCGAAATGTCAGATACTTGTTGTAGTCAGTTTTTTTTTATCTTCGATCCGTTGTGTTTATTTGTGACTCTATGCCTATTAGTCTATTGGTATACTAGCCTACTTAGATGACGGTGTGGGCTAGATCTCTAGATCTGATGCTCCACACACAACAACATGACAGAGTTAAAACCAGCATCACCCGCACGAATGGAAACGTGGACATCCTTCCCGATCAATACCCGGTATCTATCACTGTTTCCACTGGTCTGCCTTTAGCTCGGAGGAAGTTTAACTTACTTAGTCCTTACTCTTGATCTTCCTATTTTCGATTTATAGCCTAGGCCTACTGCACATATCCCTTCGCGAATTTGGGGGATTGCGACAGGCCTAACTAGATTATGACTGTAATCCTGTATTCATATCCTCCTGTTATGTTGGATTACGAGACGGGAATGGATAGAAAATGTTACGTTATTTTATTTTATTTAGTTATATTTTTGAACACATTGGTATTTTAAAACAACGAAAAACGAGTTGCGCCCTCCCTTGCCCTAAGCCCGGCCCAAATGTTAAACAATACAGACGTGTCTCTGGTTCGGTGGAAATGTTAGGAAGGGTTTTATGTAAGATCATGTCACAACAAAAACTACAGCCCAAAAAAGTAGTTTGCTCCTCAAAGGAAATTCATTCCATTGGAATAGCCGATCACTCAGGGATGTAGGCCTATTTCATTTCACTTTTCATGTCATGTTCCACACACACACACACACACACACACACACACACACACACACACACACACACACACACACACACACACACACACACACACACACACACACACACACACACACACACATCCCACTGGAGTGCCGCTGCGAAAACATCTCAGAGGTCAAAAATATTTGGAGATCCTTTTGACATTGATAGGTGGCAGGTGTTCCCCGCCACAGAGACCTCCAATAGAAAAAACAGTACCCCCCCCCCCCACACACACACACACACACACACACACACACACACACACACACACACACACACACACACACGCACACACCTCCTCGGTACAAAGACAGGCCTTCTATTTACAACACGGCCGGTCGGAAGGACACATAAATTCTGGTGTCATTTGCACATAATGCAATACAATATATAGGCTTATTGGTACGCTGCTATTTATTTAGTTAGGCCTGGTTATTGATTTATTTTAAGTGATAAGCCTGAACAACACAATGTCAAATTACCGTTAAGTGGTAGTCCAGAATTAATCATGACAGGAGGCCAAAGGAGGACAATAACGTTCAATTAAAATGCCAAATTGTGCTCCAAAAATGCAATTAACCCTGGAAAAAATAATGAAAGAAAAAAATAAAATAAAATACATAGAAATATAGGCCTAGTAGGCTATATATTTATAGGCTAGGCCTTTTAGCCATAACACATGTAGGCTTGGCCTATATTTTCATATATAGGCCTATTCTATATTTTTTATAAAAATGTAACTGTAAAGCATATAGGCAACGTAAATATAATCTGCCAATTTACAAACATTCAAGAATTCTCCTTCCAAATATTGGTAGATTAAACTGATTAATTCCATAATATCCATCGATGCTAAAATAACCAAATAATATCAGAATTATGAAAGGTACGTGTCATCGAGTTTTCCACTGAGTCTCACATCGTCGTAATCGTAATAAAATAAAATGTAATGTAAACTATTTCAACAATAACCCTTGCTTCACATGAAGGCCTATTCTGCAACGTTTAAAATGTAGTGTTTTATGTTGTTATTTTTTTCTAATAAAATAGGAAGAACATCCATATTATTCGTCTAGCATTCAAGCACTGAAATGTTTTTTTTGATTTGGTTATATCAAATATGTCAAAAGTAGTGCCACCAAAACAAATGCAAAGGCCAACGGCCTACAGGCTCGCCTACTTACCGGTTTGCGCATGTGCGTGTAGGATATTGTTTATCCCCATCTAATTAAAAGCTGACATTTGAAGAACATAGGCTAATTGCGCATTTCTGCATGCATCGCATCCATGATATGCACAAATATGCTATTCAAAATGTGTTCAGATTGTTAATAAACAAAATATCCAAATAATTACATTATTTAGTGTTAACCAGTTACAGCATATCACAGTCCATACCGAGAGATCGAAACCAGACAGCCGTTATAGGGCCCAAAAGTCCTCGTCCCTAAAAGATAGATCTTTCAACTTGATATTGTTGTGGGGGCTCACACACACTCCCGTCTGTGTGTGTGTGTGTGTGTGTGTGTGTGTGTGTGTGTGTGTGTGTGTGTGTGTGTGTGTGTGTGTGTGTGTGTGTGTGTGTGTGTGTGTGTGTGTGTGTGTGTGTGTGTGTGTGTGTTATGGATGTGTGCGTGTGTGTGTGTTATGGATGTGTGTGCGCGTGTGCATGTGTGTTATTTATTTTTTCCTGCCGTTGTGGAAAAAGCTCGACCCGACTCACTCCTTCAATCATATGCAAATGGCTGTTATAGGAGGGGAGAAATTAACATCTACAAACACCGGAGTGAAATTCCATCTGCCGCCATCTCGAGCAGCCGCCTAATAAGTTCTCAGACAGCAAAGTGACACACATCTTAATCAACTCTTAATCCTGGGAATTAATTCTCCACGCGTTTATGAATAATTCCGGGGCTAATGCTCACGAGTCCGTGGAAATGCAAGCAGACTTCCTGCATGCGCCACCAACAGATGGACGGGCCAATCTTCCTCAGGAAAAAATGAACGGATCTGCCGCTCCGCCGCCCCACCACCCCCTCCCCCGCTTCCATTATTTTATTATTATTATTTTTATGAGACATCTTTTTTAATGAGATCAATGTAATCGAGCCACTGCGCATGCAAAGCGGCCCATCTTATGCAAACAGGCGCCTCTCATATTGTGCGTCGGTCTCCGATCATTTGCCTTTATTGTTGAACATGCTGGCCTATATGAATTCAGGGGCGCCACGTTCATTTGCCGAATCACTACACGAGGCCGATTCCGCCGCAGGAAGCGCTTTCCGAAAGACAGATGTCGTGTAGGGAGTGATGTAAAACCACAGGCCAGGCATATATTGCGCCATATTGCGGTCTTGTCAGGACACATGATCATACATCAAAGCAACAGTTCAAATATACCTGCGGAGATAAAAGGGTGGCATTACAGCTGGTATGATGCGAGTCTGACAGGAACCCGTTCTGTAACATTTTACAATGGCGGGTAAGAGCAGCACAACACATCCGAACAGCAGGTTATCAACCCAAAGGTCATCTCAAATGTCACATTCACATTATGAGACCGGAGAGGCCATCATCCTCCATCCCCCGAATAGCACGACAATGAACCACCCTCACATCGACATATCATACATAATCCCGAATCCAGTCTTTAAAGCATTCCAAATATTAATTTGATTAATCGTGCGCCTATATATCATCACTTAAAACCACCCATGCGCGCATATTTCCGTAGGCTACGTGGGGTTTTGTGAGTGATATTTAAAGGTTACCTCATCAGATTTTCAGACCTACACTTATATGACACTGATTACGAGCATGAGGGGTCGGGTGGCCCATAGATCACCGCGCGCTCCTTCATAAACCTGATTGACATACTAAAGTTCCGCAAGGTTTTCCGCGTGCGCTCGTTAGTCTCTCTGATAGCTTGTTGGCCATATTGAGCTCCTAGGGGTTGGGGGGGGGAGGGTGGGGTGAGGGATGGCTGTACTCGATTTGGAAATATAATCATGTCGCGCCTATGAAGAGGGCCACTGACACCTTGTACCACCCCCACACACACACACAGGCACGCACTCGCACTCGCGCGAGCGCGCGCACGCACACACGCGCGCGCACACACACACACACACACACACACACACACACACACACACACCACACACACACACACACACACACACACACACACACACACACACACGTGTGCTCACACTCTCTTCATCCCTGCCAATCCCTACCTCGCCCCCGATCCTCTCAGCACCGCATGCACACAGCGGCATCAATCACTGTCCTGATCGGCACCAGCAGTCACTCATGATACACATCTCTGGTGAGTCGTAAAGACGCGGCTTAGATAGTCGTAAAGAAAAGACCGCTTTACCGCGGGGCCAGGAGCTGCCGCTGCTGCAGGTCGATCTGACGGCACTGCGGAGGAGGCGCTCGGATTAAGTGTGTTTGCAAAGTACCAACAGCCAAGGCGGTGTATCTTTGTCTGTCTTTAGATTCCAAGAGGGCCGAAAGTACACAGAAAATGTAAACTACTTATATATTACATCATCGGCTGTTGGTTTTGCCTCAGCCCTCACGCTGCTGATTGGCCGCGATACTTTACAGCAATGGGGATTTTTTTTTTTTTTGACTAAGGAAAACTGAGCTTTTTGACCCGCAAGTCAACTTTAACCCACAAACCCATATAGGGGGGGGGGGGGGGGGGGAGGGTGGTCATTAATACAAAACCACAACATAGAGCGGGATGGGCCCCCTCAACACCGACTTGACCTTATCCTTAATCTCAGACTGCCTTTCCCATCGACACGTAGCCCCGAGCAGATAAAGGAAAGGAGAAAATAACAATTTTCCTGTCAGTTTAATCTTTTTTTAAAACACTCCGGATTTTTTTTTCTCAGGGAGCTCAAACAGAAAGCAGATGGATTTTCCCTTTTAAGATTTCAACGGTTGTCTTTTTTTTGACTCGGTGAATATATTGATCGAAGAACCAAAGCAACAAACTAAACATAGTTTAACTTTATTTAATAAGAGTTATTATGTTGACTAAATTACAAGCTTGGTTGCATGAAGAAGAAAACTCGAAAAATAATCGGTTGTCAAACCAAAGTGGTTATAACTTTGCAACAGGCCTAGAAAAAATGATAAAAACACAACAGGTGTTTTAACACATTTCTCAGGGAAATAAATGCTATGTATTTGATTCAGCCACCATTAAATAGGAAACGAAGTACTGAATAATCGATTAGAAAATAAACAACAACAAGAGACCGTCTGTTGATTCACTATTTAGCCTAGTGACTTAGGCCTACTATTTACTTTCAACTATTTGGTTTACAATAACAATTAGATATTATTAATTTATAACCACTCGCTATAAATCTGAAATCTGAATAGGCCTACACCCTAAACTATTTAATCCGTCATCAATCCTTTCCGTGCTTTTAATTTGGATTACAAATCGTTGGCTACATGTTTTCAGACACAATTAATTATTGTTCGTTTTTTGTTTTGTTTGGTAATACCATTTAAGTGCTGTTATTTTAAAAAGAGTGGTACAATATGGAACACTGAACTTATTTCGCTTAAGTTATCATATAAAAATACTTCACAGTAGGCCTATACTGGGAAGTGCCCAGTAGACGCAAAGTAGGCTACTGCAAAGATAACTAAATTCGTTTCATCTGTGTGTTTTAATACATCGTATTGCATACAGTAAAAAGGATAGTCAAGGCTATTGTATATTAACACAGGCATACATCAACTCCAAACAGCTAAATATAATTATACTATTAATATAATGGACGCTGTGGTCTTTAGATTGCAGTCTGCCCGAGGTGCTGTCGTGGTGGGGAGAGCAGGGTGTGGTGTTACTGCTGCACACAAAGCTTGGCACGCAACCTGCCGTCTCACACACACACACACACACACACACACACACACACACACACACACACACACACACACACACACACACACACACACACACCATGGCTAGCACAGAGATTTACGCATGGGGAGTTAAGCTTTATACGTTTTATACTTCCTAATTAACTAACTTTGACAAGACAGCCACGATTACTAACAAATGGGACATCGTCGTACCGTGAGTAATGCACGTGTGCAGCTGGACAAGGCGAAATGAATGGTCGAGAGTTACCTGTACATGAATGATTGTCAACAGTATAAACATTTTTAAATCCTTCCTAAAACCTGTGTGTCTATTTGGACAGAAATACAGAACAGACGACACAACATACCACAGAAACATGTGAATACGTTCAGGCCCATCTATTTTGCTACTCTAGCCAACTTGATTTAAGCATTATATGTGGATTCAATTTGTATTCAATATAACGACATTGTAAGGCTTCATCTTACTTCTGCAATCTCCACTGTGATTGGCCAAAGCTTAATTGGATGTCGCGACCGACCTGACTCTCCAAGGCCCAAATGGATGTCGCGAACGACTTGAGGAGCCACGTGATTGGCCCATGCCTAAGTGGATTTTCTAAATTAAGCCAAGCCATCATAAATCTCTTGCTCCGAATGAGTGATTGTGCCTCACATCTCCTATGTGTTAACGACGCTCGTATAAATAAAACCGCCATTTATTCTCGGCTCGATTCCGTCTCGGTCTTGTCTGGTTGCTATTTTGGCTGAGGACGAGTTACAGGAATACATGTGTTGCTCTGAAACGATGCGCGGGAGACGGATTTATAGCCGAATTTATATAGTCAGATCCTCGTCCATAACACACAGACCTATATTTTGCTTTTTCGTGTCAACAAAAATATTGTTATTTTTAAAAACGGTATTCGTGGGACATTCCTTATTTCCTTTAGTAGCTAAATCCCGGTGTTTAGGCCTACCCGGTGTTTTATTGATAATTATATTATAGGTGATTAATTCCGTTCACTTCTTGTAAGCCTATGATAATATATATTTTGGAATAAATTGATTGAAAAAGATTGACGATTGAAATAGTTGAGTCAAAGTGGTGTGTAGGCCTTACTGTTGGCTAAACGACACCGCACCTTGCTGTTTCCCAGAGCCTGGCAGGCGGGGTGATGGATTTTAACCTTCTGGCGGACAGCGAGGCCCGCAGCCCGGCGCTCTCCCTCTCCGACTCCGGGACGCCGCAGCACGATCAGGGATGCAAAGGCCAGGACCACAGCGGTGAGTGCTGTTGAATGTTTCTCCTGTTTCTGAAACAGGGTATAATGATAAAGTAAGAAGGTGGCGATCGCCTGGATGCAGCAACACTGATAAATGTTAAGGTCCTATCGCTCAAAAAAATGTAAAGATTATATATTTTTTGCATTGGCTGTCGATAATAATTATATACTAAGAATAATCCTAACCATTTTCATTATACTCATAATAATTATAATTGTTATGATTATAAATATGATTATGCTTGTCATTATGAATATTATTTTAACCTATTGATACCTTATTTAGGTTATCGTTAGGTATTTTTTCCTACTTATACACGTTATTAAAAATATACTTGGTGACTATGGACAGTTTTAAACATAGAAGCACCCCAGGCCATGTGATCCGTCCTATTAAATACACAAACCAGGAGGTCGGCCTGCTATGTTTGTTTTGGATGAAGGGGGCATATACCAAATCGAGACACGGTGGTTTTGTCATCCAGAGGAGGTGAACAGAGAGAGGTTAGGCCTATTATAAATTATGACATCCTGCTCAATCGCAAAAGCAGGGCGAAATCAACCAGCGTTCATCTGCATATGCTTTGAATCCCCGCCCGATAATAAAAAAGCAAACCAAGTAGCTGCATAATGTGACGCGTAAAAGACACGAGCACGAAGCGCCGTGGCTGGCGTAAATCGACCTTCTGCATTAGTAGGCTATGATAATAATTACTCGAATGAATAGAACAAAAGTAGACTACTAGACTCATTCAGAAGGAGGATAAAAAAAACAAGCTTTCTATTGTCTACCCGGTTTAACTTGAAAGCGTCATAGACGCTGTGCTTCAGGAGGGTTTTTAATGCGGAGCCAATGCAGATTGTGATGTAAAAGCCTGCAACCGCGCTGCACCACGCAGGCTCGCCCGCCGATGAAGCCAGTGGTTAAAGTCTTCAGATGCTTGTGTGGCAGACATGATGATTTAAAGAGATGTCTGCGCTCTGCGGCTAATTCACTGCCATGAAGTCCTTTACCTGATCAGCTGATGTTATCCAACAGGGAGCCATTCTAGGCACACTGCGGTGTACATTTCTATGATAAACTATCTTAAAAAATATGTATTTTAGAGACAAAATACTGACTAATAAGACTTTTATTTTGTATATCCCACAAATAAATAGGATGGAGAAACAGACAAACAGACAGACAGGGACAGACAGATGGGCAGATAGACAGTCAGTCGGAAGGACACACACACACATGCACAGACAGACAGTGTGTGTGTCACTCCGTGCTGAAGCGGTCCTCTCATTGTCTGGTCCAGCTTACACAGAGAGGTTGACCTCGGCGGAGGTCCCTCCGTGTAGCCAGACCCCCAGAGTCAGATTGCTCCCTATTGTTCCACTGCCCTCTCCTCCCCTGCATTGTGTCCCCGACTTTGGGCCCAATAAGTGGACTAAGAGTACTAACGCGGTGTCGGTTTACCAGCAGCCGCAGATAACAAGATAACGGAGGAGGAGGAGGAGGAGGAGGAGGAGGTTAGGTCCCTCTTATTGGTTTTCTGGTCGGGGCGGGTTGCTTCCTCGGCTCGTCTCCGCGGCTGTCTCCCGGTGGCTCTGAGAGGGGGCTAAGCCGTCACCAAACACAGACCAACCTGCCGGCCCACAATGAGCCCTGATCTCCGGGATTAGAACAGCAGGCTCATTTAGCTGCTCTCTGTGAGGTCCTCAGCACAGTGCGGAAGAGAGGGCTGTTGGGGGGGTGTGAACAGACACACAACTGTGTGGTCCTGTGTGTGTGTGTGTGTGTGTGTGTGTGTGTGTGTGTGTGTGTGTGTGTGTGTATGTGTGTGTGCGTGCATGCGTGCATGCGTGTGCGTGCGTGTGTAGGTGGTGGGTGTCTATGTTTATGCATAAGTTTGCATGTGTGTATGTGTGTGTGTGAAGTTGTCTGGAGTTCGTGTGTGTGTGTGTGTGTGTGTGTGTGTGTGTGTGTGTGTGTGTGTGTGTGTGTGTGTGTGTTTGTGGTGGGGTTCTATGTGTGTATGCATGGCTGTTTGCATGTTCGTGTGTGGGTGAGTATGTGCGTAGAAGTCTATACATGTGTGTGGTTATATGAATGTAAATGTACAGGTGGTGGAGGTCTATGTATGTGTGTGTAGTTGTCTGGAGTTTGTGTGTGTGTGTGTGTGTGTGTGTGTGTGTGTGTGTGTGTGTGTGTCCTTCATCCGTCCTCAGCCTCAGCTGCCATCTTCCCTAACCTTGTAAAAAGACGATTCATCCTGGACACGACTAATCCGGGTTAATTGCTATGTGTGTGTGTTAGAGTCAGACTACAGAATAATCCCTTGCACGGCTGTCTACCAGTCACAACAGACATGGATACAATTTACAATAATCAGGGATGTTCCTCACACCCATGTCCCGAGGGCACAGAAAACACATTCTGCATTTCAGGTATGCATCACCAAATACATCAAGTTCAACCAATTAAGATATTAGGGATTCGTACTCGCCCCCTCCACCCCTTACTGTGTTTTACATCTCAGGGGAATTTCCCTCCAGCTCCGCTTCGTTTCAATTCCTAAATCAAACGTTCAAGTTAGTGTTAGTGTTAGTGTATTGTGCTGAGGGTGTAGTATGGGAGGAATTTGACATTTATCCAACACGCAAATCCAAATTTGGACTCAACGGTGAGCTTTGTGCAGGGCGTGCCAAAGAAGTTTGATTTGTGACACGTGCATGTGTTGTCACATACATTCCGGGGAGAAAGTATGTGTAATGTATGTCATCGACCTTAAAGGGTGAAAGTGTGTGATGTTGTTTGGTACTACACATATTGGGATGATAGAGGCAGTTCTTGTTTTGTACTTTATACAACCAGGGAAAGGGTATGTCCAATTAGAAATCATTGCATGTGAATGAAAGCCTTTAAACAAGGTGTGTTTGAAGCAAACAATCCTTTTCTTGCCTCCATATCATGCTAATATAATATACTTCACTGTACTACATGGTACTATATACCAGTTTAATCATTATCAGAATATTATAATATTATTAGAATATTATAATAGTTGATATCAATAGTTGATTGATATTTTCAGAGAAAGTATCAAGAATCCCTGTCCCTGCCTTAATAATATACACATCTTGATTGTTATTAACTATTAAATAATTTTCTGTGTGTGTGTACGTTTGGGTGTGGGGGGAGTAATTTTGAGTGTATTTATTTCATATGAAGAATATTCAATTATATTAAAAATTTTCAATGACCAAAAATGTACTTCAAGAAACTTTGGATAAGAGAGTCCACCAAAGGACAAAATCGTATTTAACAACACGTATCAGAATTCACCTTTAGCCACTTTCTATAAAATCATCTGCTAAACACATTGGAAAGGCACATGTTGTAAAACATGAGACCCGGGCACTAAACGCCCCCCCCTCCCCGCCCTTCCTCTCTCCAGACACAGAGAAGACCCACCAGAACCAGCTGGATGAGTCCAGTGCAGAGGACGGCTCCCTGAAGAAGAAGCAACGGCGGCAGCGGACCCACTTCACCAGCCAGCAGCTGCAGGAGCTGGAGGCCACCTTCCAGAGGAACCGCTACCCAGACATGAGCACCCGTGAGGAGATCGCCGTCTGGACCAACCTCACAGAGGCCCGCGTCAGGGTGGGTGACCGACCCCGCCCCTCTGTCCTCTCCATCCACCTGTCTCGTAGTGGTCAGGCCCCTCCCCCCACCCTGTTATCTCATGATTGGTTGCCCTCCCCGCTGTTGTCTGTCTCGTAATTGGTCCCTACACAATTGGTAATTAATCTCCGAACATTGCCTTGTGATCGAGTAGAGTGCTTTGTGAGCAATGCAACGACTTTGCAGAGGTGGCCCCCTGACTTGACGCTGAGTGAAAACCTGAATTGGTTTTGATCAGGAGGTCAAGAAAAGTCTGGGTAAAAGTTTGGTCAGATATTCAAAACAAAGTAGTTATTTAGAGACAACATGATGGTGAGTGCTTACCCTGCGACATTCAAAAATGCTGAATCATCAATGAGGAAATTCCAGTCAATAGTCAATAGTTGAAGCCCTGATGACACTACAGCCAGGTAGAATGGTATAGTTTACAATAATATCCCTCTTGTGGTTTGAGGCTGGGTATCGATGTATTTAAGATTTAATTTCTGTTTATTCATATTTATTTATTAATATTGTTTATCTACAGAATATTGTTGGATCAATTAGATGATACCTTTACATGGTCTGATCCGGTTGTTTTTTATAGTTAACTGATCACATGTTGTGATCATCTAAATTATTTGGCCATTGAATGGGCTCATTTGACCATCTCATTATTCTCCAAACTACTATTCTTTCTCAGCCCTTGAGATAAGTTTGGTTTCTCTTCTAAAAGACAAAAAGCAGCGCAGTTTCAAAGTGAAAGTAAAAAAATGGCAAGCAAATCCTTACAAACGTGAACAAACTGTGGTCAGACCATTTGTAAACCGGGGGTAGTTCAGAAGCCTCTGCTGACCAGAGGCGGACAGGTTCCAGTCCAGTGGCCTAAATGTCAGAGGTACATGGGCCACGACCTGCTGTCGTGCTGTCACTCGCTCTCAGCTCACACGTCCACACTGATTTTGTCACTGTGGCTAAATAGAGTGGGAGCGGCCGCATTCTAGCAGATGACAATATGGTGGGCCACCTTGACAAGCAATGAATCACATTAATGTTGGCCAGGCGAAAGGTCACATAGCTGCCATGGCTGGTTGTTATTTTGAAGGGACAACAGACCACACACACCACTCACACAATGTCGACCTATCCATGGCCCACTGGCATTTTCAATCTGATCAAGCCCCTCTCTGTAAGACCCCAATGGCCTTCTCTGACCAAGCCCCTCTCTGTAAGACCCCAATGTTCTCTGACCAAGACCCTCTCTGTAAGACCCCAATGTTCTCTGACCAAGACCCTCTCTGTAAGACCCCAATGGCCAAGCCCCTCTCTGTAAGACCCCTATGGCCTTCTCTGACCAAGACCCTCTCTGTAAGACCCATATGGCCTTCTCTGACCAAGTTCCTCTCTGTAAGACCCCTATGGCCTTCTCTTCTTATCCTCTCTGGAAAACCCAGTTCTCGGACCAAAGGCATGTAAACTGATGTGATTGCGGATGCATTTACACTCTGCATGAGGACTTCTTTAAAGGCCCACTACAGACAATGTTGACAGAGATTCTCATAATGAGGAGATCAAAATAATCAATAGGTTTGCTTTTGAGTATGTAGATTAAGGTGAGGATGTTGCATGGGTGCAGGGAAGGGTCAGGGAAACAAGCACAATAATGCGTTTTCAAACTGGTTTTCCTTGTTTTTAATCCAAACAAACATATCCCAGACTGAGCGACTTTTCCTGACGCCTCTTTCCATTCATCTTTAATCCCCAGCCACTTTGTTTCCCCTAAATGAAAGGGACTATGCATGACCGTAGTACTATTATAAGTAATTGATAGTTCCAAGAAAAGATACTGAACAATAGCTCAGGGCAAGTTCACATGCACGTAAACACCAGAACACTCGACCAAACCATGGCAGGGAAGTCAGTTGAGTTCAGAGAGCCGTGGCGTAACCTTGGCCCTCTGACTTCTCTGCTTTGATGTGTTTCACCCTCCGTGCTTTCAGCATGAGAGACCCAATCTGGGGGAACAGTAACCCTCGATAGTGGGGTAACTGTTAGTTCTCTCTCTCTCTCTCTCTCTCTCTCTCTCTCTCTCTCTCTCTCTCTCTCTCTCCTGGAAAAAGCAGTGTGTAACCGACACCCTCATCTGGCATTAGTGTTCAATAGCATTTTGTTACAACCATAACAAACGCAGCCGGTGCTGTCTGGCCTGTTCGCTGTAATGTAAAGACGATAGTCCTCACTGGACAGGTCTTTATTTAAACCCTGAATACATATTTGCACTGCTACTTTTGGGGTTATTATGCCGTAGGTCAAGGGAAAAGTTTGGAGGATTCTGTATGATTGTGATTCTGTACGATTGTGAAGATTTTCAAAACTCTTAATTTAGATTTGCACTTCATCTTTAATCTGTCTCATAGCTTCTGAATATAGAACATACAAGTGACAAAATGTGAAAATTGCCGTTCTCTGACATTTCTTTCATTGGGATTCAACTACTCAAATAATGAGGTTTAATTACACTTGCTGAATATGACTGTTTGATAATACTCAAAGTTAGTTTCTGGGATCATTGCGTCTTTTAAAAAGTCTGCATACATTCTCAAGTATATTCAAAACAATTTCGGCAGTCAGCTGTCACCGGATATTCTGATAAATTAAAAAGTAATTTCAAAAAGTTTAATTAACATGAAACTCATCTTGTTCGATTTCTGTTTGTTCAGAAACACCCTTGATTAGAGATTCTCCAAACCATTTCCAAAAATTTCAAACCTTTCAAAATACCTCACGTACAAATCACATTTCACTAGTGAAAACCTCCATACCGACTGCGCCCCATGACCCATGCACTTCCTCCATCGGACCTCAGCATGCAATGAACTCTCCTCCCCCTTCCTGTTCCCCAGGTGTGGTTCAAGAACCGGCGTGCCAAGTGGAGGAAGCGAGAGAGGAACCAGCAGGCGGAGCTGTGCAAGAACGGCTTTGGCGCCCAGTTCAACGGGCTGATGCAGCCCTACGACGACATGTACACAGGCTACTCTTACAACAACTGGGCCACCAAGAGCCTGGCGGCCAGCAGCCCCCTCTCGGCCAAGAGCTTCCCCTTCTTCAACTCCATGAACGTCAGCCCGCTGAGCTCACAGCCCATGTTCTCCCCGCCCAGCTCCCTGCCCTCCATGAACATGCCCCCCAGCATGGTGCCGTCGTCCGTGGCCGGCGTTCCCTCTGGGGGCCTCAACAACCTCGGCAACCTCAACAACCTCAACGGGCCGTCCGGGCTCAACTCGGCGGTGTCGGCTGCCACCTGCCCCTACGCCAGCTCAGCCAGCCCCTACATGTACAGAGACACCTGCAACTCCAGCCTGGCCAGCCTGCGGCTAAAGGCCAAGCAGCACGCCACCTTCGCCTACCCCACCGTGCAGAACCCAGTGTCCAACCTGAGCCCATGTCAGTACGCCGTGGACCGGCCCGTATGAAGCACGGGGCCGGAGCCACTGGTCCACCACCACCACCACCGCCACCGCTACAACCCCCGCCCTTACCCTCTTCACCTCACCACCCTTCACCACCACCCCCCTCCCCCCTGACTAACATCCCATCCACCCACCCACCTGGATGTCTCAATGTCGTTGTCCCCCCCCCCCCCCCCCCCCCCCAGGAGTCTCCCAGCTTTACAGAGGAAAAAACAACAACACTATTCTTACCCATGATGGCTCACTCTGAGTGGGACGAGGGATCACTGATGAATGGATTGTGCATGACATGAATAATCTCCAGAACCCAAACTTCCCCCCCCTCCCTGCCCCCGCCCCCCCCCCCCTCCTGGACGGACCACTGATAATTATTCTCAGACGTGCTCCGAAGACATTGTGGCTCGGTTCCACAGACTGTTTTCATGGATCTCTGAAGTCAAACGCTGCCATCGTCTCCTGTTCCTCAGCTGCATGATACCAGTAAATATTGAAGGCAAGGTTTGGTAAAAAAAATTATATGAAAAACACAAAAACATGTTGGAGGTTTGGAGGCTGACTGACGGTCATGTGATCTCTGCCGCTGCGTTTCCAGGACCAGGGGTTTGGACGTTGGCGCAACAGGAAGATGTATATAATGGACTTTTTTTTGTTTTGTATGTGACTAAAAAACTAAACAAACTATGAATCTATGAGAAAGCGTAGTACTTTGAAGGCGAGGGACGCATGTGGCGGCAGCATCCCTTGGATTGATGCACCGTGCGCACCACACATAGGAACTTCAAATCTTTGTTGTGAATTCCACTCACCTCCGAAGGTCATAAGTTAAAGGTCAACCAATGAGGCCAAGTGGAGGCCACCCAACATAGTCTTGGAAAGTAAAAATATCCTTGAGAGACACACACGCACGCACACACACATACATACATACACACACACACACACACACACACACACACTCACATTCAAACACACACACAGAAACCCACCCAGCCACACACATATATTCACACACACACACACACACACACACACACACACACACACACACACACAGATACAAGCAAGCACACACAAAGAGAACATTAGCTACCTTTCTAAAGTTCACTCTAAAGAAGCCATTGAGTTTATAGATTTGTGTGGTGTTATACAAAGGGAGTCTGTGAAATGACTGTAAAAAATGTATGTAAGAGTGCAGTTGTTATAACAAAAAATAAGCTTTTCTTTCTGGTGTAGCCTGCTTTGTCCCATTAAAGAACAATAAAATGATCTGTTTTTATGAATTATGAAATATACTTTGATGTGGAGCAGTGCAGAACGACCCCTTCCACTCTACCTCCCCTCTATCTATATCTAAAAACCATCTCTAACCCATGGTGGTCGCTACGACCGCAGGTCAAAACACACTGTGTTCCTGCAAGATGACCGGTGCCATGGAAACCCTGTTTCACCGCCATGGCAACGATTACGCAAAATGAGCAGTAGAGAGAAGGAGGAGTAATGGATGGAGACAGAGATTGAGATGTTCTCGGCCCGGGTTGCGTTACAGATATGTTTGACCTACACTCTATGAACGATGACCGCGGCAGGGGGGGGGGGCAATATCTAGTAACGCCGCAGGAACTCGGAGAGCTGGTCATGCAGCCGTTGCCAGGTTTTTATTTAGGAAGTGGAGGGAAAACCAGACAGCTTTGTGTTGACACAAATACGGAGCAGTTTTCAAAAAAAGGAAGACATTCTAATCCCCCCCCCCCCCCCCCCCCCCCCATTTATTTATTGATATAATTGTATTCATTTTCGTTTTGACCTAAAAGCTTTCAGTTGACATTAAGGCAATTTCTTATGTATTTGATGATGTAGGCCTAGGCCTACCAAACTCTAAAATAATGTATTTCAAATCCAAATCACAGCATAGCATAACTAGTTTGTAAGTGAGAGATATTGCATGGTGAATAGGTAGGCTATCTGGTGCACCCCATCGAAATAAAACGTTTTGGGGCCACACAATTAAATAACAACATGCCCAACTATTCACGTGGGAGGGCTGTTCCAGTGCAGTGGTCTTGGAGAGAATACACAGTTCAACTCTTTGGATTATTTATATTATATTTATTCCTTACAGCAATAATGCGAGCTGCGATTATTCGAGAATAATATATAATTTGAGGGAGGGAGATTGGACCTAATATGTTTACGAACATGTGTTGTTATTATTGAATTGTGAGAATAGAGGTGGTTATATCAATAGGATAAATATTATTTGGTTTATTAAAATATCGTTTAATGCGTTACGACGCAGATACAGACGCCTTCCTATTAGGCCTAGTGTATAGGCCGCCTACCGACAATTCCGACTGCCCTCGTGCAGGTCTACTTTGGCCATCTGTCTGCACTCTAATGTGTCCTTTCCAGTCACATGTCCCTTAGTGGTCCTCGTGGTTAATCAGTATGGCGCTCAAGTGATTACACGTGAAACGCTTTGAAAAGGGGTAAAATATAATAAACTCGTTGCTATGTGTGACTAGAATTTTTTCTTTCTTATTTTATTACTGTGATTTAATTTGCAGACGGAGATTAAGACACATTAGAGCGACCGACGTTTTACACTCGATTGAAAAGGGGAATGATTTCGCATCACCAAGAAGCCGTTTAAAGCCGTTTATTAATCAGCAGCGCACTGCATGTAATCTACGCAGCATCAGCACCGCTCTCCATTAGCCCAGTCTCACTACACCATGTGGAATACTGATGCCAACACCCAATGGCGAGGTCTCATGTTTTATTAAAACTAGCAGATTTCTCATTTAATATTCAATCTCTTCGCATAAGACTTATTATCAGTGACCTGACCCAACGCATTTGTTAATTACAAATAATTCCTGGTTATATTTTGGGGAACATATAGCATCTATTAGCACTTCATTATTCATCTTGGATATGATAAATCACTGCCACGACGAGGGATTTTCTAATAAATATAATTGGGACTCGAGCAGAAAACGTCTTCATGGCAATTAGTGTTAGAATACAAACAGAATTATTCTAGTTTATTAGCAGACTTTTTCATATTTGTTCCCGATTGAGGATTAGAGGAAATTAGAGTTGTCTGTGTGGCTTGGCTAAAAGTTATTCACAAGACCAAATTACTTTTTGGGATTGGCTACTTCTTTGTCTGTTGTTTGCGCTAATAATTTAAAATAGGATAAATCGCTTGTCAATTTTAAGCTTTGAATCTTTTTTTTTTTCTTAGGAAAGAAAATGTATGCATGATGTATTCACCATCATACCATCATACGGTGGTAAAAACAAAAAGTATGTGTTCAATAATTATGAGCTCTAGGGCCTAGGCTACAATAAACATGCACCACATTACATGGTAGCTACAGGTTTTAAAGACGTCCACAGAAATGCGACGATGCTCGTCTCTAGGCTACACAGTTGACCTGTTTAGGCCTACCGAAGCGCCTATAGGCGTCACTAGATATATATTTGTATTGTTTAGGCTTGTCTATAAATATATAGGCCTATGTCTATACATTATATGAAAGGGTTATGATTAATAACAAATATATGTAATAAAAAAGGTTTATACTATACATATATATATATATATATATATATATATATATATATATATATATATATATATGTATAGTATAAAACACATATATATGTGTTATATATATATATGGTATAAAACACACATAATAATTTAATAATCATAACCCTTTCATTCTCGCGGCAGGGTGGATAAGCAGGGGGACCCCCACCGCATAATAAAGAAACACTATGAGGTCCAGCGGGTCCTTCTCCCTCTGGCTGCTCGGACCACACATGCGCGCTTATCCCCCGCAAGCTGCACGCTTGCACGCACGACCCTTATTTCCTCGGCCTCACTCCAACAACACTGTAACAGGGGGGTATTCGAGTAAAATACTAAGTTCGGGTAACGTTTAAAAATATAACCGCTGCTAGCCTAGGCAATACGATATAGCCTACTTAACGTGGAACAAAATATCGTCACGTCTCCTATTGTTTTAGCGGCTTTATAGGAGTTGAGTTGTCCTCCGCTCTGACCCCTCTCCACCTCCTCCTCCTCCTCTCGGTCCCCAGATGCGGAGCCCGAAGGCCCGCGCAGCCTCTCCAACTGTAGTCCAATATATTAGGAGGATTAACATTCCGGCGGTAAGCCACCACGGCGCAGACCCAATGTCGTCTCTTTTTTGTGTGTATTTATTTCCTTATCGTGGCTCAAATCTGGTTCGCACTGTCCACGGCGTAATTTCCCTTTCGTCTTTCGGTTCTACAAACACACCGCGCTGTTCCTTCACACGCACGCACCCCATGCGTAAAATGGGAATAGAAAACATAACGTGTGAGTAATGTGAGTATAAAGAGATGCAGGCCCATGAGTTCAACTGTCCAAGCTGAGCCATTTTTGAGTGTTTAAAGCACATTTATTTGTCTCACGTTTCCATGGTCGCTGCACGCATCATTGTGATTAAAGCCCAACTCTAACTTATATACCAAAAAAACTAGAGAGAGAGAGAGAGAGAGAGAGAGAGAGAGAGAGAGAGAGAGGGGGGGGGGAGAGGGAGAGAGAGAGAGAGAGAGAGAGAGAGAGAGAGAGAGAGAGAGAAAGTGAGAGAGAGAGAGAGAGAGAGAGAGAGAGATAGAGAGAGAGAGAGAGAGAGAGAGAGAGAGAGAGAGAGAGAGAGAGAGAGAGAGAGAGAAATAAGCCGCGATCCTCTTTTTAGAAACCTCCCTCCCAGCCAGACACCTATAATGGACCAGTATTTATCAAGCGGCCCGGGAGAGGAGTGTGCACCTAGGGCTGTTTTCGCATGGGATTAGCCGGGGTCCAGAGCCCGATGCTCTCACTGGATCATCTGGTAGAGATTAGTCTCTGGCTGTTTACCCAGCTCCCGCGGTCCACTCATTGATCTGAAATTAAACTTCTCCCCACAAGTCCATGTGGGTCAATGTTTTGAGGCTTATCAGGTAGACGCTCCGTTAAATATTTTATGTTTTTACAGCGACTCTGTGTATTTAACATCTTTCTGTTCCGTGTGGAGGCGTTAATGCGCAGATACCTAGATGATAAGACATCCCAATAATGTAGTTTCATGACACCACCAACTAGACGCGTATGCATTAAGCCTACAAACTGGATTTTCCTTCTCACAAAGATATAGCCCTTAAATAGTGACTCCATTTTAATGGAGGCTATTAAAGGTAGAATGATTCACTGAGGGAAGAGCGAAAGGGGAACGGCATTGCTTGCTGTCTGACGCCATCTGTTGGACTCAACGCAAAAAAACATTTAGCAGCGTCGTGTCCGGACTCCTGCTGAAGGGGGCCCAGGTGGGCAACACAATAGACCAACAGCAGGCAAAACCACCTTGGACAAGCGCCGCAGAGAATCTATACTTCGCAAAATGTAGGCCTACATATTTTGTCCAATAGCCTATAGTGGCCCCGATTCAACAGATGCAACTGAACTATTGTAGCCTACCATGAAACCGCAGTAGGCTACTGTTATAGCCTAGTTATTAAAAATGTTCACCTACCACCTGCCACCTGCCACCTGCCAAATGAGGGAGGAGGGTGGATTAGTGAAAATCGGTTAAAAAAAGTTGTGATTTCTTTATCACAAGGTGAGACAGGTTTAAGGTGAGACAGAAAGCTAAGTGATTGTTAGCCCGTATTAACTAATGGACCATTAACTCGGTAAAGTTAGGTTAACGGTTAAACGGACAGCCCGCGCTGTTGTCCCGGTGCGAGTTGTGTTCCCGTCCCAGCAAAACTACAACTAGGCCTATTACGAGGCTTCTACTATTATAACTTTCAACGTGCAACATTTTCGCTATAGCCATACCAACTTCTACGACACATTGCAAGGTTAAGAATAATGAAGTTGTAGCCTATTTGTATATTTTATTTGTTGGCATCGTAATCCGTGCATTGAGATAGCCTATGTTAAATTAAACAAAAAAATATTGCGTTATTACTTGGTTATTATTCCTTACCGCAGGTGAAGCTCGAGGCTAGGTGGTTGGGATGTACCATGTTGGTCGGGGTGATATTGGTCAATATAAAAATAATTATTAAATCTATACAAAATATATATTCATATTTTATAATGCATGAGTGTGCGTTTCTTTAACCATAGTGCAAAGAAAGTGTCAGGTCAAATGTCTGTTTGATCAGTTCTCTCATCCACTATACACAGGGTCTGCACCAGAAAGGTTTTATTCCCATACTGTACATGATGTAATGTACATGACCCTGATAATGGATAGATACACAGAGGGGCCTATGATTGTGCACCTGTGTGCAATTTTGTGCAACATCCTTTGATTCAGATCAAACCATGAGAAAAACAACAAGATTTGCCAACAAATAAAACGCTTCGAACCTTGGGGACAACAGGCCATTCATATATATATACTGTACATGAAGTACATACAAGGCTCTTTTAAAAACACATTACACACAACATGTAACTAATCAAATGTCTCCACCGCGAACAAGTGATAAGTGATAAGACAACAGGTCACATACATGAACTGTACATGAAGGCCTTTTCTAAAACACATATGTAACTAATCAAATGTCTCCACCGCAAACAAGTGATAAGTGACGTGTCCCTGACACCAACACAGCTGTTGGTTTCCCATTCTCGTTTGGGGGGGCAAACACCTGGTTGCTCTATAAAAAGGTGCTCCCCTGCTTATATTCAGAGTGTTGGATCTATTGCTCAGAGGTAAGTCCTCGATACGGGTTCATCTTAATGATGGGATTTGGTGTTGATATTCCTGTCTTTGTTTTATAATGGCATGTTTCCCCTTTTTTTTCACCAGATGACGCAGATTTGGGTTCTTGGTGCAGTCCTCTGCCTGTTTGGCGTGGCATATGGCAAGTTATCTCAATATTTTGCATAATTGTAACATTAAGTTGTGACCTGTATAAAATAAATAATCAGATGAACATACTAGGCAGGTCACAAATCTGTACAGGACTTTCATAAAAAGTGAATTATTAATTAAATTAAAATAATAGTCATATTTTGTGTTAATATAATTTACAAATAAACAATTTCTCAAATGATGTATGAAGTATATTCTTGAAAATGTATGCACATTTTGTAAAACCGAAATGCATCCAATTGTACCATCCTGAACAACTCGTGGATGTCGTCCACAGCGGATGAGGTTTGTTACGATGACTTGGGGTGCTTTAACGACCTGCCGCCATGGGGGGGCACCAAAGAGCGCCCCATCGCCAAACTGCCCTGGGCGCCGAGCATGATCGAAACGCGCTTCCTCCTCTTCACCCCGAAGAACAAGTTCTACCACGTGAGCATTCGAATTAAAATCACAAAAAACAGATGCAAGTTTTATTCTTCCATTGTCTTTGGTACAAGAAATAGATTTGCCCAAGGAATACAAGGCAGATTAGTATACATAGGCTTTAAAAACAAAATAAATGACTTACAAACAGACTCTTTGATTCCACAATTTAGTGTCAATTCCACAGCCAGATAAGAGTCGCCTCCGATTCTGATATTTATTTTGAAACGATTCTCAACGATAACGACTGATTTTGAGACATCCCTTTTTTGTTTTTCTAAATTTGGTACGATGAACTATTTTCTAATTTAGCAGACGATTGTAACTGCTTTATAACTAAATAGACTAAAAAGTAGATAGCATTATAAACCAACTGAATCCTGGATTTACCCTGGCAGGAGATCACGGCAGATGCAAAAATAATGAAGGTCACCAACTACAACAAGCTCAAGGAAACACGCTTCATCATCCCAGGATACCTGGAGGCTAAGGACGAGGACTGGGCCCAGGATATGTGCAAGGTATGTAGAACCTCTGCTGGCAGGAACATCTACTAACACCTTCTTACACAGCACAGGCGTTGGCCTCACTGCGGTTCATGGGGCCGTTCTAATACATGATGTGACCACCAGGACATGCTCAAGTGGGATGGTGTGAACTGCATTGCAATGGAGTGGAAGGTTGGCGTGAAGGCGCCATACGCCCAGGCCGCCAACAACGCCAGGGTGGTGGCAGCCCAGGTGGCCCACATGATCAACTTCCTCATGGTGAGCCTGTTAGCAGAGTTACAGATGCCCTGCAGGGTAGAACCTCACTCACAGCGCCTAAGAGGGGGCCCTCAAGCTTGTCTACTTTCTAGTATAGTCAAGCATGGCTTCATACGCAATTGGGAGATTCAGCTGCAACATAAACTCTGTTCCTTGGACATGTATGTGACCGTTAATAAGACAATAAGACAATAAGACAATTTTTGGTGGCCGATTTCCCATTTGTTGCTCTGGTCAGATTATAGATTGTACTGTGTCGTTGAGTATGTTAAGATTGGAGTTTACTTCCCAAACCTGATCGGGGCCACACAGATTCTAAATGTAAATATTTTACGATCCGATATCCTGCAGTGTGCAGGGAACCCTGAGGTCAGCCGAGTACTCAGTGTATGAATTGTCACATGGGAAAGATAATAGCCAATTGGGATCCACCCTGATCGGTAATCACTACAGAAGCCATGGCAGAAAAAGCTAAAATGATAAGGATTTGGGAAACAGATTAGTCCAACTCCCATTGGAACCTTTACAGTCAATTATCACAATGTCTCCATAGCTTCGTCCATAGTGTTTTAGGAGGTCTGCCATGTTTGCTTATGCTTAAGACATGTTTATAAATGCGAGATTGTGATTGCGATTTGCGAGAGTCTTGGTTTTGAGAATCAGGACTGTTTGGGAATGGAGTCGGTTAGTGTGTGGTGTGCTGTGCTGGCAAAATCGTTTCCTTTCACATACTTAATGACCAAACTTTTGAATGTATCTTCATCTATAGTTAGGTGTGTGGTCTCCAATGTTTTCAAAAATTTAAAAAGTGGCTATTGTTTGCCAGCAAGATTAAAGGAGGATAACGTAAAAAAAAATCCAGGTAAATTCTAGTTGATGTGTATAGGCTACACAAAGTATTACACATAGAATCATCTCCAACCTTGGGGTAAAATTCAGCTACAGTCAATATCAGAAACAAAGCTTCCTAGCATGATTGGTGTTTGACCTTATCTTTGTACTTGGTGGCGTGACATAGGGCTACTACAAGCAGACGGCCGATAAGTTCCACGTTATCGGACACAGCCTGGGCGCACACGCCGCTGGCGAGGTCGGCAGACTGGTCCCCAATCTCGCACGCATCACCGGTATGTCACACAGCATGTCTGTCAAGAACTGCCCAAAACTCCTCAAGGACTGACAGTTTGTGTGTTCTGAACATGGAATTTGGATGTTACTAGCTGGACGAGACAGACTCCATTAATTAGTTCTCTGTCCCCCTTACCGCCCGGACAGGTTTGGATCCCGTGGAGCCATACTTCCAGGGAGCTAGCCGCGACGTGCGCCTGGATACTAGCGATGCCGCCTTCGTAGATGTGATTCACACAGATTCACTCCCGTTCACTAAAAACAAGCTTGGTAAACACTTGGTTGGTTCACATGTTCTACATGCTTGCTACATGCAAGCCATCATGTGAAGGCACGATGATGAGTCGCCAAAAATACCTGACGGACATCTCTGAACACAAAGCCACATGACTCTGATATACTCTGGTTTGTACAGAAAGTGGCTAGCACTTTTGCAGTCATTGAGAAAAATCCCACGCTTTGAACCCTGATATGTTAGTTTAATAATTACATATAAGGCCAAAAACGTAATATAAAACATTAAAACCAGAGACATAAACCTAACTATATAAACAACCAACATTTATACAGCCAATATTGGGGTTTAAGAGATTCATTACTACAAAGAGAAATTGTCCATTCTGAGGATTTAATTTGAAACCTTGCTGATCAATGCCATTCACTTTAACAAATGATCTCATGAAGACTTGTAGATCAAAAGGTACCGCATTGTGTCATTGTTCCTCAACATAATTCATTTGATCCTGCCAACTGCAGGTCTAGGGATGGCTGAGAACATGGGCCATATTGACTTCTACCCCAACGGAGGGGAGCTAATGCCTGGCTGCAGCAAGAACAGCGGCAGCCCCAGCAATCTTGACGGCATCTGGGAAGGTGAGCTGGCCCAGGGAGATGGTTGGAACCGACAGAAAGATTCCCGAAAAGTTGTACCATTGACATAGTTCAGATTTGGAGGCTGCAAATCCCGGACCAATGACAATTAATCAATGTGAATGGTCCACGTTTTCCGTTTTTTTTTTTCAGGAATGGGAATTGATAATGCAGTCCAAAGCTGCACAACCCACAACCCATAATTACCATTAACCCATTATCTTCTATAAAAAAAAATATAATGACTTGACCATTCCCCTTTAAAACAATTTGATGCATCTAATAAGTAAGATGCCATTTGGTGAGCGCTTTTATCCAATATCGCTTACAATACTGTGAGTTATAGCCCAATATTCCTATCATGGGTGGCCCCCCTGGGGGAATGAATCCCTAGCAGGGTGAGGGTTTTAATGCCCTGATCCACCAGTGAGGCTAGACAGGACCGTTTGAATGTCACCAGCCACAGATCTTCCAGTCCAGACGCAAGTTTTTCCAGTTGGAGATATTCCCAAAGATGGAACAGTGGGTTTTGTTTGGAATGTACCACGGAGGCGTCGTAGGGATCAAGTAGCATGAGTCTGTAGCTACAAAGGAGGGGGAGGAGGATGGTAATGGGGATTATGCACAGCTGAGTCCTCCATCTTTGATCTCCCAGATAAGGAGGGGGGGGGGGGGGAAGCAAGTGTTGCATAGCTGAGGGTCTGCTGGTGGACCCTCGCTGGGAGAAAAAACAACACGCTGTTATAATGTCATCTGTCTCCCTCCCTCCAGCACACTCTCCTCCTCACTCCTCCTCGATCCAACACACACTCCCTCTCCCCCAAGCTTCGAAACACTCTCTCCTCACTCCTCCACCCAGCATCCCCTCACATGCCCACCTCCTCCTTGCTTCAACATCTTCCTGCTCCTCCTCCTCACTCCTTGTTCCTTTCTCTAACCCAATACTCATTCCTGCTCCTCCCCTCATCACTCCTCTGCACGCTCTTAATCTTCTCCAACCCACATACCACAATCCTCCTCTCCTCCACCTCCTCTTCTCTTCTCTTGGACTCACAACTCCTTTACATCTTCCTAAACATAGTATGTTACATAACATATATAGTATGCAACATAGTAACATTTGGTTACCAAAATGTACTGTGACTTTAAGTCAAATGGACTCTAGTTGGCTAGTGTGCGTCAAAACAACTATCCCTCCATCCATCCATCCTCACCCTCTCTTCCCTCTCCACCCCCCTTTTCATCCCCAATCTCTCCTCCCGCCTCCTTCTCCTCCTCAATCCAGGCAACGTGAACTTTGACGGGTGTAACCACATGCGGGCTTACCAGTACTACAGCGAGAGCACGGTGAAGGCCCAGGGCTTTGTGGCGTACCCCTGCCCCGACAAGGAGAGCTTCGCCGCTGTGAGTGTTTCACCGTGTGTTGGTGTTAGAATTTAGTATTTCATTATTTAGGGAGCAAAGGAGCTTATCCAAACCGACTAACAGTTAATTCAGCCTGGTCATGTAAGGAACAAGTACATGTGAGATCCTGATAATTTCACGATCAGTCATATAAGGAACGAGTACCCATACTTAGGCCTCTGGCTCCAGGATTCCAGTACAGGCTGCGGGTATGGGGGGATTGAACCCAAAGCTATTAT
The DNA here is from genome assembly GCF_964030765.1 of Micromesistius poutassou. Classification (NCBI taxonomy): domain Eukaryota; kingdom Metazoa; phylum Chordata; class Actinopteri; order Gadiformes; family Gadidae; genus Micromesistius; species Micromesistius poutassou. The sequence goes on from NC_140277.1 coordinate 10,351,997, forward strand.
TCTTGGGCACGTTTATATGTGTGAGCAAAGTACGTGTATGCGGGCAAGGAGCGGAACTATAGGGATGGCTGTGTGTTTGAGTTTGTCTAAATTATAGCTATGTGTGTGTGTGTGTGTGTGTGTGTGTGTGTGTGTTTCTACTGGGGGGAGTGAGGGGCTGGTACGGGTAGGGAATGGGGGGGTTGTAGGAGAAATTGGCCCCAGCTCTGTGACCACAGGGGCCGCATGCATGAAGCAGGGGCCACCACCTGTCACCCAGGACACCGATATGGCTGTGAACCACTGATTTAGTTATCCAAGTTAGCTCGCCCATGCCACCACGGCGACAACAAGCCCCGCCCCCCCCCCCCCCCCCCCCGCCTGCAGCTGTTGCCGTTGGTAACGACAGTTCATCCTGCTCCGGGACCAGGGCCCAGGCAAACATTCAGTGGAGCCCTCTCTAGAACCCATCCGGGCCCTCTGGGCTCGCTCAGAGCCTGGTAAACATGAGGGGTCGGTGTCTCTGACGCAGCCATGAACAGTCCCACACTGAGCAGCACTTTGAATTTTGAAATTGCTTTATGTGTTCTTCATACAAGATAACTGTTAGGCTTTACTGTATGAATAAAGTTCCAAAGACGCTTGGACCAATATGACGTAAAACGAGTATGCTTAAATAATGCCTTTGGGTATATTCCATCTACAAAGTTGGTCATTAATATAAAATATTTGTTGAAAAAGTGAAAAGCAGCACTTTTGATTGGTTTAGATATTATTTTGTTGTAAAAGTGTGCTGCATGTCCGGTGAAGAAGTCTATTCAAATATGATCATGGCACCCTCAGGAAATGAAATGCCATGATCATAGTTTAATAAATATGACTTCATAACCAGACGGTTTGCGTGTTAAAATAACACAACACAAATGTATGCTTCTAAACACCATTGTAGAATGGCGTTACGTTTTTTTTACCCTCATCTAATTCACAATGTGCAGAATAGCTGTGTAGTTTGTGTAGTGCAGACTGTAACTGTAATCTTACTGTCTTTTGTTTTTGTAAGCCACTCCAATGAAGTGGTTCTCAGTATGAACTATATGTCTCCTCGGGTCTCTGTGTTCTGCAGGGAATGTGCTTCCCATGTACCGAGGCCTCCTGTCCCCTGATGGGTCAGTCAGCTATCAAGTTCAACCTCACCTCTGTCCCCGCTGGGACCAAGTTCTTCCTCACCACCGGCAAAGAAGAGCCTTTTGGTCGTAAGTACCAATGCATGAATGTAATACCTAGTTACCCAAAGTGACTCACAGTGAATATAATTACATGTCATTATGGAGCAAAGACTAAGATATACCTTTTGGTATTAAGTACTATTACATAAAAGTTTATTACTTTAGTAGTTGCACAAAATTAGCATTAGCATTTTGGCAGTTAGGATTATGTGTGGATTCTGTGTGTACAAAGATGTACAAACAGATCAGGAAGGGTTTTTTTTTTTAGTTTTTTTAATGCGGCCTAAGCATTCACTTCTGAATCAAAATGAAGGGCTTACTTCCTGGTTGTTTGAGTGAGGATAGAACAAGATTGTCAACTGAACACAAATTTCACTTTTCCCCCACTGAGCAAGTCCATTGCAAGCAGTGTGTCCAGAACAACAACAACAAAAAAAAAATAAAATAAATAAATCTTGACATAGACAATGTTAACAATGAACATATAATTTCTTCCTTGCACCAACGCACCAAGGCAGATTTCTTGTATAACCTATAACCTTTTCTTGGTAACCTACTGAAATCACACCACTTCTGATTCTGAAACCACCCGTTTCTATTGTGTGTTTCCAGGGTTCAGCTACAGAGCCAAGGTTCTGCTGGAGGGATCCTCCTGGCCCAACCCCGGCTTCATGTATATCTCACTGAAGGGAGACCGCGAAGAGTCAGAGTCTTTCCAACTCCACGTGTAAGATGCTCAACCAAACAACTAAAGGACTAAAAAAATACAACCATTTTTGTAGTCTATTCCAAATTGGAAGAGATGAAAATGTCTGAGCCTCTGTACATATAGCCATGGCGTCTACTGATAGAAATGTATAAATACAACTCAAATCTAAAGGTTTTGTACTCATTTAGATTTAACTGCACTGAAACCTTCATGTACAGTTGTGGTTATAGTTATTATTGTGCCACCTCATCCTGGTGCCAGCACCTCATAAAATATAACAAACATTTGTGTTGAGTTAATTTGAGCTTTACATCTACCCATAAAGACATTTGGTGTCCCCAAGCCTAACATTGAGCCTCCACCCCCAGGGGCCTGCTGTCTCCAGGGTTCTATGAGTTGCTCATGAACACCGACAAGGATGTAGGCGAGGTCAAGGAGATGACCTTCCAGTGGAACAACCATATCTTCAACCCCATTATGCCCAAATACAGCGCCTCCAGGATCGAGCTGGTGCGCGGGAAGGACAATAAGACGTAAGCCAAGAATCATTCTCGTTTTCTACATTCCGGAATCATTCATTCATCATTCATTAGTATAGAACCTTTACATCAGGAAAGTTCCTATTTTAAAATCTTCACATACTCTTTTAGAATACTGGATGGTTCTAGGACTGTATTGACGCTCAGAGCGAGAGTTTAAAGGGCTCACCACTAGAGGGCACCATGAGACTAGGTGTGAACGACTGCGTAAACATGGCTCTGGAAGCAATCCGTTGCTATGGGGATTAGGAAGGAGGTTGCCCTCAGGAAAGATCACATAACCTTAATTGTGAATTAAAAGTTCAAGTGCATACATTGAAATGCAAAGTCACGATTAGAGACAAATTAAATGATTAATGAAAATTGTATTATAAGGAGAAAGTGTCTTTTGCTAATGAAATACAAATTGTAACCCTCCTTCCTCTCTCTCTCTCTCTCTCTCTCTCTCTCTCTCTCTCTCTCTCTCTCTCTCTCTCTCTCTCTCTCTCTCTCTCTCTCTCTCTCTCTCTCTCTCTCTCTCTCTCTCTCTCTCTCTCTCTCTCTCTCTCAGTTACAACTTCTGTGGCGTAGGTACGGTGGGGGAAAAGGTCATCCAGTCCGTGCTGCCATGCAAGCCATAGTCTGCCACTACAACCTTTACAATAAAACCATCTTCATGTTGAATATCTTGTGAAAATCTTTTCATACGTTTGCTCAAATATTCTGTGAGGGGAGAGGGTTTTATGACGTCATTTAAATAGGATGTGGTGAATGAAGAAGATGTAGCCCTTCTTTATTTGTTCTATCCAGCAAATGCATTTCACACCTAATTGTTTTTGTTTGATGACATACCATCTATGAAAGTAAACAGATTTAACAATGTACTACCACAGTCACAGTGTTAACCCATTCATTTGCAAACAGTTAAGTGTTGAGTGTATTGCCTAACAACAAGCAACCAAATCAGCAGTAAATTACATGGTTAGAGTCCTATTCCCACCGCCTCGTTTGGATATAAAATTCGTCCAGACCGATTTACTTGTAATGTGTCTGTGATATATATGTATATCTGTGATTCCATCAGAGAGAGTGTGTGCACGTGTGTGTGTGTGTGTGTGTGTGTGTGTGTGTGTGTGTGTGTGTGTGTGTGTGTGTGTGTGTGTGTGTGTCTCCCCCTGGCACTGAGAAGAACCCTCATTAATTTGTCTGTGGCCTTTTCACCAGTTTATGAAGTCCTGATTGCGTGCCATTGTTTTGGCTGTATTTATCTGAACACAAACCCCATAATCACTCCTGCCAAAATATGGCTTGGAGAAAAAAAGGAGAAAGAGCTGCCATTTTTTCATAAAAAAAAGGGCATTTGTATTCTCTGCAAAGAATCCATCAGGGCACACAATACCAATCAGAGGATAAACCCCGAGGACTTTATTAATAAAACCACCGTGTGGGCTGCTGCCAGTGTCTTTAAGTCCTCCAAAAGACGACATCACTCTTTTGTCTTTCACTCTCGGTTGTGCATGTGTGTGCGTGTGTGTGTGTGTGTGTGTGTTCGCTCACACGCATGTGTTTTTATTCATTATGGGCTCATTGGAAATGAAGGCTGGAGACAAAACACAGGCTAATGTCTGTAATTACCGCTGTTTGTCTGGGTGTCAACTTCTCTGATCTCTGAGCGGGGGTCTTCTCTTAGGGCTGGGAGGGGACCTTAAACAAAGAGTGATTAGACAGGTTTTGAATTAAGAGTTGTATTTTTACAGATAGATGGGGGGGGGGGTACAAGTTAATCCGTAACCATGTAATGGTAACTTATAGGAATTACGCTGAAAGATACAATGACGGCATACATACAGTCTTTATATAACCTTGTGTTGCTTTATATTTTTATCCAATCAAACTCACTACAAGATATGCGTGTGTTTCCTGATATTCACTGGCTCCTATAATATATTCATCAGTATACTGTTCATTACTTCATACTGTACTGAACACTATTCACCACTGCACCAGGGAACTGTGAAGTGCCCTTCAGAGAGAGAGTGTGTGTGTGTGTGTGTGTGTGTGTGTGTGTGTGTGTGTGTGTGTGTGTTCTGTGTGTGTGTGTGTGTGTGTGTGTGTGTGTGTGTGTGTGTGTGTGTGTGTGTGTGTGTGTGTGTGTGTGTGTGTGTGCCTTTCTATACGTGCGTGTCTATAACTGTGTGATGGTCTACATCTGTGTGTCTTTGTGTGTATGTGGGGAGGTCATCTGCACACCTGGCCACTTGTTTCAGGGTTACACAAACACGACTCTTTGTCATCACCAATTATTGAAGCTGAGCGTCTGCAAGGTAAACAAACGTTTACAAACTGTAATAAACGTTAAACGCCGCCGCCGGGGGGCGGGGGGAGCGTGCACGGAACCACCAATGTGGCACGTGCGCTCTCTCCCTGCCGTTCGCTTTTAACATGCGCTCTATTGAAGGAGCCCTTCGACGGAGCTGTCGCCGCTGATCGCCGTAGCAACGGCCCCTCTTCAGAGCCATTTCACAGGAAATAGAACATGACCTCTTCCTTCCCCCCTGATGTCCCGCCCCCTCACACACAACCACACATGTGCAGATACAGACACATGGCAGATACACACAGATAGGCGCGGGCGCGGACACACACACACACACACACACACACACACACACACACACACACCAATAGACAAACACACACAGCTAGATCACACACACACACACACACACACACACACACACACACACACACACACACACACACACACACACAGATAGTGATAGACAGACAGACACACACACACACACACACACACACACACACACACACACACACACACACACACACACACACACTCAAACACGCAGATAGGGACCCTCACACACAGAGCTAAAACACGGCGGGTGAGAAGGGTTGAGTGGTGCTTCAGTAGTACTTGTTAGGAATAACTGGGCTCCTAAATGTTGGCTGTTATTAAATAACAAGAGGCGCGTTTAGGTTCAGATTCCACTCGTTCAACTAGGGTGCGTGACTTCTTGGAAATGCGCGTTTTAAAATTGGGCTCCTAAATGTTGGCTGTTATTAAATAACAAGAGGCGCGTTTAGGTTCAGATTCCACTCGTTCAACTAGGGTGCGTGACTTCTTGGAAATGCGCGTTTTAAAATATTTAAAATATCTGATGATCATTACAATATTGTAGCTACTGTGGATCCATCTGCAATGTTATTTCCACCCGTCTATTTTATTATTATCCCAACTATTTAGGTTATTTAGTACTTTGTGAGTTTAGATAAAGGTAATTAATGAGCAGGTATGGGTTCGGGCATCTTGCTCAAGGATAACTCCAAGTAGAATGTGGACATGTGTCATAGTATTATTGCATGGTGTTGTTATAAATGGCCCTTTTTGATTGATAGGTCAGGGCTTCAATCAAATCATGAAACATGTTATAGGTCCATTATCCTTCTAAATTTCTTCTATAACTGAAAAGCTGTTTTTCCACGTTTTAGGCCTACTTTATTTATTGTTTGGCGTTTTTTTTATTTATTACTCACGTCGGTCGATTTCTTCTGGGTCCAGTTGATGAAAGCACTTCCGTGCAGGTAAGTTAGTGCATGTGCGCATGTGCGTTATTATACTGCACACACGTGCACACATCACAGGCGATCTACCGAACAGGATCACTGACAGCTACATCAAACAACTTAGTCAAACCGTGTAGGCCTACCCTTACCTAACTCTACTTTAACAAAAATGTAAATGAATCAAATGTAAAAAAAAAAAAAAAAAACGGACTCTCTTCATAAGTATAATGATAAATCTTGAATAACTTTGTATAGGCTCTTGACAGTTTACATTTTAAATTACATTGGCACAAGGTCCTACTCTTTGTGTCCCATAATATCAGTTAAGGACATGAAGAATATTCATAAAAAATTGCATAACCACATTAACCTTTTGCTTAGGTTGATAAAAAGCATAGGCCTACTGCTTTCTGAAAAAAGAAAATGGTGAGAAATGTGTCGTTTGAGGTCTTCATATCGGATTTCTTTAATCTTAATATTGAATATTTGTATCCCAAATATAGGCCAAGTAAACACATTATAAATAATTTGATGATTTTAGTTTTCAACATGTTATTCTTTTTTACTCCGCTTGGTAGCAATGTTCCTTCACAAAAGTTCTTGGACCGAAGGGAGGCGACATCTCTTCATTTGGAGGGACAGAGATGGTTTTCAGACTCAGAACATTGAGGCCTTTGAGGTGAGTGAGCATTCGAAGAGCATTAAAATGTTTCTTAATCTATTCAGGAAACAGTGTGAATAGTATAGGCCTATTCTTATAGTAAATTCGTATATGATAATGTAGACACTTTGATAGAGTGTCTCAAGTCTACCACACATTTGAAATTAAACAAATTGGCCCTACCGCACTATTTTTTTGCAAGCTTTAGATTCTAGTGTAATGAAAAGATTTGATGTCTTGTGAATAAATGTGGGAAATCAACCATAAAACACAGAAATTATGTTCTTTGAAATACACATTTTATTGGTGAAACAGTGTCCATGGATAGCACCTCGGTGTGCCCGAGGTGGAAGGTTAAAGGTGTTTAACTTCACATGAGTGTTATCTGTTACAGGTTAGGCAGAAGAGATAAGATTCGCGATCTGACAGCGAGGAAATTCCAGTTTTGTAACTATACTGCTAGTTTTGAACGGCATTAAGCATTTTTTCTTTACTTTTGCAAGCTAAATAGATCTAATCCACTCTGATATTCCTAATCTGCCTCCTTCAAATTCAAGTGTTTACGCGTCCTGGCGACTGTGTCGCCTTCCAGTCTTTACGCCCAGAGGATACGCGCGTCTTCATATCACCGTGAGTTATTTTAGCGCCAAGCAGCTACATCCGAACATCTTGTAGATCATAGAATGGCAAAAAATAATAATAATAAAAAAAGGCTACACAATATACACCGTAATCAGATAACAACAAGTACATCTACTGAGTGTTGCGGTCATTTCCTTCAACGTAAAAACCTGTGTTCCGTCGCGCCGCGGTCTACAGTGGGCTACAACGGAGTGAGACGGTTCGAGTGCAGCAAAGGTGCTCCGGCACATTCACAATTCTGTGATTGGTGAATTATTTCAAGTGGTTGAGATGGTGTTCAGGACCCCTGCGGTGACAAAGCAATTTTACAGCACCCTGTGCATGGTTTCAATGCAGAATGCATGCATGAATACACCCGCAAATAACCAAAAAAAACACCATATGGAACGTGAATCCTACGAATCTCTCGGATGTATCGGCTATCTGGGTGACGTTCCTCTCATCCAGAAGAGACATGGACCGTGGTGCCGGGACAAACAGATCGCTTGTATGCCTGCTCATTCCTTTAAGCGACGCATGCTGAGACATGCACGAGGTCAGAGTTCAGCACAGAGGACAAGAATAGGCATGGTGCATGACACTTACGCAAGGCCAGCATCCATTCACAGCTTTAAAGTAAATTATATGTGTACACATTTATATGTAAAACAAGAAAGTGAATCATTATAACTCCTTTATAATATGTGGGCTCGTTGGCTTCCTATAAATAGGCGAAATAATATAACATAAGATCGTTTGCAACCTATACAAATACAAACGAAGGGGTTGCTTGAGAATGATTTAGGTTTTGATTGTTGAGAAGGGCCGACCCCAACTCAAACACACAAACTGTCAGAAATCTGTGTTTGTATAGAAACAGTGACATCTGTTTTATATACGTTAGGCACTAACTTCATTAAAACTCATTCACTCCAGTCTTTCACACTCCAAACATCCAAACGGCATACTCAGCACTAGAGTGGGGGTGTTAACGTATGACAATGTCAAAGATGACTATAGTATAGTTTATATAAAGTATACTATACATAGTAAAGAGGTTAAGTGTGAATTTCATTAATAAATGTGGCTACTAATACAGATACAACTTTGAGTTTGTATAAGAGGATAGACGCCTCTGATTGGTCTAGGGGTTGGGATCACGGGTCATGAGGTCGCCCTCAACAGGTATTTAATAAACGTAATGATGGCCTGTGTGGAGAATGGGATTCAACTTGATGCGCAAAGGAATAACCCATGGAAGTGTTTCAATGCCAGCACAGACATCCCATAATAACCTGGGAGTGAATACAGCAATCAGAGCCTTTCTGGACCCCTGCGGATACAGCTGGAAAAAAAAAATAAATGTGACAGATGTCCACAGGAAACACACACACGTGCACTCATGCTCACTCACACACATGTGCGCACGTGCACACACACCCACACAAATGCCTCAAGTGAACACACACACACACACACACACACACACACACACACACACACACACACACACACACACACACACACACACACACACATTCCCCTTCTCGGCTCAAAAGCATTAAAAATGATAGCGCTAAAAATCTGTACATTTAAATACCGTATTTACAGAAACAAACACAAAAGCCCAGCAAATGGGAGTGCACCGTTCCTTATGATCAGAAAATAAAAACTAAAACCTATTTCACATATTTCCAAAATAAACATCATACTACGGTAGCGTAACACATGGATGAATAAAAGGCAACACTTTCGCTATTGGATGGCTATTATGTGGTGTTTTCCTGGCTATACTGGTGGTGGTTCATGGCTTAACTGGTGGTGGTTTCATGAAGCTAGCAGTACGGTCCACTGGCCTGACGTACAAAGACATGTTCACATTCTAGCGTTGGCTTTATTCCGGCCCTGCAATGTTTGTGAGGATGAAACGGGACACCAGGTGAAGCTAGGACTCGCTAACTAACCTGAAATGATCAAACCAAAAAAAACTAAAGTCTTCCTCCTGAACTTTACGAAGCTCCTCACATGTGGAAATGTCTGCAGAGCTAAAATATATCAAAACGTTTCACATCTAGCAGCGGTCGGTAGATACAGCTTATGGCATAGTAGGGGGCATGATAAAAAACATTTCTTCAAGTGTGTATGCGCCCTCCAGTTTTTAAGCAATAATCTTTATATAATTACAGTATACACCGTGTACACATGCCAAATACTGCCGCAAATATGAATCCCTGGAATACCTGATACTTCGGTCAAACCATTTCTTTCGATAATCCTCCCGTTCCTAAATAACTCAAACCCCAACCAGCGAACCAAGCTTCAAAGTAAAGGCGCAGAAACCAGGGGTACGTGAGGGGTCCGATAGTGGAAGCGCTGGATAAACATGCGAGGAATAACCGCTTTGCTTTTACACGCGTGCGCAAGGAATAAAGAGCGTGTCAGAGGTTTAACATGATTAAAGTACCGACTGCCTGGATTAGACAGACATTAGACAGTACAGCACCCTCTATGGTCTAATATCTTCCTATTACTGGGTGGTTGAACTGGGTGCACACGCCCCAGTAGCACCTCACCACACTCACAAAGCACATATCAACCAGCTAAGCTCCAAGAGTCAACGATCGCAAGACCATTCAGCTCAAGAATATACCAAGAAATGCCACTGGACAGTATTGTGTGTATATTAATGTGTGTATATGTATGTATGTATGTATGTATGTATGTATGTATGTATGTATGTATGTATGTATGTATGTATGTATGTATGTATGTATGTATGTATGTATGTACGTACGTACGTGTGTATGTGTGTGTGTGTGCGTGTATATATGTGTATGTGTACTGTGTAAGCTGTAAGACGGATCAACTTCTATTCATTTAACTTAAACCTCTCCCCCTGCCCCTCTCTCTTTCCCTCTCCCCCAGCTCCCATCTCTCGCCCCCGTCTCCCTCCCTACTGGCTGAGGAAGTAAATGATGGCCCGCTCCTCTCTTTCTCTCTCCCCCGTCTCCCTCCCTACTGGCTGAGGAAGTAAATGATGGCCCACTCTTCTCTCTCTCTCTCCCTCCCTCTCTGTCTCTCTCCCCCATCTCTCTCCCCTCGTCTCCCTCCCTAGTGGCTGAGGAAGTCAATGCTGGCGCGCACGGTGCGCTGCGTGGCCACGTCCACCGCCATGGCGCGGATCTCCGTGTCCCCGAACTGCATGAGCGTCTGGATCTCCCGGCGGGCGGCGCCACTCTCCGTGCCGCTCACGTCCAGCCGCAGCGTGCCGCACTTGCGCACGCCGGGCTCGCTGATGAAGGCGGCGTTCTCGCGCTCCGAGCAGTACACGTGGATGACGATGACCTGCTGCGTGGGCCGCGCCGGCGTGTAGCTGCGCTTCACCAGCTCGCCCAGCGCCACCGACTGGTCGGCCACGATGAAGGTGTCCAGCACGTCCGTGCACCAGCGCGTGCCGTCCTTCACCAGCAGCTTCTCCGGCGGGTGCTTGCCCTCCACGAAGCGGTTGAGCACGCCCACGCCGTAGGTGAGCGGCGAGCGGCGCACCTTGATGATGCCGGGGTCCAGGCCGAACAGCACCGCCCCCTTCAGGATGGTCAGCCCCACGTCGTGCGGGATGATGATGCGGCTGCGGCCCTGCAGCATGACCTGCACCGCCTGCTGCAGCAGGGGGGACTCGGCGAAGCCCCCCACCAGGAAGAGGAACTTGATGTTGCTCACCTCGGGCCGCTCAAACAGCTCATCTGCAGGGGGAGGGGGGGGGGTGGGGGGGAGAGAAAGGTTTGAAATATGAAATATGCCATTTGGCTTAGAATGCACGGGTGGCTATAAATAGAGAGGACCTCCATTTAATTGGAAGTTGGGATGTTCCTTGACTAATTTCCCTGACGGTTAACTTGACGTTCTGGGGGAGACTAGTTGACTAGTCTAAAAAAAGAAAATCCCTAGAAATCTGTCACAATTGAGCAGAGTGTGTGCATGTGTGTGTGTGTCTGGCTCACTGAGATGCTGGATGATGTGGTCGATGGTGGGCTTGAAGAGGGCATTCATGGCGTCGGGGTTCATCCTCAACATGCCCTGAGAAGACCACTTCACAAAGTCCACACTGAGGAGGAGGAGGAGAACAGGGTTGAGAGGAGGAGGAGGAAGAGGAGGAGAAGAGAGGGCTGTGAAGGAGAGAGGAGCAGTGGACGAGGAGAGGAAAGGAGAGGAGGAAGATAAAGAAGTAAGAGAGAAGAAGAGAGGGTAGCGGAGAAGAGAGGCCGCCAGCTTTAAGGATAATGCAATGACATCATGATCTCCCTGTTCGCCGATGGCCCCACTATGGCCACAATCAAAACCTTCACATCACCATCATGTGGTGTAAAAGGCACACCCAGATACGGACAAAGACACATAGATGCTCACTTGCTCTTGCGCAGCGCATGTTCGACGCTGTGCCCTCTGAACTTCTTGTAGTAGTCGATGAAGGAGAAGGGCAGGTTGATGTTGAGCGGGTTGGTCCGGTCCGGCGCCGCTGCACGCTTGCGGGACTCAAAGGCGATCATGAGGTCCACCCAGGCGGCCGGGCGCTTCACCTTGAACTGGTCCACGAAGTCCTGGCCGAAGATCTTGCACAGCAGCTTCTCAAACTCGTAGTCGATGCCGATGGAGCCGTACGGACCGCCTGGGACCAGGGAGGAAGGATAAGTTGGGAACGATGGGTAAACTAAACCAGGAAAGGGATGATCTCCACTGCAGATGTGATTGGCTGATTTTGATTAAAAGAGTTGAAGGTGAATTGTTTCTTTAAAACGAAGGTTGTTGCTATGTTCTGGTTCAATGGGGAGTTAAAACAGCACATTACTATATACGTGTAGTTATCATTGTTTCACACCAAAGAAGTATAAAAAGCAGATCAATTCCATTGTCAATCAATTCTCTTGTGATTTGTTTGAATTGTGATTCCATGTGCTGGCAGTGATCTCAGTGTGATCCGACTGAGTGGCGTCTTAGTGTGACGTGTAGAAGGCCTGAGCCAAGGCGCTGGTACCTGAGGCCTTGTAGAGCTCCTTCAGGTGTCCCTCTGGGAGACGGATCTGGTGCACCGTCAGGTCAACGGTACCGCCACCGCAGTCCACCACCACATAGCGATCACCTTCACACACAGAAAGCGAAACACATAAAAAATGGTGTACATCTGGAAATTCAACCTTAATCCTGTGTTTTTATTTTTTTAGCACTCCTATAGCAGGTAGCATCAGACAACCAAAGCCTTTCCACCACATGTAGACCAGATGCTGAGAAGCTGCAGATGGATCGCTTGCTAGCGACCTACATCTAAGCCAGAAAGATGGAGAGAGAGGGGGAGGGAGGGAGGGAGGGGGACGGTGTAGGGGAGGAAAGGAAACTATCTGGTCTTCTACTTTAGGGTAAAGTTTCACATTTCATTCAGGTTTCATTATTATAATAAACGCATGCATGTCGTGTCTTCATGGTATTTATTTAGTTAAGCATATATGATTCAAGATGCGTCTCAATTTTGTTTGCCAAATACAAATAATCGATATTAAATTATAATACATCACCTATTTTTTCAAAACAAAAAAGATCTATAAACGGTATGTGTTGGATGTTGGGCCCAAGTGTACTTGTATTGAGTTAAAACGTATTAACAAATCTTTGTGTTACGGCTACATTTGTTTTGATTGACCCCGTGCAGTCACAGGAGTCGTCTTCAACAGTCAACCCACATGCATCCAACAACAACAACAACAATTCCCCCCTTCTCCATCATCCAACATCATCAGTCACGCACACTTTCTAGCATGTAGCAAAGCATAGACAAGCATGGGGACAACATAGAGCGACAGAAGTTACCATGCAATGTAAAACAAAACGTGGGCAAACATTTGTAACGTGCAGAAGCAAAAAGGGGAATAAAAGGAAGGCAAAGACTCTACCTTCCTCCAGCTCCGACCAAAGCTCTCCTATGACATTTTCCACCATAAATGTGCGGCTCTGCCGGTTGCGCCGACCATGCTCCTTCGCTGGTTAATGAGAGACAGAGAGGTCCCCGTAAGTGGGGAGAAACAGAAAGCGTGTGTGAAGCCTTCATTACATTACAATGGAGGGAAGCAGGCGGCTCAGCCAGACAACAACAGCTTGGGTTCTCACTATTCACAGCTTTCATTTTTAATAATAAATATTTCTCAGTCAGTCACAACAGCATCCATATCCCTATCATTAGCTGATCCCGGTCTGGTTAAACGTGTGCTAATAATGAGGGAATGGAGGCTGCACGGCAGTTAGTTGGCATGGAAAATGGTTTATACATACTTAACCCTTGGAAACGTTTTATAAGCCACACTCGTAAGTTGTGGTTGTGTAAGTATTTGCCCTCATCCTCGTTATCTTTGGTCAAAGCAGTTTCAACTAACGTATTGCAGAAAAAGATCACTAGTACCAGAACAATGATTATGGTCGTAAATACATTTGACACTTCATGGCAACCATACCCTATTCTTCCATTGGTGACCTCTATCTGTGGTTACATTTAAAACCGCTGGATATGAAGCTAGGACATATCGCATTGTTGCAGGATATCACGAATACATTGGATTATTTCCACAACCAGTAAAGTGACTGGGTGTGACAGGGCACATGGCCAACGGAGGACTCGGTGGGACAGAATTCTGGGAAAGGTGAAGTCCTGGTCATCACTTAACAGCAGGAAGAAACTTGTTGTCATTGGCTTGTCTACAGCGACAGATGTCGTTATGATCATTTCCTGTAACATGGTGGACCACAATATAAAAGGTGGAAACAAGACGTCCCAGTAAATATTACAACGGTCAGGCTAATGATGTTTGAATAGAATAACCAAACACTCAAACCAAGAGTACAGAACTCATGATATGCAAATAAATGCTTCTGATTGGACAGAATTAGACTAAATTTAGGCCAATTTCCATTTGACAAGCCACATCATCTGGCCTTAATTATTATAGATTTAACATAGAAAAACATTGCTGTTCTTACCATTTGATTTGAGTTTGGTCATAGCCGGAAAATTACGAATAGTCAATAAACTGTTAGATAGCCTTGATGGAGGCTGCTTGGTTTGGAATGACCAGGGGCAAGGTATTGATGGGATTCAATGAGGAAGGGCGTGGGCTGGTTGGAAAGTTCAGCAGCTGGGCAGAACCAAGAGCTTTCCTGTGGAATTCCCACAGAGCACCAGAAGATGTAAATGTATTTGAACTTCCTGGAACACTGGGCGTGAAGCATCAGACCTCATCTTCATCTGCCGCTTTATTTTGAGTTGCGAAAAAGTGTGAAGTTGCCAGGATGTTGGAGTTAGTTAAAACGTGTACTGGATATTATTAAATAAATGAATGTCCTTAATTTGTATTTGTTGAGAAATATTTTTAAAAGTAATGTATTCTTGGGATAATCAAGTCAAAATCAAACAAAAAAAGGATTTAGAGCAAATGTTTGATTGAGATATGTGGTTCATATTCTTACATTTTTAATTCAAGCCTGAATATAAACAGTATGTCCTATAAATCTTCAAGTCGATTCAAACACTGGAAACAGTAATATCATTAAAATAAATGTAAACAGGATTAACTGACACTATCAGTAGTGGGACTTGCTGAATGTAAACCTGTAATCTCATCATTGTTCATACAATCCAATGACCGATAAAGAGAATAGGACTAGTAACAGGACACTGATGGCTGTCCCGGCATAGCAACATTTACTGGTACAAATCTGATCATGCTTCTATTAATAGAGACCATTGAGGCATAAGATGCATGGCTAACGTCAGATTTCAAAGAGGCTGGGACATTACAGAGTCACCATCGACGTAAAATTGTACTTAGTAAAAAATTGTATTTAGTAAATATCAATATCATCCTATTGAGACGTAAATCACATGCTATTTCACTACTAAAAGTTGTTAATTTTACTCAGGGTAGGCACTGTTTAAAGAGAACAGTGCTATGGACCCCAATATAAAGGCACGATTTAAGAGTAACGCTTCATAAGCTTGTGCTGAGAAAAACCGACAATAACATTCCACCAACTATCACCTTGTACCTTGCTCTATTGATCTAAGTGTCCTGACGACTACTGTACTTGGCTTCAGAGGTAGACATTCACCCATGTGAACACAGAGAAAACATTCTAAGGCCACAAAGAAAGACCTGTCAGGTCTGAACCCACTCGTTATTGAACACAAGCCGTTGTTTAAAAGGGAATTGATTCCGATCTAAAAACAGGAATGATAGTATGACCTCCTATCTGAAAGACAGACAATCTCCTTCAAATCAATACCACCTTATCTCTTTCATTTCACCACAAGGGCAACACATGCACAAGATCTAACTGTGTGCAGCATCAGTATAGAATCAATGGTGCTTTTCAAACGTGTTGTGAAAGCCTCAACAGAGGACAATGAACTTTTCCCAGGAGTAACGCTTTGATTGCCTTTAGAAAAGAGATGACATTGACGTTTCTTTAGTGGACACATTTGTTTTGTTCTATTATTGACCAAGTGGCCCCATTGCTCTGACATGAACAAGGAGGAATAATACGCTTATGGTGAGCAGAACATGTTTCAATAATTCAGAGTCTGTATGTACACAATAACCTGTATTGTAAATGATGACATCCCATGCTTATACACTATTAAACCGATGTGGAATATAATAAACAACCAGCTGGGGTATCTAGTACTGGGAACTGAAAAAGTGAGGGCCCTTGAAATAGTATCAGAGTTTCTGCAGAGGATGTTGTAGAATTGCAAAAATAAAGAAAAGGAAAACAACTTGCAAACCCAAACATGTTGAGAATAACTGTGGTGCAAGAACTACCAAAACACACAAAAACAAGTATGCACTAGTTTGCACAAATAACATTTTGGCATGGTCAAACCACAGTAATTACATAGTACCCACTTCTAAATGTGCTTTATAAGCCTAGCTAGCAGGGATTTTCACAAGTAGTTGACTGGTCAACAAGTCGCTGCTGCACTTGCTAGTCGAAAAAAATTCCCCAGAGAAAAGCATTCCGGTCATGATATGAATCGTGAAAGCCTGCAATACACTGAATTAGACCAGTATTTTATTAATGTAATGATCTAACGTTAAACAGCATGTTGTTTCCCAATCATTTATCTAACTAGGCCATTTCATTGGATCTGGTTCACAATCTGCTTTCTGGTCTCCACAGCCCTCTTCAACCCACTCCGTTACTGTGGTCAGGTGTGTTGCCGTTTGCAATCAGTTGGTCTTTTCATTACTGCAATCAAAAACCTTGCTCTACTTAGCTATATAATATTATCAACAGTTAGTTCTGACAAAGTCATTTCATTGGACAAGAGTGTTGCTGCATAGTATAACAGCAGTGGGTCTTTTCTATTCTCTCTGATTTATGATGGTAAATAAACCTACCAGTTGCTACATTCCACTGGGTGGGCTGGTATACTGATCTAGCATATATCAAGGTGGATACCCCCACTTGGGATGTCACCAAGTCACAGGGCATCGTAGTGAAATGGCTTGTAGTGGCCATTTACTCACACCTGGTGGTAAAATAGGGGACATTTGTTTTCTTATTGGAGCCACTAAAGCGATAAATGTACATGATAACAAAGTAGCTGACGTGCGGTAAGGTGTAGACCTACACAAAGTTAGTTGCAAGCTTGTTTGGAGGAAAATGTTTGTGTTGCTTGGAAACAGTCTCAGTCCAGTTGCAGATCTATTTGTGTTGGTGGAGCGAAATAAATGATTAAACAACAAATCATTAACTCTTTGGGCTTGATATCGTAACAAATAAATGGCGCTTGTTGAACTGTTAGCTGTATTAAAACATAAGCAGCCTAAATATAAATCAGGAGGATCATTAGAAGGCATGTTGAGGATTTCAGTCTGTTTCACAGTAAAGAAAGCGTGAACAACCTGATGATATTGAGGCTCCTTATGTCTTCACCTCTAAGTGCGTTGGACTGAACAGTGGCTCACTTGCTCACAGTAATCAGTAAGGTGATGGATCAAATACATCTAATGACGAGCATTGTTATCACGTCTTGACAGACGACTAATTTTGGATGATTATTTAGATTGAAACTTCCAAAGCTAGGCAACTCATAACTACTTGGTCCCTGCCTGACAACCGTCAAATTGGTGCGAGGCTGAACACTTTTCATCCAGGAGAGCCGACTGCAATGAAGTACATTGGAAATGTCATCCTTTTCAGTCTCATTTGAAAACAGGATTTGTTCCAAAACAAAAATTGTATTACGCGTTTCAAATGGTTCTTATAATAAAATCTTTTTTTCATTAATTATTTTCTCATTCACAAAAGGTCAGGTCAGGAAAATGAGGAACATCCAGTCTAGCTAGCATTAGAATAAGCAAATCCAGCTACCTTACAACTACCTTACCTAGCTAGCAAACTATTGGGTGAGCCTAGTTAGCTTACATGTATGTATACCTAGCTAGCCTACAAATATCTTAGCATAGTTTACCTCTGATTAGGTGAGCCTAGCTATTCAACAAATGGGAAAGCTTAGCTATCCTTAAAGTAACAAAGGCTAGCTAGCCTACAAATAGCTATGCTATAGCTAGCCTATGACTAGCGTAGCCTAGCTAGCCTACAGACAGGTACGGGTTCGGGTCCTACCTGGGGTCATCTGTCCCCCTACGTTGTCGGTGGGGCTGTGGCCGTTCTGAGTGGTCCGAGTGCCCAAGTCAATCATCTGGTGGAGGCGGAGCTTGCGGCAGTAGATGGACGCTGCTTCGGGTTCCAGAGCAATGATCAGCTGCTCTGGGTTGTCACGGGTAACCAGGCCAGACTAAACGATGAGCAGGAAACAGAAATCCATTACGGCTTTTTAGAGAAGTCAGGGTTCAGGATTACTTGAAATATTACAAACGTTATTCCAAATGTAAAAGGGGTTTCCATTAAAATCCAGGAGGGGAATCACCAGCCGGGAACCCATGATAAAAAACTATTTACTTACTTTGCCCTTATCATCAGAAAACAAGGACAAAGACCTGTCTTTGTCCTTTGATTGCCATCATATCCATAATGGAAATGCTTAATGGCATATTTAAAATAAATCATTTTAGAATGGTTAAGCAAGAATTTCTGAAGCAATGTCCCAACTGGCTTCCCATACACACATTCACACATCCATTAACAGCAATGCAAGAGTCCCTGTGGCAAGGTAATAATATAACCACCATACTATTATATTCCAACTCATTCATGAAATAATGAACTACAGCTCTCTGACATTGCTTTCATGGTTGTATGTTGATTGTTACCCACACACACACACACACACACACACACACACACACACACACACACACACACACACACACACACACACACACACACACACACACACACACACACACACACACACACACACACACACTCCTGTTATTTCTCAGCTGCTAGCTAGGGTCATCTCGATTTAATAGGCTGCTAATTGGACTGTGAGGACCCCAAAGGAAACCGACTCGGCAAGTCACTCCGTAGAGGTGAAGTGACTCGGTCGTATGTGGACTGCTCCACCGGCAGAGCAGCCGGAGGAGTCGGCATACGACCGAGAGGTCGGAACAATGGAGCGTCGGAGAAATTATATATACCCGAAATGAACTGACAGCTGTCTGCTGAAACATCGCTTTCTCGAATGAGTTTGTTGTTGCTGGTGACGTAAAGAGGTCAACCGGTGGCTCTATTACCACTAGTTGAAATGGGCACAGCGCCACCTATCGTACCGGGGCATGACACGCTTCGGCCAATGAATCGATTTACTCACCGCCATGTATACGTGGACAATTGCAGTTGTCCATTTGAGGAGCATAATCGAGCTATGGCTTTAATCGAATTAAGCTGTGCATGTAAACGTACTGAGTGAGATAAATAGAGAGATGTAGAAAGAGATAGAATGAAAAGAGCGAGCGAGAGAGTATAGGAGTGCACAGCGAGAGAGCGAGAGAGAGAGAGAGAGAATATTCGCCAGGTGGGTGGGATACCAGGTCGCTGGGTCGTAAACATTTACTTAATGCAGAGTCACTGCCGAGAGCCTCCGTTAACCCCCTCTGGGTCTCTCCACCACAGTCCTGTCGTCTCTTCTTCTACACTACCCTCCTTCTACTCCAAATATCCGCTTCTCTCTCCCTTCTTTCCTTCTCCTAATCTCCTTTTCCCCCCTCATCATCATCCGTCTTTGTCTCTTGTTTCCTGTAGTCTCTCTCTCTCTCTCTCTCCCTCTATCGTCCACGTTCTGTAGCCCGTGATCTGCTCCTCTTTTCTCTCTATATCCCATTACAACCCCCCCCTCTCTCAGTCTCTAGTCTAAACCCTCCATCACAACCCCTCCCCCCCGTCGTCCCTCTTTCCTCTCCCTCTCTCCTCACTTGCTCTCTCTCCCTCTCTCATCATTGCTCTCTCTCCCACTCTTTCTCTATTACTCTCCGTCTCCCCCTGCTCTCTCGCCCTCTGTCCCACTGCAGATATCAGGTGACCAGGGCGTCTCTTCCCCCCCCCTCCCCCCCCCCGCCCCCCAGTTCTGTCTACTGTTCTCTGGTGTTATGGTAAAAGCACACACACACACACACACACACACACACACACACACACACACACACACACACACACACACACACACACACACACACACACACACACACACACACACACACACACACACACACACACACACACAGTTTTGTGTTGTTTTTTTTTCACAGTTCCCTGTTGTGTCGTTTTTCGAGCATGGGAGGTCCAGGCGGACGTTATGATCCGGCCACAGCGATCGATGCTGCGATCGTTTGTCTTGTAGTACGTCTGCAGGCAGCGCTCAGCTGATTTAAGAGCCAGTAACTCCCCCAGCGCTCTGCAGGGGAATGCACCTCGCCCTCTGAAACACTCATCAGCCTGCTTTTATTCCTTCCTTTGGTTCATCTCAGTGTCCTTGGGACTAAACCATCGTGGCGTCTCTACAGGGGTCCTGGAGATGAAACGGCTGAGTCACCGCATGCTTCATCGTGTCATAACAGCCCGACAACAGCGAGGGGTTCACCAGAGTACCAGGCTGAGGGAGGATTCACGAATCGTGTGAGCGTGAGACCTGCGTGAGACCTGCAGCCACACCCTGGACAGACTCACACACACCAGGACAGACTCTCACTCACACACACACACACACACACACACACACACACACACACACACACACACACACACACACACACACACACACACACACACACACACACACACACACACACACACACACACACCGGCCATTACATGACATTACATCTCAGTTTTAGTCTCTCTATCTCTCTGTCCTCCACCACACAGTGTAGGTCAAAGCAATGCCAAGTGCATCTGCAGGAGACCGCGCAGGCATGTACCTCCCACCACATTGTTTGCATGCGAGTCTGGATTAATGACTGTTGGACCGATAGCATCTTCACGCTCTCTAACGCGCATCTCTCCCCCTTTCTCCCTCTCTTTTCCCCTCCCCCGCTCTCCCTCCCTGTCTCTGGGAGAGAATTATTGCAGGGAAACTGCACGGTAAGCATTCTTCAGCTGTGTGGGTGTGTGCGTCTGTGTCTGTCTGTGTCTGTGTCTGTGTCTGTGTGTGTGTGTGTGTGTGTGTGTGTGTGTGTGTGTGTGTGTGTGTGTGTGTGTGTGTGTGTGTACCTTGTAGGCCGCCTCCCTCATGAACTGCTTGGCGGGCATCTTCCAGATGGCGGGCACTGTGATGACCCATCTCACGTCGTTGTTGTCGAAGTCTCCGCCCGTCTGGTCGCTCAGCTCCTGAAAACCCATATAGTTTGTGTTAAATCCAGTAACACAAACTATTCATTTAACACAACAACATGTTATATAACACTCCTAAAACTCTTAAAAACATTTATTTTAACCAATAAAAACATTGCGTTTCTATCACATTCAGATCTTCGTTATGACGAAGGTGAAGGTGAAGTCAAGTTTTCAGTGAAACGTTGAGATAGGTAGTGGAGAGAATGATTAGGAGAAGGACAGAACGCAGATCCAGGATCAGTGTGGACGGTTCTACCTTCAGAGCCTGCTCCTTGAAGAAGGCCAAGGCGTATGCAAAGATGTCCAGGGCCTTCACTCTCTTCCCATTGGCTGCCTGGATGTCTGTCTCGGTGGACAGGTTCTGATTGGATTAGGAGAAGAGGGAGGCGTGTAAATTAATAATGTTATGGATAACATGTTAGAGCACTATTTGACGTAAAAATATATATATTTCTGACCCCAGCAGAGTCTTGTGGAAAAAATATCATGGTAGTACTTTCATTCATAATGGTATGGTCACAGGATGTGACCACATTTGGATTTGAATGTGCTTTAATCATGGTAAAGTGCACTCTCGTGAGATTTCTTATTCATTTATGTATTATATATACTGTAGTTCTACATTTCACATGATATTCCCCTCACCAAATTAAACCTTTCTCTCAAGGCTGCCTCCTCCCTTGACCTAGATAGTGTGTGTGTGTGTGTGTGTGTGTGTGTGTGTGTGTGTGTGTGTGTGTGTGTGTGTGTGTGTGTGTGTGTGTGTGTGTGTGTGTGTGTGTGCATGCATGCATGCATGCATGCATGATCCACAGTGCATATAGTATTAGTGCATGTGGTGTGTGTGTGTGTTTGTATGATGTATGAAGGTGAGTGAGTGAGACCAAGATTGAGTGAATGAGTGAGTGAGTGAGTGAGTGAGTGAGGTATTACCGCGGTGGTGTGGAGCTTCATCTTAAACTTCTCCAGGTAGAGCCACTGTTTGGACTCGGACGGGTCGAGGTCGTGGTAGAAGTCGCGCGCCGCGTAGCCAAAGCTGTGGAACTTCCTGTCTGGCATCAGCAGGATGGTGGTCGGGGTCTTCTGATTGGATACGCCGGGGTCGCCACCTTCCCAGCGTCTGATTGGTGGACAGGTGAGAGGGAATACTGAGACAAAGAAGAAGCCACACCCACTGTTGAAAAGACTAAAACGTCTACTAAAGAGGGGGTTTGGTTTTAAAATGAGTTGCAGTCATAGAACCGGACGTCTGGAGACCTCTTCCTTTGACCATACATGAAATGGACTCAGGGCAGTTAAAGACACCTTTGTACCAGCACTGCTTTGTGTTTTTATGCCACGGTCATTTACTGTCTTCGAGTAATACTGCTGTAAAGCACTGTGACATCCTGTCTGTGCTATTTAAATAAACGTTTCTTACTTACTGAGAAAGCAGGATGGATACGACATACCGACAG
Organism: Micromesistius poutassou; assembly: GCF_964030765.1. Classification (NCBI taxonomy): domain Eukaryota; kingdom Metazoa; phylum Chordata; class Actinopteri; order Gadiformes; family Gadidae; genus Micromesistius; species Micromesistius poutassou. The sequence goes on from NC_140277.1 coordinate 10,374,592, forward strand.
TTATATGCAGCATTGAAGAAATACAAATTTGAAGCAATCAATATGCTAAGAATATGAGTGTTGTGTATCGTTCTATTCTCTATCTCTATCGTTCTGTTCATTTAAAAATACCCAAATGGCTGTTCTGGTAGTAGAGAAGTTTATTGACTTTCTGTTCGTGCTTTTGCATGTATCAAGTCTGATTAACAGTGACAACACGAGACTCCATTTACAGCATGTACCAACAGAAAACACCTACTCTTAACGTCAGCCTATATTTGGCTGTGACTACAAGGCGATGTCCAGTCTTATAAATGCGTATAAAAAATGTCACTTAAAATGCCTTCTAAATACTCTTTCAAGGATTTCAATTTTTTTGTTTGTTAGTAGAATTCACTCTTGACTATTTAAAAAATACTCAAAAATGCATGCTACAAAGAGTATTTAAATACCCTCCCTCATCCACCAGGTGAAGAGGTAACCATATAGCCCCCCAATGCCCATTGAGAGTAAATCTACTCTTAACATGGTTAGAGGGCATTTGAAATCATGTCAAATCATGTTCCTTAGGAGAAAGGCCATCTCAGCTCCGGTCTCCAGGCTAATTGAGCTAAGCTGCTGCATTTCCTGAATAATGAGGGCCAGCTATTATTGGCGTTCGCCACAATCGTGCTTCTATTATTAGCAAAAGCACATCTCCTTTGGACAGTAGTATCTGCTTAATGTGGGGAGTGTGTGTGAAGCCATGATGGCAGTCATTAAAACATAATTTATAGTCGCCCTGCATGAGCTGCTAGTGCCTGCGCCTAACAAAAAAGTCATCATTGTGGCTATCGTGCATGCTACATATGTCGGTTTGTAATGCGTTGCACACCTCGGAAACGTTTATTAACATGGGAGAATAAAACGTTTTATGTAACAAAACGATTTTATGACTTCAAAAACCCTTTTATATCTGACTTACAAATGAACATGCATACTGTACATTAACCTGGGTAATATGGGCTTGTTAACTGATTTAAAATAATTCCTGGTGTATTGGGTTTGGCATGTCCATTGGAACCTCACTGATAATGAATGATAGTAGTTCCCAAAAGAAAGTGTGGCTGCAGACAAAGACGGGTTTGGGTCAGAAGGTTTCGAGACTGCTCCCCTTAACAGAGTCATTTTTTCTAATGGACGGGCGTTTGGAGAGGACTCAGTCCATGAAAAGCCGTTAGAAACACTTTTTGTTGTGTGTTGTTGTCGTGTTGAAACCTCACAGCCGTCACTGTGGCCATGGGAACAACTATTGGGACAATACTGTCAATACTGCGACACATCCCTGAATACATAATTGAGAAAATATCTAGCTTTGATTCAAAATCTTTCAATGGTTATCAACGTATTTAAATAGATATTTTGAATGCCGGTCAAAATATTTCAATGTATATCAAAGTTAACCAAATTCTTTGGAAGGTTATCAACACTTTTAAACAGTTATCAAAGTCTTAAAAGAAAATTTTAAAAAAAGAAAATCAATGTCCTCCAGAAATACCCTTTACTATTCAGAAGTAAAAGAAACAGTTTCCTAAATCAAGACCATGTGTAACTGCATTTTCTTAACTTTGAGCTCATAATGGTGAAATGTGAAGTGCAGCTGTCTGATAACTGCTTATTCGTCTTTCCAAAAGAAAAGAACGGAATGTGCCGGACCCCACGAGGGGGGGTGGCTGAAACACCTGTCGTCTGATGACATGGGGCTGCTACCTCATGCTATGCTGACCTCCCCCACCCACCCCCCAGCGTGGGTCAGGGGTCGTGGAATTGTTCGGTGGAAGTGCCCAAGAGGGAAGCGCCACTAAAACTCTGTTTCTGATGTCACCTGTTAAGCTGTACCATCTAGCAATCCATGAATCACACCGTTCATCTTGCATGCCATACATCTTCTAGCTCGCTTGTCATCCATTATTCACTGCACCGTTATAAGGATTGTTCTATCCTTCGTCCTAGTACTCCATCTTTATCCATCTCTTCCATCGTTTGGCTGTAAAATAGTATTTCATGACATCGCCACTTGGAGAGAAAGTCAAACAGATCATTGTCAAGCATCCCTAATGAAGCCTACCATGTTATTATGTGGAACGAAAACTAACACTAAAATGCATGAAGGGAAACTAGTAGACATTTGGAAACACTGGGTGTGTATTTGTATTTGTTTTGTTTGAAGGAGTAGTGCAGGCTAAAGCACACAGACCTGCTGTTTGTATCTCTGTGTTAAAACACCGCCTGTAGTGTTAACCAATAGGTCGCCTAGAGCCCCATTGGTTGCCGGGTAACGTTAACAATGATTACACTCGGAGGTCAGAGGTCGTACGCTAGCGAGTCAATGAGGCAGTTAATTGATGGTGGGGCCAAACATGGCTTGAGTCTGACCTTGGACATAAGGGAGGATGAAGTGTGCCATTATGGCTCCATCTGTCTCCACGTACAACACGGTGCACTGGCCTCATGGAGGAAGCTACTGATGGAAGGCCGACTGACATCCCAGGGATCCACAATGGCCGACCCGGAGCCAAAGCTATAATTATAGGCTTCTTCAAGGAGGGCACACTCACTAACCGGTATCCTTAAAGCCCACCTTCAGGCATGTCTGCTTCCTGCTGTTGTCAGCGCATCACAGGTGTGTTTAAATAACTGAACATGAAGTAACCATAGCAGCAACCATAGCACCACAAGGGTGACGGTTGATAGAGGCAAAGAGTTGGAAAGATTGTTGAGTTATTGTTGAGTTAAGATTGTTGAATTAATTATATTTAAATGATAGATTTAGCTTGGAATTTCTGGCCAAAGTGATTATTTTTATCTAGTAAGGTAAGGCTAAATTTAAGTTGAATTAGTTTTAGTAGGGTCGAGGGTCGAGACAGACAGAAACACACAGAGACCGACAGGCATGCTGACCAGTCACAGACGGACAGACGGGCGTAGCGGTTGTCACAGACAGAGACAGACAGATCACCTCATGGTGTGGATGCACTCCGGCTCCTTGGTGAAGGCGTAGGCATAGCCACTGGAGGTGGTGCCGAAGTCGATGGCCACCACCACCACGAAGGAGGGGCCTGAGGGGACCTGGTCCGTGTCCTCCTGCTGGGGGGGGGGGCACACAGAGGGACCGGGTTCAACCCGGTGTAGGGGGGTGGGGAGAAGGGTTATCTCAGGTGGATGTGAGGGTGAGGGTAAAAGGGGTGAGGGTTAAGGCCAAAGTATACTACTCCGTATCCATAATCCGAATCTGTAACTACGGCGACCCTTCGCGCATTCCAAGTTCTCCGTCGGGATGTCGGATACGCAATGCAATTCGCCGCCCGATTGATCTTATATGCTGACTACTAACCATGCAAATAGTGTTGAAAATAAACTTCCAAAGCATTTCAAATCTTATTTGGTGTTTTATTGGTCCTTTAATGTGCAAAGTAAACAATGTACAAAGTAAATTTTGTTAGAGGACCAATCACAGCCCTTGCCGTCTCCGTCCGTCTCCGTTGCCTCAACGGATTGTTAAAAAATATTGGATGCGCACGTAAAGCTACAGAGAGGGTCTCCGACAGGCTCTCCATCATGGGAGAGGGCTCTCCGTGTCTACGTACAGAACATTACGGAGGACTATAAGTCCAACTTCAGGGTGTTTCTCACCTGGATGTGTGAGGGTTAGGGTAAAGGGGTGAGGGTTAGGGTAAAGGGGTGAGGGTTAGGGTAAAGGGGTGAGGGTTAGGCGTTTCTCACCTGGATGTGTAAGGGTTAGGGTAAAGGGGTGAGGGCTAGGCGTTTCTCACCTGGATGTGTGAGGGTTAGGGTAAAGGGGTGAGGGTTAGGCGTTTCTCACCTGGGTGTGTGAGAGTTAGGGTAAAGGGGTAAGGGCTAGCATTTCTCACCTGGATGTGTGAGGGAGACAGAGGGGTGATTCCAGGCTCACCCATACTTTTGGCAGGAGAAGGAGTCGCCATTGCATCTGAAGATGGATAATAAAAAAAACAGAAGACACAAGAAGACCAGATTAACACAGTATCAGATAAACACAGTTCAGCCGAAAAGGCACAAGTGGACCAGATAGACAGGGTCCAGTCCAGAAAATACACATAGCTGTTGACACACATTTTAATCTCGATTTCTGTGTTTTTTGGGTTCCTTTACAAGTGTTGAGAATGACAAATGACAAGGATAAAGGAAAAGGCAGCCAACCGCACAGACACAGACTTATCATATTCATAACTACACAAAATAACATTGGAAAACATTTGTTCATTCGGATATTTTAGAAAATCTGCCGATTTCAGTTTTTTTCACACCCAGGAGGTCAAGAGCCCTGAGATTTGGATTCATCCAGACACATCACTTAAGACTGGCCATACAAAAGTTGGTAAAAGGAGAAATGTCTTCTGAAGAAGGGAATGAGGCATAACACACACACGTGTGAAGATATATAGAGCAGACATTTAGGACCCATTTTCTAGCAATATGAGGATAAATCTTGTGCTTTTCACAATTGTGGCTCCAAAGTGACAATGTGTTTTCCACCCCCCTCTCTTTTGGAACATTTCAGGACAAATGATCAAAGTGATTTCAGCTGAAACTTCGAGTCCATTCAAAACAGGAATAAATGAACCTGTGTCACCTGCCTTTTAAAAGAGAGACACATACAATGACATTTCAATTGAATTAAAGATTAAACCACTCAATTCTTCCCGGGCTCCATCATCTTCATTAGTGGATCTTAATGGCGCTGGCAGAAAGAGGCGCGTCCCACACAACACAACAATCACGGTATTCCCGCCATGTGCAGTAAGTGTCCGGGGGAACGGTCTCGCCGCGGGATGCTGCGTTATCCCTCCCATTTTCCGCAGCGCTCGCTCAACCTCTTTCTGTGGTCCCAGAGCCCCCCGCCGTGCGGATGAGTAGTCTAGGCGCACGTAAATACACTTTACAAGGCAATTACCGCCACAGAATTACCAGACCACCTGTGGTTGGGCTTTATTCGGCCACGACAACCCACACGCCCGTCTGTCCGTCCATCCTCGGATAACGCCCAATCCCAAAAAAAAAGATGAATCAATGAAATAAATAAAATCAACACCATAACAAAACAAAAAAATCCCGCTCGCTCAGCCTTGAGTTTATTCCCCAAACAAAAATTTAATTTGAATAGAGGAGGTCTACAGCAGAATCATCTCGTAAATGAGATTGACATCTCATGTTTCTACCTCTTTGTCAGCGACAAAGATGTCAGATTCTTCCTTTGTGTCGTATTCAGCACCAGCGGTTTGTGCTTGAAAAATGTAATTACCGGGATGTTGTGTTCCAGTAATCAAAGCAAACAGACTTTCAACTTTCAAATTAGTTCTCTTAAAAATAAAAAATAAAACACTTGCAAATGTTCAATAGGACACAAACAACAACATTGAAACATAAAGTCTGATCTCAACACCCTTATTGTGCGATAAGAATGTATACAACACGGTGCGGGTTGGATGTCGGGTATTTGAGGACGGCAACGTTTCTAGTCCCTTAGAGCACATACCAGAAATGGAACATACCCCATTGTGTCCTCTGTGTTTTCTGTCCTGATGAAGGGCCTTCAGCCTCAAAAAGAGATTATCTGAAGTTTTCTTCATTTTAAGACAATGCAGTATGTGTGTGTGTGTGTGTGTGTGTGTGTGTGTGTGTGTGTGTGTGTGTGTGTGTGTGTGTGTGTGTGTGTGTGTGTGTGTGTGTGTGTGTGTGTGTGTTTGTTTATGGGCAGAGTGAAACCATATACAAGGACATATTGAGAGGAAAAGAGGCAGCCTAGAATTAACCTGACTCTCGCCAGATGAATTTCGTTCCGCCTGGCTCCACTCATCCATCTGGGATCACTCCCGTTGGGAGGTATTTGGGGACTACCAGAAAATGGTAGAGCCAATCAGGACCGCCGGGCGGGATTTTTATAGATGTGACGTAGCAAGCGACGTAGAAGTGAGAAGTGACGTAGAAGCGACTGTTTTGATTCAGACAACAATGGCGGCTCGCATCGAGGAAGCAAGCATCACGGGTTGGTTTCGTTGTGAGTGGTTGAAGTAGCACGTCAATAAATATGACAGACAAGTGGTTTATCCAATCATATGCAAGGATTTTTGATAAGGCCCAGCCTTCTAAAGCACCTCTTCAATGGAGCGATCCCAGATGGATGAGTGGAGCTAGGCGGAACGAAATTCATCTGGCGAGAGTCATTATACACACACACACACACACACACACACACACTTTAAGCGAGTCACACTTTATGTGCTCGCACGCCGCATGCACAAACACACTCCAACCGATTACCCAGAGACACACACACACACACACACACACACACACACACACACACACACACACACACACACACACACACACACACACACACACACACACACACACACACACACACACACACACACACACACACACACACACACACACACAAGATCCCACTGTCACAAACATATACAGTGAGGATTTCCTTGGTGATATTCACTTCCTGTCCTGCCTAGCAACCGCAGGGCCGACTGACATCCTGACAGGAAGTGGAGGAATTTATTCTCCTCAGACAGGAAGTCGATCTTCCTGCATTTCTCCAGCGTCCCTGAAAACGTTTTGTCGTCACCATGAAAATCTGTGCACCAGGCCAGGTTACCATGTTTACAATTGGGGTACCGGTCCAGTAACCACGGGAATGGCCAGACCCAAATACAGGTTGAGTTTTGCTGTTGTGTTTACGGCTACACCTTGACACACTTGCATCACGCCAAGTATTTGTATCATCGGTGTTGGGTGAAACTTAAGAAGTCCGATTTATTTCTTTAAACACAAGATGCATTTTGTGTGCAAAGTACAGTATAACAGGATTTTTCTTTTTTTTGGAGAATTGGTCTGCATGCGTGTTTCCTATATACATTTGTATAATTTTTTTTTATATCAAAACAACAGAGAGCAGCTCCCTAATATTTTTACAGAAAAGCTAAATCGTAGGCAGTCTGATGTGTTTTGTCTGACGTCCTTTGTTAGTAACTCAAACAGACTACAGGGACCAAGCAGAGTTTAGGTTAAAAAAACGGTTCCCAACAACACTTTCATCCACCGCCACCTTGAAGCAAAGGAGAATGGAGATATTCTAATAAAGTGGCTGCCATCTTGTCAGTGAACCCCTCCCCACATCACTCTCCTTTATTGAAATCTTAAAAAAAGGAGAGAGAGGGGTAGCTAATCCAATCCATGCTTTTAACCCCTGGCCCCTGAGCACTTCAGGAAGCAATGACATCACCACTGCCACCACCCCTCTCCGTCGCCAAGGCAGCAGACACAGACGGTGGTCTGCACTCCAGGAATGGGGAGAGAGGGCAAGAGAGAGCAAATGAGGAGAGAGCGAGGGAGGAGTGAGATAAAGAGAAGGGAGGGAGATGGAGGGCTGGAGGCCCACAGGCAGTGAATAATAAAAAGGAGTGACAGGAGGGTTTATAATATGACAGAGAGGAAAGTGAGGGAGACTGTCGCCTTCTTCAAATGGTTTACGAAGAGCTCTGCCTTTCTTTTGAGTGTCAATCTTTTTTAAAGGAACAGCTGAAATGTCCAGCTTTTCCAGAATTGAACACCTTGATCGGCGTTTAAACCTTCTTCAATGTCGACAACATTCCCACAGGAGAACAAGTCATATCAGAGTGTGTGTGCAAACATGTGCGTGTGTGGAGTGTGTTGAAGTGTGCATGCATGCGTCTGTGTGTCTAGGTAAACCACAAAAAAACAAAAACAGAGCTGTGTGTGTGTGTGTGTGTGTGTGTGTGTGTGTGTGTGTGTGTGTGTGTGTGTGTGTGTGTGTGTGTGTGTGTGTGTGTGTGTGTGTGTGTGTGTGTGTGGGTGTGTGTGTGTGTGTGTGTGGGGGGGGCATCTAAAAGTGCCACTAATTTGTGTGAGCCGTTTGAAAGAGACTTCTGGAAAATGTTCAAGGACCAACAACAGCGGCTTGTTCCAGGACACACTGGCAGCTCACATGAAGAGCAACCGGGCGGACACAATGAGGGGCCCCACTCAGCACCTACAAAGACCACTGAGGAATCGGGGATACACACATATGAAAACTCTCTCATGTCACACACACACCAACACAGTAACACACACACACACACACACACACACACACACACACACACACACACACACACACACACTCTCCATAAACTCTCTCTCACACTCACCCCCTCCCCACATACACACAAGCAGACCATCAAAGGCCCACATTCATGGTGAGGTTGTGAAGTTAAAGTGAACGTCTCTTTTTCTCTAGGGGAGAACGTCCCATTCCTCCCGGCCAATCACAGGTTCCGTTCAGGTCACTTAACCACACAGCAAGTGGCCTGACACAGGAGAGGGAAAGAGCAAGCGAGAGCGAGAGCGAGAGAGAGCGGGAGAGACTGTAGACAGACAGACTCCAGTTGGCAGTCATCCCATACATACACAGACAATTTCAGCCTTGACAACAGCTGGGGCCACTAGAGAGAGACACACACACAGACCTAATAATTGTTGGTGCTGTAGACCAGAGATACGCTTGATGGTTAAGTGGGATAAATAACCTCTGCGGATAGTGTGTGTGTGCGTGTGTGTATTCCGTTTTTGTTTTATATATGTATTGTCAATTGTATCAGACTCTTCTATCCACACTTACCACAGCGTTTTAGGTAACTTTAAGGAACAGGTAGGGGGTATCTCTCTAACTTATGCCTACAGGTGGACTGTAGACCTTGGGGTAGAAACACAGAAGCCTTCAACCAACACCCTAAGACTGTCCTGTTACTGGGCAAAGGCAGTTCTTAAAGTTTGGCTAGCTTTGTAGATAAGGTTGGAACAGGTGAAGAAAGGGCGGTTACCCGTCTTGTGTGACTGTGTTTACATGAGTACATGTTATCTCATCAGAAGACACCTATTTCTGGTTTGAAAAGAACAAGCAAGCCACTGTGTTACGGGGCACAAATACAATGGTTTAAACAGAAGAAATTATGTAAAAAAAAAGTTTTTCACACAAAAAAAAGAGTGGAAAATAATGAGGAAGAAGCGAGTACACCAGAGCATAACTTCCTGGACCAAAGTGCAGATTTTGACATCTGTCACCAGGAAGACTTAACACCTGCGTCAACTCTAGTAAGTCACTCAGATAAGGAAAAAGTCCTATGGCTACCCAGGAATCATCGGCAACAATGGCACAAGCCCCGGGAAATGGCGGTCCTATGATGTAATGGAGACGACAAGACCTCTAAAAGGGGTTTGTTTGAGCCGGTTGTTGAGTCATTTCTATAAGGAGAAACAAATAAGGAAACGTAAATTAGCACTTTTCTTAGGAAGCAGTGGTGAAGCTACTTGCACCCAGCGGCGCTAGCATGTCGGAAGTTGCGCCGCAACGGATTTACGATCGTTTTTATGTGGGCGGGAAAAAACTAGACAATAAACTGGCCCAGAGTGGCTCTGACGACGGAGTAAGCGTGGCCGAGTACAATGAAGCGGCTGGCAAGAGGAACAAAGAGCAGATATCCAAGGAGGTCGAATGGCGGGAGGAACCGGGAGAAGAGCGTCAGACAATGGACTTCCTTCCTTCTTCTCCGTCTTCCTTCTCTTCTTCTGCGTTGGAGAGGCCGATAACGAGGGCCCGCCAAAACGTCACGCAGAGGTTAAGACCCTTCGTGTCAACATGAACTTGATAAATATAGACCACCATTGTGTTGGACCTGTCACCGCATCACAGACACTGACCTCTAAAACATCAATGGACGATTGTATATTTCACAGCATTTCAAAAACAAATGCGGTCCCATTCAGTCTTCACTCACACCTTTAACTATTAAACTTGCAAAATCGATATCTATCGAGGAGTGATTTACCATTGAAGAAAACACAGAATAAAGTATGATTGTCGTATGCTATGGGAACTAAAAATCCAAGTTTTCACTTGTCTATGTATGTCTACATTAACCCAATCAGATAATTGATATAGCAGACAAAATTAGTGAATGCCCTTATTTCAATCTGAATCCTTCACAACACTTTAGCATCCATTTACTGCGTATTGCAAAAAGTGTTTTCTGTCCAATAGGAATATTGTTTGGAGTTCAAATAAAGTTGTTACCAGTGTGATTGGCAGTTTGATTGGCAAACAAGGACAATTTAGTTTTCAGTTTTCAGTAACACAGATGTAACCAAGATAGAGCGGTGTGGGGAAGGGAAATACATTTCATCCAGTGGGGCTTCCTTGGCTACACTACAGCAGCCCAGCCTTATCACTCCCTTGTGGGGGGTGGGGGGGTGGGAGGTAGGGTGGTAGGTGTGTATCCTATTTACCAGCCGGCTTCAGTCAATCCTCCCACACCTACATGACACTGGCATGTGTACAAACTCCAGAAAAACTATGAAGTGAAGTAAATAAGCAAGTCTGTTTACATACTGTGAATACCGCAGGCTACACATGCAACCAATTATCATCTCATTGGGAGGACACATCACCCTCTCGCTGTGCTTACTCAACCCCAGTAACCCACAACTTAGGTGGGAGTCAACCTTGTACTGAACATGTGGGAGTACATTTCGCCTCTATGTGTTAAAGACGACCAGTGGACAGGCTGACCCGTGTTCCTTATGAGGAGAACGATGAGAGAAAACATCTGCTCGCCTGCAAAACAACCAGTACCTCCTCTGTCCTGAAGATGAAAGTACTTAGTCATCTCAACGTCTCTGTGCCTTCCGTCTTCCTTCTCCCACCCTGGGCTGGTATTACATTAGTAGTGAGATAATTCACTTTGGAAGTGAGATCATATACTGCAGTAGTGTGCGATAATATATTTTGGTAGCGATAACCTAATATTGTTCACTACACACTCTACATATCGTCATATGTGGGCTTCTCTACTCTGCATTCATCAAGTTTCATAGCATTTTATGGTGTATTAACAAATACCTAGCCGTTGTGTGCTCGAACCCCAATATTGGTAGCAAACTCAAAGTCTCACTCAAGAAGAAGTCTCTCCAGAGTTTAGTTGAACAGAGAAGAGCTTGTGTACAGAAAGCATAGCTCAGTGTTAATTAAAAGATTTTGGTGAATGAGAGTTGAGATAGTACAATAGGACGCAGTGTGCAAAATACGGGGGGTCCCGCCCCCCCGATTAACCCATGAGACCCCCTGAAAGCCTCAAAAGCAAAATTTGAAGGGGGTCTCAAATTTCGTCAAAAAAAAAAATATATATATATATTTTATTGTCACTAATGGACATTTAAATGTGTTTAAGCTCACCATGTCCAGTACTCAGAATTTTAAACATTTATTCACAAATATGTTCAATTTTTTGCCAAGCGGAGCCAGCCAGTCCTGTGCATGTATGCAAATTAGCCATGTGCGCCAAACAGAAGAAGGGCCCTATCTTGCGCCCGGCGCAATAGACTTTCTACATCGACGCATATGTCGTTGCTAGTTTGCACCCGGCGCAAAGCTGATTTTCCCCCGCCGCAACCAGGCACCACTACACTTGCGGCTGGAGAGGCGTGTCGGTGAAAAGCAGGGGCGTGTTCCGGCGCAATTGGTACTTGGTGCTATTTTAGTGATCTAAAAAAAGCGCCAATGCAATTGCGCCACTGACCGAAAAATACCTGGTCTATAGTGGATAGCGCAGTTGTTGTTGCTATTTTGACGTGCCATGGCAGGTCGGAACTACAACATAGCCTACGCTTACACACACGTAGGCTATACACAGCACAAACATGTAAACTATTAACCTGATTTAAATATTATGATGTCAAAGATTATTCATATGTGTGAAACTGCATAGAAATAGCGTGTGGATTGTGGAAACATTTTTTTCCATAGGGCTGCATGAATGAACATGAATGAAGTATAGTAGGCTATGCCATGCGTTAAAATAATAATAATAACAATAATACATTCGAGCAAAGTATATTCCAGGCTTCCAAAACAAAATCTAGTTTTAGGGTAAATGATTGGTTAAATTATTTGGGAAAGAACAGCTGATACAACGGAAAGTTGTACTTTTAAATCAATGCATTTGAAGCGGAGACTGCAAACGCGATGTCAAAATATCAACTTGTCAAGTCAAAATGCGCTGGATCTTAAAGGGGATGGGAGATGCCAGATGTCACTCTCATTGGTTTATTGCATGTTACGCCCAAAACACACCTACGGGTTTCAGCCCAACCTATTTTAGATTTGCGCCGGGCGCAAAGCTAATTTATCTCGCCGTTATAATAGCTAGTGGTGGATTTTATGATTCGTTTGAATGAATCAGTTTGCGTCGGTCAGTTCTCCAAGAAGAGTCGTTCATTCGTTTGTTCGTTCGTTCGCATTTCCGTTAGCGGTGAATCATGATTCTCAGTCACTGAGTCGGTCAGACTCGGCTCCTCCCTCGTTCTCGTTCAAACGAATCGTGAATGCACGTTCTCAGCCAAGTCGGTCAGACTCGGCTCCTCCCTCGTTCTCGTTCAAACAAATCGCGAATGCACGTTCTCAGCCGAGTCGGTCAGACTCAGCTCCTCCCTCGTTCTCATTCTCAAACGAATCACGATCGTGCAATGGTGCAAACGGTCATCAATCAACACAACATTAACTAAGTTCCTTTTAGCTGAGGAGTGCTTCATGTTCGGAATCGGGATGTTGTTGCCTGGCTGGCTGACTCTTGTGACTTCTCAGTCCTCGAGTCTTCACCACTAAACACAGTCAGTGAATGAACGGCGACTCGCGAGTCAGCGACTAGTGGGTGGAGCTGGGAGTCGAGTCTCGGAGAACGAACGAGACGAACGACGACGAACGAGAGCGGCGAATCAGGTCGGTTTGTTCGTTTTAATGAGTCGTTCATTTTAACTGATTCGTTCGCGAATGAGCCACCACTAATAATAGCAACAGCACCATAGAACCACCCACAAAGTACTTTGACTTTGCGCCTTGACGTTTGCGTTTTAGACCGTCTAACTAGGGCCCGAAAGACATAAATGTTGAGAAATCACACTAAAAATGGCTAGCAAGCGAAAGCTAAACCAGAGTGTTTCACTCACACACTTTGGGTTCACATCCAAAAAGGTGGCACTCAGAGATGAAGACGATGCTGGTGCAGCTAGCACAGTGGGTCCACTCGTTACCAGAGGATCCTCTCTCATCCAGTGACAACTATAATGAACGTTGTTAAAATTATCTATGATAATACTGGGGTCGACTCATGTAGCCCCATTATCGCACACGGCCACTTTGAAGGTTTTTTGTCGTGCCGGTGAGTGTTCCATGCTGAAATGCTGTGTTTTATATTGATAAGTAAGGTGTACAGAGCCCATTTTTGGCATACTTGTAGCTTGAATACCTTTCTTGTATGAGAACCTTTATCCTTTCTTTTGTCTGTTGCTGGTTGGTCGCAATCGTATGATAAACCAGAAATTGTGCAATAGTAGGGGTCGTGCGATAATAGGCGTTAAGTATGCTATAGGCCTACTGCATGAGAAAATTTAGATCGATATTGCGCAACAATCGGGAGATGGGGACCCCCCCCAAATATTGAAGGGGATTTCGCACACTGATAGGATGTCTTCCTTGAGTGGGACTTGGTTGAACACAATAACAAGCATACCAGGATCAAGCAAAGCGTACTATTTCTCTGTAGGCATGCTTTCCATAATGTTAGAATATAATCTGAGCCTGTCAGTAGCAAATATGAGCACATTAATAGGACATACATTGACAGTAGGCTATTGCCCCAAAGGATTACATTGCAGTCTGTTTTCGCAGATTATGGCGAAAGCATCTTCTCACACAATACTGGACCAATTAAACTATAGCTGTTTCATTAGTTCCCAATACCCAAAATGGTCAGAAAATAGGGTCCAGGTTGAAAAATAGTTTTCCTGTAATGATGATCTGTTCATTCAATAATAATAGGTAATGGTGAAATTTGATACTGCAGAACATGAAAGAGGAGGTTTATTTGCTCTAAATGAAGCGGTACATTGGACAGTTGCTGGTTCCTTTAGAAGCACTGGGCCAACGTGCGTTTTGGTTGGAGACTTTGACCCGAACAACCTATTGGCCCTCACACTGATAACTTCCTGGACATTGGCGAGCACACACACACACACACACACACACACACACACACACACACACACACACACACACACACACACACACACACACACACACACACACACACACACACACACACACACACACACACACACACACACACGGTAAATTAATGAATTGTATCAAGTGCTAGTGCTAATTCTAAAAGGCCTCCCTTCATTACTGTGAGTCTATATTCCTTCAGCACAGACGTGAATAATGTCACATCTGTGCTGTGTCACAATGGGGTCTGGTTGTATAAGAGACATGACAGCCCCGGGACAGACAGAGCTGTTTGTCAGCCCAGAGAGAAAGAGACACATTCACCAGGCTCTTCAAACGGCGAACACAAAGTACAATTAGGAATTCTAATTGTAATTCTATGTTGGAGGCGTTGGTAGGCAAACTGGTGCTGTACGGCATAAGCAATTTGTTAAACTTGGTTGTTAGGAATATAAGTATATTGTATTTTTTTTAAAGTCTATATATATCTGTGATTTGTACTTAAAACAAGAACTCTACAACAATTAAATATATCATGATTACAGATAGCAGAACATGATTCAATACAGACATTCTTATACACAGCTGGAAAAGGACTCAGAATGCCATGCTCCCCCCCCTACTTTATTTACTATAAAGTAGAAAAGTAGTAGTTTAATAGTTTAATAGAGAAGCATACGATTCATACTTTTCCATTCTATACCAAATGAGCATGAGCAGGATAATTCAGTGTGACTACATGCAGAAGGGGGCTTTGAGCTAAAATACAGTCTGGATCTCATCTCTAAACTCCAGGAAGAAGAGACTGTTGAAATAGCTTGTTCTAAAAGAGTCTCACATTGCCTTTGATTGAATTATTTCCACTTTCACAATTGTCATTTCCAATACCAAAACGATCAGTTAGTTCAGCTATAAATTAAAAAAGACAATTCTTCCTTTTCTTATGTTCAGATATTTGTCCTCGGTTTGTTCCTGTAGCCATCAGGTGTTTCCTCCGAATGTGGGTGCTAGCCCACTCCATTTGACTCTTCTGAACATGTATTGAGAACTACTCCCCTACACACGGACCTACTCGTGTACCAACACCACCTTATTAAGATGTTTCACTACAAGTCCACACCTCAAGATCTCCACCTGGAGTTCAGCGTCTTGACTCGTAATGAACAAACTCATTAGAAGCCCTGGAGCCCTTGATGGGTCGATTTCTGGCCACTTCGAAGAACAAGCAGTCCTTGCAGTTCAAGTAATTCAGTTGAGTGTTGCTGGAATAAACTTGTTTACTATGTTTCCATCTCTAGCTACATCAGACCGGGGACACCCAGTGATTCAGAAAGATGCAAACTTTACAGCAACAGGGTCGCATCACATTTTCAAAAGAGCGCATTTTAGTTTGATGAAACTATGAATCACTAGCACTTGCTAGCCTTGCTAATCTTTTGTTCCTATAACTAGGGTACACTCTCTCCAACGAGTTACTACAAGTGTCTATAAATGTAATGTGTCTCCTAGGCTTGGATTCTGCAGTAATGAGGGAAGTATATCACAGGGCTTTACATGGAAATACATTAATTGGGTCGTTATCATACAACCAATCATCTTCAACCTAAAATAATCATGACCCCGCCCCTCCAGCACTGGATGGGGCGGAGAAGCTGTGTCTACCAATGACAAATGGCTTGTCGGCTGACTTATAATATAATTTCAGCTAAACTCATTAATATAAATGAAAGTCTTAAAATGGTATTTCATATAGTGGACAGCATAGACCTAATGATACATCGATCACATTAGACAGACTATAGTTAGTTCCAAAGTTTCCCTATTCAAGAAGACTTGTTATGTACTTGTTTCCCGTTTGGCCACATAGAAACTGAAAGATAGGTCATCTTTGTGTTGGCCAAAAGTGGGGCACAGCTGAGGTTCCACAACTTGCTGTTCGCTACAGAGGAGAAGCTATGAATTATTAATGTCCTGAGTGTGTATCCCTGCATACACACAGTCCAGCTACATCTCTTCTCTACCATTTCTCCCTCTGAGAGA
The DNA here is from genome assembly GCF_964030765.1 of Micromesistius poutassou. NCBI lineage: Eukaryota > Metazoa > Chordata > Actinopteri > Gadiformes > Gadidae > Micromesistius > Micromesistius poutassou. Next base: position 10,390,763 of record NC_140277.1, read on the forward strand.
TGAGAACAGTGACCACTGAGAATGTCTCCAAAATATTTAAAATATTTTTATGCAATAGTCTTGAAAGCATCTTCCAACTGGATAGAAAACACATGCAACATAAATACAACCTCAAGTCACAGATCTGACTTATTGGATGTCTGATCATAACGTACACATGACTCTAGTCCTGGGCGAATCTGGCCCCTAACAAAGAACGTCTTCTCCTCAACACCAGAGCACTAGCCCACAGAATGAGTATTTCATTTAAATATAATTTGCCAGCCAGGCCACACAAACAAACATTTGTGTCAGAAGTGGTTTACTACTAACTGGTCATTCTGAAGATTTGTCTGCACTATAACTGTCAATTGTCTGAGATAAGATAAGAAATAAGATAATGGTACTTAATTAATCCCAGATTGGAAATATGATGTGTCACAGGCTTCTGTACAGGACAGAAGTAGGTTTAAAAAGATTTTTTTTTAAAAAGCAAGACTAGAATTACAAAAAAAAGATACAGAAAATATGTCTGTAAAGACAACAATCGTAGTAGAAGTGTAGATTTCCGTTTTTCTATGGAGTGAGTCATCAAGTTTGGGCTGCAACACAGTATACTCTCCTCCACAGGTTCTCGGGAGGGGAGGGAAGGTCAATGGCTCGGAGCCCAGACTGAGTTGAAAAGAACGATCAGTATATTTGAATGCTGAGCCGGTGAGAGTGGAGCTATACTGCAGAAGTCTCCCACTCCCTCCCAGCATTAAAGAAAGAGTCTAGTAGTGTGATGATACAGATGGAGGTGTGAGACCGAAGAGGTGATGTTACTGGAATGTGGTTGGGGGGAGGGGGTGCATCATGCATGTGCTGCTAGCTTTTCATGCTAACGCGAGATGTAGCAGTTGAGAGGACTTCAGGTGTGAATGGGGAGGGGGGATTCAAACAGGACCCACCCTCCCCCCAAGCCAAAAGGCCCACACTCGACCACCGCTCCCGGAGTCCCATGTACAACAGGCTATGCTAGGCTAGGCTAGACACTTTGATGAGTCAGGAGTATATCACTTTGTTTGGACATCAGGGAATCACATTAGCAGCTAACTCCACTTGCCTTGCAGGGCCTTCTTGGAAAACATTAGGCAGTGCCTGGTCAACTCAAGTCTGCATAAATACACATCACTATACATAAATAAAAAGGTCTGGATAACTGGAAAAACATCCATTCGTTGGTTTAGGGTTATCGGGGCATTGAACCTGGTTCCGGGACCAGATCTCCCAGTCACCTGAGTAGTGATGAGGCAGGCAGACTTTTGCTGCATTGAGTCAAGCCTCCTGTGGGACGGAACCACGTGACCAAACTGCACCGTTATGGAGGAGCTGAAGTGCGCTGCGATGCAGGAGGCAGACATGGTGGACATCGGCCACATTTACACCACGTTTGGAATAATTAAATAACACAAATAACCTACATGTCGAATACACGGCCAGATGAGATGTGAACGAGCCGTTGCGTAACCACGGATGCACATCAAACTATCCTCCATTGGAGGTAACGTTAGGCGAGGCTTTATTGCAATGCGGCTAGGCGGGGAATGCCAGCGATTCTCACACGCAGCCTTGTGCTGCAGCAAAGGTCACAATAAACATTTAAGGCATTTACAATCACAGCGTTAATAGTAGCCTAATATTCACACAGCACTCGCATCCTGGGTCCCAGTCGTGTCTACGCATTGACTGCGGAAAGCACATTTCCCTATGCATACCCAAAGTTATGGTGTTGAGTCTTTACCTGATATAAGGTTTTCAGTTGCCGATTCTTTCTCACTCATTATATCCCGCCGGGTCTCCTCCTCTTGTGCCTTCTCTGCTATGCAGCCACACCAAGCAATGTTTGGCTCTTATTCGGAATACCCTATTACACGAGAAAAAAAAGTGAAAAACACCCACTATGCGTTAGTTCCTCCGTACCCCGTTAAACCTCTTCTCCTGTTTTTTGTGATTCCCCCCTCTTATCTCAGAAGAAGAGCGGATTGTTTAGCAGCATCAGCTGTCTGCAGGCGGCTACGGCTGGGCGTTTTTTAAAAGACGGAGGGAATGTGAGGATTTGCGCTAAATTCTCTGCACCATTTGAAGAGAGTGAGAGAGGAGGATGTCGTGAACCCCAAGCTTCCACTTCCACCAAAGTGTTGGCTGCCCCGCCCCTCCAGTCGCTGGCGCGGCTGTCCTGGCCAAGAATGTGAGCCCTTCCACCAGCTTTGTTATGGACAGCAGGCAGCAGGGATGCAGGCTCGCCGGAACAGTATTAGCAAACTATCCGACAACTCTACTGCTGCTGCTGCTGCACACACCCTTTGATCAGAAGACCAAGCCGTACTGCGCACTGTTCAACGACCGATCAATTGATCAGACGACCAATGGTGATGCCATTGGTTGATAGGATAAATACTTTGGGAAATATGTAGACGGTTCATTTTAGATAGTTATGTTTACTTCAGCGACTGAAAGAATACGGGAAGCTAGTATTACCACTACTTTATGAGAAGGAACATGGTATTATGAATGATCAATTTCCCTGATTGGAATTCCAAAGAGTAGCTTTTTCCTTAAGCATCATATCAGTTTACCAGACTGGTCGATATGACTGCTGTGCTGCTATGCTAAAGTAGGCCTATAGGAGGTGGGAGGATAGTCAAGTTTAAGGCGGTCTGACCCCCAGCTACAAGGTTATTGGTGCGACATACAATGTCCTCAATCGAGCGGTCAGCGTCCTTGAACTGCACGGCTTACCGCTTCATCGGTATATTCACAGCGCCTCCGAAACTAGCTGTTGCATTTATTTGCTGAGTCACAGATGCCCCGGTGTAGCATCACAAGCATTGCTGTGTCAGCGAGAAAAATATGTTGATTGTGATTTCAGACGCACAAACACGTACGCGCGCACGCACGCTAGCACGCACACACACGCACGCTAGCACGCACACACACGCACGCACGCCTGCATGCACACAATGGCCTCCTGAAGAAGAACTATTGTGGAAAAATAATTAAATTCTAAAACTGCAAAGTCCACAGTGCCCTCGAAATAAACACAGTTGAAGGTTTGTCTGTGGGACTATGAGTTTCTGATGAGTTTGTTATTCCAACAGTTTTCAGGGTTTTAATTTTACTGCTGCAACCAGCCCTTCCAACTCATTAGTTGAGATCCAGTAAGCAGGAAACGTAATCTGTGACAGATCAGTCGTTTCTGGGTACAGCGGTCTGGTTGGCCGTAATGAGCTCCCACAAACCAACACATGCTGGGATTCAGGTTAGCTTCCACCACAGGTTTTCTCCAAACATCTGCTACATCACTGCTTCACAAAAACACCCCTGGCTCCAGAATGATGACTGAATGAATACTGTTTACTATTAGTCATTGAGGAGACGCTTCTGTCCAAAGCACTCATTAAGGGACGAGTAAGGGTGAGGGGGCATCTTACTCAAGGATGCCTACAGGTAGACTGTGGTCATTGGGGTTCAAACCCAGAACCTTACAACTAGGAGTCAAAACAACCTAACCACTAGATTATCCTGCTCTTTAAACACGTTTTATTAGCTAAGAGTCTTTCAAGTTGCTTTCAGGACAATATACATATACTGTAATATAGTGTAAACAATGGGGTTAATCTGTTGTTAATAATAGTTTGCATCCCCTCCGTTACCATGGTTACATCGAGGCTGATGCGTTGCGTCCATCATTACCACATTAACAGTATGTCCTGGTGGTCATGGACCACAGGGACATGGTGTGGACCTGTGCAGAACACTACCAAGCCCTCTGGTCAGAACACAATGGCTTTATTTGTTATAAAAGGTAAGTTAAATGGTTACAGTATTACTCAAAATGAAACATTTGCGTATGATATGTAAATCATAAAATTTTTACATATCACAAGGATACAAATGAAGTATGTTCAAAAGATGGCCCGTAACCTCAATCGATGTACAGAGGGTGACACAGCACTAAACCGGAGACATCTGAATTCACTACAGGGTCTGTACCCAGACAATACAGCAGTATTGTCAGTACTGGCCCATTCACCCTGGGAAGAAATAATGCAACGTATTGTTTTTACACAGCTGTCAGAAAACACTACAGGAGCATTGTTTATTTACTATACTCAATATTCATGTTTTATTTTTTATAGCGGTAATTTGATTTAAAAAATACATATATCAACGTTTTTCAAAAAGTTAAAAGAGTTGTCTTGTACACACAAGAACTATGCAAAGAGTTGCTTTATCATTTTCCTATGAAGAAAGATGGTGGGAATGGTTGAAACATCACTAAAGAATGCCGCACAGCGTCTATGTGGAGCGAAATAGGAGAAAACAGACTCCAGTAAGATAAGGGCAGCTGATAAGATATTTCTGATAAGGTCATTCTTCAAATAGTTGTGCAAATGAAACATGAAAACTTATTTAAGGTTTATTTCAGTCCAAAGGGCGGTGGAGGTGAACTACAGGGTGGGAGGTCTTAGTCCTACACTGCCTCACAATCCCCAATTCAGGGGTTGCATCCTTCGAAGGATGCATTTGAAGACCGCATACGTCACAGCGGCGCGTCAAGTGCTGTCCCATTTCAAAGGGTCCTTCGAATGCGGCCGAGATATGCAGCCTTCTCGTTTCCCGGATTTGAAGGACGCATCGAATGCATCCTTCACGGCCCAACGTATCCCAACATTCATTGCATGTTGGATATTTTTTCAGAAATGGCGCAGAGAGAGCGGAAGCAGCAGCTGCAGCGAATACATATTTAATGACAAAACTATGTAAAAACATTTTTTTTATATAAAAGTAAGGTTGGGACCATTTTAAATATGTAACTTTATTGTCAAAGTTCAATGACATTAACACTAGACATATAACGTTAAACTAATTAACGTTAAGCCAACGTCCTCTCTTCCTCTTCACCCGGCGGTGAATCTTCTCCCACTCCTCCAATAAAAGATAAAACAACCAATACAATTATGATTTCTGGCTCCATATTTCTCCTCCGCTGTCCGGTTTGAACCGCAGCTGTCAGGGTTGCTAGGAGACAGGAGTGGCGCGTGGTCACGCAAGGTAAAGGACGTTAACGGCTGGTTACGCAATCCGGAAATGCTTGTTCGGCCCTCGATGCAGCCTTCGCGGTCTACGAAGGCTGCATCCTTCGAAGGACGCGTCCTTCGAAGGATGCAGCCCCTGAATTGGGACACAGTTTTCATTTGCTGTGTTTATGACAATTTGTAATGCTATTTACTATCCATTTTTCACAGACACTTTCATCCAAAGTGATTTACAGTCACTTGAGAAGCAGGTAGAGGACCCCTTGAATGCTAGGCCATCTTTCAGGGATGCCTACAGGCTGAGTATGGGACATCGAACCAAGTGCCCATGTTGCTGGGAGTGGACCACCCTAGCCTACCCCAACCCCCTCTTTAATCGCTTTACTTTCCCATTCTTTTAGATGTGACCAGCAGTGGAAACCACTGTCCTGTCAGATCATTTCATGTCTCTGTAATATAATGTGACCTGTTCTGACCAGCTCTATTAGACTGTACCAGTGATTGATGGCTACCTACACAACAGAGTGATAGCACCTGTTTGGAGCTACATTGCCCCAAGACTAAGGTGATGTTGGTGGCTTTCAGCAATGCTCATGGAGTGGGAAGCACTGCGACTATATTTCATGGAGAACTAATGGAAGTTGTACACCGGTACAAAAACCAGTCATTGATGACAAAGTAAATTTATAAGCCAAAGTCATAATGAAAAAGTTCCAACAGCGTCAGTATGGTGTGAGTAAGCTAAACTCCTTTGGGGTAAGCAGGGACCAATAGCATAGCAACCTTCTCGTTCATCTGCCGGATCCAATCTCTCACAATCCTGGTAAAGAAGTTCCTCCAGAATCCTATGAAACCCTGCTCACCCAATGAACAAAGAGCAAGCAACAATGTAGGATGTCCAAGAAGGACGGCAAACTTTTGCGCGGCATTTTCTTCAAGAAACTAAGCTTTCGCCGTTGTCCAGAAATATCTTGTGGGTACTGTGTTTGTTTGTTATTATCCCCCTGTCACACGGAAGTGATTCTGTCGAACAATGAAAGGACGGTGTGTGTAGCTCAAACTTGCTGGGACCCTTTCAGACGTCTCAGTACTTCAACGGAGTAGTACTGTGACGAGTACGGCTCAGTCCGGGTCACGCCCACTTTTGGCAGTGGAAACGCGACCCGTGCTGCACCTTTGCAGTCTGATTGGTGTCTGCGCTGCCAGCTAGGACTAACCGGTTCCTAAACTCCAGTCTGCCCCCGGCCACCTCTTCCTCCCTCGCCAGGATCATCACTGACTGGTGATTGTGAAGCTGTGATTGCAAGTTTGATGGAGGCGGTCTTGATGTTATTCATCACATAATTTTGGAGTCAATTACTTTTTATTTTCATTCATCAGGATTAATTTGTTCTAATTTGCTAACAGGTCTATTTCAAACTCTTCAAAATTAGTCTCAACCACATGTGGATAGCTGACATTTGAAACTGCAGCTGTAGCCCCTCCCTATTGTAAAAAATGCAACAAAAGCAAATTAAATATATTAACAATGTCACTTGGCACTTTCTAGGAAGTAAGCTGTATTTCGCTAAATGGGGACTCTAAAGAAGGGGTTCTAGAACATTTTCATATACCCCCAAAAGGTCCCCAAAAGACAATTTCAGCTGTCAGTGTGACCCAACTGCCAACACACAAAAAGCCAGATCACCACAAATGCTGGTCGCTGAGTGAACGGATCACCAATTCCAGTGTGCCCAAAGGGATGTCAGGCCCATTTGGATTCCAGCTGTTAAAGAAAGCCATAGAAACTCTGCTCAGAAGAACGATCTCTAAACTAGTTAACCCATACCCCAGTGGTTAACTAGGTGCTGCCACCATGTAATCCTCATCCTCATCGTCATCTGCTTATCCGGGGTCAGGTCATGGGGGCAGCAGCTCAAGCAGGGGGCCCCAGACTTCCCTTTCCCGGGCCACATTGACCAGCTCTGACAGGGGGATCCCGAGGCATTCCCAGGCCAGAGATATGTTGAGATATAATCTCTCCACCTAGTCCTAGTCTTCCCCGGGGTCTCCTCCCCACTGGTCGTGCCTGGAACACCTCCCAAGGAAGGCATCCAGTGGGCATCCTTACCAGATGCCCGAACCACCTCAACTGACTCCTTTCTAAGCAGAGGAGTAGCGGCTCTAATCCGAGATCCTCCCGGATGGCTGAACTTCTCATCCTATCCCTAAGGGAGAAGCCAGCCACCCTCCTAAGAAAACTCATCTCGGCCGCTTGTATCCGTAATCTCGTCCTTTCAGTCATTACCCATCCCTCATGACCATAGGTCAGGATAGGAACGAAGATCGACCGGTAGATCGAGAGCTTTGCCTTACAGCTCAGCTCTCTTTTCGTCACAACGCGAGTGAACGCAATACCGCCCCCGCTGCTCCGATTCTCCGGCCAATCTCACACTCCATCGTACCCTCACTCGCGATCAAGGCCCCCGAGGTACTTGAACTCCTTCACTTGGGCTAAGGACTCATTTCCTACCCGGAGAAGGCAATCCACCGGTTTCCTGCTAAGAGTCATGGCCTCAGATTTAGTGGTGCTAATCCTCATCCCAGCCGCTTCACACTCGGCTGCCAGCCCTTCCAGTGAGTGCTGAAGGTCATAGGCCGATGATGCCATCAGGACCACATCATCTGCAAAGAGCAGTGTTGAGATCCTCAGATCACCGAACTGCAACCCCTCCCCACCACGACTACGCCTCGATATCCTGTCCATGAATATCACAAACAGGATTGGTGACAAAGCGTAGCCCTGGCGGAGGCCAACACCCACCGGGAACGGAACTGACTGGCTGCTGAGGACGCGGACACAGCTCTCGCTTTGGGAATACAGAGATTGGATGGCCCTGCCATACTCACCTCCCACAGTTTCTCCCGGGGGACCCGATCATATGCCTTCTCCAAATTCACAAAACACATGTAGACCGGATGGGCATACTCCCAGGCCCCCTCCAGGATCCTTGCGAGAGTGAAGAGCTGGTCCGTAGTTCCACGTCCAGGGCGGAATCTGCATTGTTCCTCTTCAATCTGAGGTTCGACAATCGGCCGAACCCTCCTTTCCAGCACCTTAGAGTAGACTTTCCCAGGGAGGCTGAGAAGTGTGATACCCCGGTAATTGGCACACACTCTCTGGTCCCCCTTTTTGAACAGGGGAACCACCACCCCGGTTTGCCACTCCTTTGGCACTGTACCAGACTCCCACGCAATGTTGAATAGGCATGTCAACCATGACAGCCCCTCAACACCCAGAGCTTTTAGCATTTCTGGCTGGATCTCATCAATCCCTGGGGCTTTGCCACTGCGGAGATGTTTAACTACCTCAGTGACTTCCACCAGGGAAATTGACGACGAACCACCATCAACCTCAAGCTCTGCCTCCATCATAGAGGGCGTGTTAGTCGGATTCAGGAGTTCCTTCCAACGTTCAACTACCTCCTCAGTCGAGGTCAACAGAGTCCCACCCTTACTGTACACAGCTTGGATGTTTTCCCCTTCTGAGGTGTCGGATGGTCTTCCAGAAACACTTTGGTGCCGACCGAAAGTCCTTCTCCATGTCCTCTCCGAAATTCTCCCACACCCGCTGCTTAGCCTCCGACACGGCAGTGGCTGCAGCCCTTCGAGCCCGCCGGTACCCTGCAACTGCGTCAGGAGTCCTCCGAGATAACATACCCCGGAAGGCCTTCTTCAGTCGGACGGCTTCCCTGACCACCGGTGTCCACCACGGTGTCCGAGGGTTACCACCCCTTGAGGAACCTAAGACCCTGAGGCCACAGCTCACCGCCGCAGCTTCAGCAATGGAGGCTTTGAACACCGCCCACTCCGGCTCAACGCCCCCAACCTCCACAGGAATGCTAGGAATGCTAGAAAAGCTCCGCCGGAGGTGTGAGTTGAAGATCTCTAGGACGGGGGCCTCCTCCAGACGTTCCCAATTCACCCGCACTACCCGTTTGGGCTTACCAGGTCTTGTCCAGAATCTTCCCCCATTCCCTGATCCAACTCACCACCAGATGGTGGTCGGTTGACAGTTCCGCCCCTCTCTTCACCAGAGTGTCCAAAACATAAGGCCTCAGATCAGCTGACACGATCACGAATCGAGAACTACGGAGTCTCCTACTGGAGTCCCATGCAGGACTCCAAGAAGGGTCTCCAAGAAGGCTGAGTACTCTGAACTGCTGTTCGGTGCATACGTACAAACAACAGTCAGAGTTTCCCCCCCCCACCACCCTTAGGCGTAGGGAGGCGACCCTCTCGTCCACCAGGGAAAACTCCAACACCGCGGCGCTCAGCTGGGGATTTATGAGTATCCCCACACCTGCCCGGCGCCTCACGCCCTAGGCAACTCCGGAGAAGAATAGAGTCCAACCCCTATCCAGGAGTACGGTACCAGAGCTGAGACTGTGCATAGAGGTAAGCCCCACCAGATCTAACTGGTAGCGCTCCACCTCCCTCACAAGCTCCAGTTCGTTTCCCCAGTGAGGTGACGTTCCACGTCCCCAGAGCCAGCTTCTGCCGCCCGGGTCTGGTCCGTCGGGACCCCTGACTTTCACTGCCACCCATGTGGCAGTGCACCCGACCCCAGTGGGTCCCCCTGCAGGTGGTGGGCCCACAGGACGAAGAGGGGGGGGGTGCCACGTAGCTCATTCAGGATGTGCCCGGCCGGGCTCCGTGGCCAACCCGGCCACCAGGTGCTCGCCGACGAGCCCTCCGTCTGGGCCTGGCTCCAGACGGGGGCCCCAGGCTTCCTCCGGGCAGGGTCTCTCCTCCTCTATTACGTTTTTTCATGGGGTCTTCTTGAACCATTCTTAGTCTGGCCCCTCACCTGAGACCACTCTGCCATGGGAGACCCTACCAGGAGCACATGGCTCCAGACAAAACAACCCTCAGGTTCACAGGGACACGCAAACCTCTCCACCACGATAACGTGACGGTTCCAGGAGAGGCCACCATGTAATGATAAAGATAAACCAGATCAGAAACTCATATTTACTTATCATATTACTTATCATTTTATCAAATACTGAGTCATAACATATTTTTCTTTTCTTATATAGGCCCTTTATGAATGATATTGTTTCAAGGATTACTTTTGAATTGAAACAAAACAAAAGTTGGTGAAAAAAAAAAAGAAGCTGGGAGATGACTGCTTACCAGAGATTACTCTCCGGTAACTGCTTGTTTCTACCTACTTATCACTCATGGTAGGTTTACCTATGGTAGAGGCCCAGTAGTTCTGGTACCATAGCAACCGTTATGGGTGACTCTGGTGAGGTCAGTATAGTGTGCCATCTAGTGGCCAGCGCTTTCTATCTCTCTGTCTCTGTGTGTGTGTGTGTGTGTGTGTGTGTGTGTGTGTGTGTGTCTCTCTCTCTCTCTCTCTCTCTCTCTCTCTCTCTCTCTCTCTCTCTCTCCAACTTCCTCCCTCCAACTCCAGCTTGTGTTATGTGCTATTAAGACTGCCTATTAATAATAAAAAATCTTAGCAGTAAATTGCTGTTTATGAAAACGAATTAGGAAATGATATGCAGTTAACTCATAATCTCTTAATTACATTTTGATTTCATGTCACAAAGGAGGGTGTAGTCTTGGTAGAAGCTTATGTTTAGGAACAACGTCAATATTATTAGATGCTTAATAGATTATATTGAAGAACACCGTTTTAAATACAAAACTTTCTGAGATGATAACAAAATACAGTATTTATTCGTCAGGAAATTAGTCAATATGCTGTGGTGCTACTCTTCTGACTGAACAGTTAATGTTTACTAGGATGGAATATAATATAGAACAGAACCGAATGGAATAAAACACAATAGAACACAATACAGCAGACCAAAACAGTAGATCATTTGGTCCTATTTTGCAATAGGACCAAATGAACGTTACTACAATTTAAAATGTAACATAACAGAATCGAATATTAAAGAATCCAAAATGACAAAACAGAAACGAATGGAACAGAACAGAATGTAATACAACTGATAGAAAACCACAGACTAGAATTGATGGATAGCATAATGGAATAGACCATGAACAGAACAGAATATAACATATAGGTTTATAACATACGGCTCACATTTTACTTAAAATACACAAAATAAAGAATAAATACAAATACGATGTAGATATTCTACAATATATAATAAATATCTATGTCATTTAAAAAAAAGATGTTGACGCTATCGTTCATCAGTCTGTATGTAAGAGTGCAGTAATCCCCACCAGCCGCCAGAGGGAGCCTACGGGCCTCAAACCCCCAACAGACTTTTCTTCACCTCTGATCTCTGGATAGAATCCCAGAGACCAGGGTTGAGACGATGCGTGTGGAGATCTACTGAGTATATTCCCACAGACCCCGACGCTCTGTCTACACACAGGCTCATGATGTCATAGAAAACGCAGAAAGAGAGAAGGTAGACTTAAGGAAAGACGGAAGCGGCAGAGGAAGTCGTTTTTGGTTTAATTTCTGAGGGGAGATTAGATGAATCCACCGTAGGCCTAGCCTAGCCAACATTTCCCACGAGTGATTGTTACTTTTTAAGGAGAGGTCAGACGGCAATTGTTAGTGATTTATTCATTATGTAGTGATAGACTTGTACCCTTTATTCCCTTTTTATTTCTGTATGTTATCGTTTTTTCTGTAAACGAATCACCTTGCATGTGGGCCTACGACGCATTTGGACAGCAAAATGAATACTTCACTGTCGATGAATATGATTGAGGCGCTTATATTGATTGTTTTTTTTCATGTGTTAGACATGTAAATAATACAACAATTTGTTCGCTTATTTAAAAAAATTAACTTAATGGGTCAAAAACGGTTTGTTACAGACACTAATGCTTGACATTACGTGCTCCACTATTCGTGCGAATAATAATTGTAATTTGTTGACTAATATGTTGTGCTTTTGGCTTAATTGATAAAGACTTACCTGTTCATTTATCTAAACCCGTCTCTCTACAACCGACTCGCTGTGGGCATATATATATATATATAGAACACTCATAAATAAAGACAGAATATTTTGTCTATCAGTATATGTTTTGTAGTTTTCGAAAAAAAAAACGTATGGTAGGACTGCCGTGGCTAAAATAGTGCTGTGATTAGGCTGACTACTGTGAGCTACAACATATTTTAAATATAATGGAGGCTTTAGTGCCTCCCGACAAATCCGAAACAAAGAGATTATGGGTTCAGTGTAAAGCACACACACTCCCAAAACCGCTCATAATTAGGGGCCTATATGCGTCTTGCTTAAGTACGTCTCTTAAACCTGTTCAGAGAGGGTTCACGGGCAGGTCGCAGGGTTATTATGGGTGCCCACAGGTTCAAGCATAACGGAGACGAGAGCTTGGCTATACCTTGACATGTTTTCGTGTTTCCAAGCCATGTTATGTCCGCTCTTTCCTCGCCTTTAGAGGTGAAGAAAAACGTCCCCCTCTCTCTCGGCCAGCTGTCAAAACAACACATAGAAGGTGAAAGAGGAACGAACTGAAACCTGCTGAAACCATATTGGGCTATACTGGTTTGGATACCATTATGTGTTTCAATATCCTGCACTTGAAGTCATTGAAGTCAAGACATTGAAGTCCATTGGAGTTGATTATGGCAATAATCATCATAAAAATATTCTGACTCCATTCAATGTCTACCCATAAACAGAATAAACTGAATAAAGGATTGTTGAGGGTGAAACATATATGATTTATATAAGACCAAGTAACTTTGACAACAGGGGCCCATAACAATTGGAGAGCGGTGTAAGGTTTCTTGGGACATGATGAACGGGTTATAATATATACTATAAACACTGCCGTTAAGGGGTTGATACATATCGCAGGCCTACCCACTGTGAGACAGGGACCCCGATCCAGTCACAATATCCTTCTCTGGGTTTTCTAGTTGGCCTGATAGTCTCGTGACAGTTGGAAGGTTTCCGAGTCCCAGGAGTAAATGGGCCTTTTGAAGAGCAGTGCTCCCATTGACACGACACCTGGCGAAGTTTGAAAACAAGACGAGCACATTTTAATTAGGCATTGACGATGACAACTAAGTGACCATGTGCCCCCCCGCCCCCCCCCTCACACACGTCCCAAGCTGGAACACGTCATTAATAAACAATCACAACGTGTGAACCGAAGTGAATGGGCCCTCGCTTCTTGAAGCAAACACACGCACGCCTACTATTTGACGTGTTGTGCAAATAAAACCCGATCACAAACAATCGATCGTTTCTCATTGGTCGAACGTTTCTAGAAAACACAAGACTTTTCTACCAAAGTCTACGTTTTCCAAACCTGCAGCTTCATGTGTCTAGGTAATAACGTTCTGGTCTGGAGGAGACTCGATTAACTATTTTATACGCCATGTTTTTGTGACCTTATTACCAACATCATATGTTATTGGCGTCAATTTGTGTCCCAACTCCAAGCATGTCTTTCTTGTCGGATTCTGATGACTACTTTTTCCTCGTACTATCGGAGCCCCGCTGCTTTAATTCACCGTCCTAATGTGGTCTATAAATTATGTCTCCAGTGGAAACTAACAGCAGTTTGGCTAAAAGGAGGTTTTCTCCGCAGGAGTTATCTTCATTGTCTGCAACTGCACGTTCCTGCTTCCCTGTATCAAAAACAACAACTCACAACTCACAAAACACACACACACACACACACACACACACACACACACACACACACACACACACACACACACACACACACACCACACACCACACAAAACATCGAAAACATCAGTGTGGTAACGATTCATCAAATTATGGCTTTATACGCCCATTCCTGCTGATTTCACTATAAGCTCCACATAGACCATTGTGCTTTTTTTATCCTAATAATAATAACCATGCAAAAACAATTTGTAGTTCATAGTTAATCGGTTCATCGTAACGGCTCGTTCATTTCAAACACTAAATCAGTCGATTTGACGCGCGCCCTATTAAACTACGTTTAGGCCAGTATTTTGAGTGACGTTCCTCCAGCGGCCAGGTGGGGGCGATATTACGCACGTATTCAGGGGCCGTGACAATCAAAATGTGGACCGACCTACACGTTCGTAATTAAACATTTATATTGATTTCCGTGGCGTATGCACATATACAATGATCGGCATAATCAGTGTTACACTGTTGAGAATTTATAGGCCCACATATTGAATTGTAAATCGTAGGATATAATGTTAGGAGAAAAAATGATGTATTTAATACGGGCCCATTTGCCTGGAATGCTGTTTTCTATGTGGGTCAGATATGAAGAGTACAATATCATACACACAGAAACACAATATGGACTATGAGCCAATGAATGCGCTCGACTTGTGATGACGCGGCCGGGACTGGTTGCCCTCTTGTTGACTTCCTGTCCCGGAGCGAACTGACCTCAGGGTGAACCCGAGCACGAGCCTTATCGACCTTCATCCGATAGGTTTTTTTATGCAAAGAAAGAATGGTTGTTAAAAAAAAAGGCTGAGAGAGACGCCACACGCGCACGCGCACACGCACACGCACACACACGCACGCACGCGCACGCACACGCACACACACATTTTCCAAATTATACTTAAGTAAGCCCACTACACTAGGCTAATCCCTTACACGTTATTTGTGTTAACATTGTCGTGTGAGTCTTTCCTTAAGGGACCATCTAAATAGCCTAATTCTAAATCATAAATAACTCAAAAATGTAACCTAAACAACATGGTCCATGTTTTTAGTCACATGTTGAACGGTAGCCTACATTTGACCCACTTAAATGAATAACCTCTCCTAATTGGTTTACATGACGGAGTGCAGGTATTTCTGCATTTCGGACGCAGAATTTTGAGGCTCGTTGATCCGTTTTTTTTTACCAAATGTGATAAATAAAGAGGCTGAATTGATAGTCTCATGGTTGCCCGCGAGATTACTTTGTGCGACGGTATTGAATGGTATTGCGAGGCAATACCTGAGCCATTATATTCTATAAAAACAAACCCTGGCTGTGTGTGTTTGTGTGTGTGTGTGTGTGTGTGTGTGTGTGTGTGTGTGTGTGTGTGTGTGTGTGTGTGTGTGTGTGTGTGTGTGTGTGTGTGTGTGTGTGTGTGTGTGTGCGCGCACTGAGCCCATTGGCTGTTGGCAAACGGCTGCAGTGTGTTTCATGGACATGATGAAGGCTTCCATCAAGGCTCCCTCGCTCATTAACACAAATGAAAATAAATAATAATAATACTGTCCAAAAGGCCTATTTTTTTAAATGCTTTCCCACCGGGACTATTTTATTTAGGCTATTTAAAACTTGAATGAGTGCATTGCACAAATAGTGGCGATTATGGCCGATTGATGAAGGTTTAGAAAGGATTCAATGAAATTCTATAGGCCTACGTTATAAAATCCAGATTTAGACAACGTCAGAAACTGTCGGAGAAAAAAGGGAATGGTTTAAATATGATTTTTGCGTTTAAGCTCAGACCAAATTCAATTTAAATCCCAATGCCAGAAACTATCGGGTTGTTTTAACATCTCCCACCGAAATTAAGTGGAATTATTTCGATTTAGGCCTATCCTGTGAATTAATTATTATTATTATTATTATTATTAGGCTATTTTAGACATAATTTAACAAAATATTATTTGCACGCCTAGGTCTACTGTTTCCAAATGTCTGCCTCCGCTATTTAAAGCTTCAAACTCAAAACAATTAACGAAGTAGGGCCTAGTTAAATAAATGCGTAATATGACTAAAACAGTCAGCAAACAATAGTAGGAGGACGTACTAGACTAAGTAATCCTAGGCTCGATTACCATTACGATTACCATTTTTAACTAGAAATATATGACAACTAATAAAAAAAAGGGATGGAAATGCTTATTTAGATGTAGGCCTACCTATCTTAAACTATTAACTACAGGCCTACGTTATCTTGAATGAAATATCTGAAGATTTCACATAACGTCAAAAACCTCAATCTAGGCCTAGGTTAAAAGTAGCCTACGATTTTTCTTTATTGTCAGAGAGGTTGCGAAGTTTATATTAAAACTTAGGCTACTGGATGTGTCCTCTGCATGCTCTATAGGTCTAGGTCTCCGAAGGACGCGCCGGGTTTCGAGAGATGCGGCTAGCCCTACTGCAGTGTCTACGGAGAGGAGTAGGCTTGGGAATTAATTGAACACTAATTCTAATTCAATGTCATATTATTTGGTATAATATAGGCTATATTGCTATTATTAATTTATATTTGTATTATAATGATTATTGTTATTATAATATTACCATAGGCTATTATAATAATATTATTCGTAGGCTGTAGGCTACAAAATAAACAACGTGACAAAATGTAGTCTTATTTTCCTCTATAAGACAAATAATGTACAATTAATTAATACGGTATGTATTTAATTGAAATGTAGGCCTATCACAGAAAATGTAGATCTATATATATCGTTAGTTTATTTTTACAATAATCGTCGCTATCGCATTATAATATACTGCATAGTCCTACTAATGGAGCTATCAGCATCAGATTAATTCTGAAATTAACGCAAAGAAAGCGTTCCCGCGAGCTGAAGAAAGCCCAATCGCGAGCCTCTCTCTGGCTCTGGGCCCGTCGCATTCAGTTGCCGGGCAACCGCTGTAGGCCTACAGTACTGTCAGCGCGCCCGTTCCCCAAAGCAACCACTGTGCACCATCGGGCCGTCTCCCGTAGCAACCACTGTACACAATCGCGCCGTATACCATAGCAACCAGTGTAAACAGTGCTCTCATTCCTAACAACACCGCTCCGTTAAGGTTAAGAATAAACCATGGCGTCTAATAAAGGATATCCGCGCTGTGACGTGAAGGTGTCTGAGGAGGAGCGGGACTTCTACGAGATGAAGAATAGAGCTTGCGAGTTTTATAACCGTAACAAAGTTCCCCAGCAGATAGAGAACGTGTTGAACGAAATTTTCTTCGCCAAACCCGACGACATTTACGGCTACCTGGTATGAACGTTGACATTTAATGGTATCAATTAACGAGCACGACGCTTTCACGTTGATCTGCGTTAGATATGCGTCGTGAATGGTAGGTAGTAGCTAGTTATCATGTATAATGTGTGTGGTGTGGCTCATAAGTGTTACCTAACTTAAGGCAGGGTAATCATTTGCAGATAGACCTGTGTGCAGTTTTGATCACCTTTGAGTTCCCTAATATGTAATGATCCAGAGATAATCAATAATTAATTTATCAGAAGTTGACATAATAAATGAATGGTATTTGACTTGGGGTTTTAAAAACGCTGTGTAATGTTGTTACTTTAGGCCAATTTCTTTATGAAACTGTCAGCCCCGCCGAGGATCAGCGGGCTGAAAGGCAGGGAGGTCTACGATTCTCAAGGACAGCTGTCCGTCCAAGTAGAGCTGATGTGCACCATCCGGAACGAACAAAAGGTACAACTCTTTCAGCTCCCCCTGAACCCCGGCAAGAACAACGTGCCTTGTCATCCCAGATGTTGTTATCTATGGTGAATGTTACATTTTAAAATGTAATATGTCAATAGTACACATTCCTCATGTCCTAAAGAAGAAAAATGAATGGGTTTGTTAAGTGAGTCCCAACATTTTCCATTAGCTCAAATGGTTAAAAACAGTAACAGAAAAAACGGTATGATCTATAATAATGCCAATGAGCAAAGTACTGTAAGGCAAATTAAAGCATAACCCAAAATGGAAACCATAGATAGATAGATAGCCATGACAGAATTTGGTCAGAATTGCCCCCAGATTAATTGTTGACATTATATATGTTGAGATGTAAATCAGCCATGATTTTTGTTGAACTCTTTGTTGCCCCTCTCGCGGTTTACTATAATTCTGAAATTTGGCAACGAGCCATTGACACCCATTCTATTCCAAACAAGTGTCTAGCCTCTCCAATAGCTGTTTCTTTGTTTTTTCCAGAAAAAGTAAACACAAACAAACTGCCCTGGCTAGGAAGTTTTCTGCAATAGTGCCCACAAACAAACAAATCAACAAGTTTGTGTTTCCATGCCGCCATGCAAGCTCACAGACTTAGGACTGAGGGCGCCTTCACATCTGTAGTTTATTAGACTCTGTCCGATTCATGGTTGGAGTGGATACCTTTTTGCATTTTTGTCTGGTACGGTTAGCATTCACACAGGAATTTGTAGACAAAAGTGTCCTGATTGCACCTCATTTTAATCTAGGAAAGGTTCCTGGCTGAATAGTTTTATTATTTTTAGTTTGCGGCAAAAGTGTACATTCAACGTACAATGCATTTTTTCTTTGTTGGCCTCCCATAGTTGGGTTAGATCACGTTCACACCTTAAGAATACCTAACCAAAGTTCCCTTGAAGGTGGACCAGGACCCCGGTTTTCGAGCAGACCAGTTTTTTTTTTTGTAGTATGCACCAGAGTTTGAATGACCTCAAACTAGCCATACTATCCGGTTATTTTCTCCAGGGTCAATTGAAACCGACATCTAACATCTAAGGTGTGGATGCCCCTGAGAGGCGCGCAGTTACAATTCTGACTGAATATGGTGACTGGGTTTTAGAAAGTGTAATAATTCTGAATTCTGAGTGCATACAACATTTCAAGAAGTCACAAGGGTAAGTGTAGGAGGGGGAGGTTTTTAATGCAGCCTAAGCCTTCACTTCTGAATCAAAACAACGTCCTCAATTCGTGTTTGTATTAATGAAGGTGGAACTAGACTGTCCACCAACTGCTCCTCGCTGATTAAACTGCTCAGTGTCACTGAGTAAGACGTTCTGAAATTAGGAAATGGCTGAATTCTTAATAAAGCATTCAGTTTGTAGTCTAACACACAGCCACTATCTTTGTAAATAATTCTAACTGTGTGCCTCTCAGTCTCAAGTAAGTGAGCATACGCAGTGGCGCATGAACACAGGATCGAAACTTGTCGATTTGTTCATTTGTGGGCTCTGTTATAGAAAAAGACCTAGCCAGGGCAGTACGTATGTGCGTACATGTGTTGGACAAAACAAAAATACTGCTATTAGAGCTTCTCAAAACTTGTTTGGAGGAGAATGGATTTCAATGGCCTGCCAACAGCCCAAATTTGGAATGTGTGTACACAGCGAGAGGGGGTGAGTTGAGCCAAAATCATGGCTAACATAAACAATGGAAATAATCTACCTGGGGTCTTAGCAAACAAGTGAAATACTTTAAGCAGAATCCACCTAATGTAAAGGAGGCAGGGGTGGTGGTGCTGATGGTGTGTGTGAGTCTGACCCAGCTAACAATGGGCATAAAGACAGGAGAGACATCCTTTCTGGGATGTTGGTCCATTCCAGGGTCACACACCCACACACACCCACATTCAGATGGGAAAGGGGGCTAGGTTCCTCTAATTAGCCAGGGTCCGCGTCGTGTCTTGGGCCGGAGGAAGCCAGGAGGAGGAGAGAGGAGGTGAATGCTAACAAGAGAACAATAGGCCCTATGCAGGAGCCTCGCATGGCTCTCCAAGCCCCCCCCCCCCCCACACACACACACACACACACACACATACACTCACACACACACATACACATAGAAACACACACACACACACACACACACACACAGGAGACAGGCAGCGCTTAATGGAACGTTAGTTAACTCACACTACGTGGCCCAGTCACTGATAGACATAGGCCTGATGAACAATAACATAAGCGATCCAATTCACTACAGAGCCCAATGCTACCAGTGACCTCAGAGATCAGACAAGGTCTCCAAGAATGTCTTATGAATCAGTTGCAAGTGTCCATCAAGTGCCCATTCATCAACACCTTCAAACTAATATTCAACTTTTTTTCATTTAGCGCAAGTGGAAGAAGCTAGTTCAATTTCTGGTCTTAACTTAATTGATCAGAAACAATCTATATATTTATGTCCTCAATTCAGTTAGAACTATGCAAAGTCTAAATATTTCCATTTCCATTCATTTCCATACCGTGGCTCAGCTGTGGAAGTACTTTTGGCCCAGGAGACACACAATATTTTGCACAGTAAAATAAATAATACAGCCTCATTGGATCACCTAATAAAAGTGAGATGTTTAACAATGTTTTTAAAGTCCCTCCACCCGATCTGCCCCTAGCTGCAACCCACTAATGGGCCATGACCCTCCGATCTTAAAACCCTTTCCTAGGGCGCACGTACCACACATTGGGAACCCCTCAGTAACGTGACGCTGGAGATGATCTGGGGTCGCCCGTCAGTCCACCAAGGGGCCCTAATGCGCGGGGGCAAGGTGGGGTCTGCCACTGGCTCGGGGGGCCAGAGCCATCAGATAACGGGACACATTGACCCGTGACCTCCCGACGCGTACAATATGACAGAAGGGTGAAAGAATCTGATGTGACACGCTGTTCTGTAGGTCCCTGCGAGGTCAACGAGTGCATGGCTAAACATTCCCCCCGGAGATAATTCTCCATAGCAGCTGTGAATCATAATCCTCATGTATTGTTCTTGAGAACTCACAAGGTCTCGATGAACCCACAATGGGTTCTCAAGGGATGTCAAATATCTGTTTGTACGGGTATTGTTGGTACAGATATTATTTATCAGTAGTTGGTACACAAGGTGCAACCAATCCACCCTTACGTTCAGTATATATTCCAACAGACATGTAACTGGGCTGACAAAACAACTGCACCGATTAGCCCCTGCAGACACCAGTATTAGCCTTGAGGCTAATACTAAGGAGTGTAAGCAACACTGAATACCTCCAATTAAAAAAGATCATACCAACAACCCACACCAAACCAACAATGCTGTCAATAGATATCAATAATAAATGTTACAGATATAAACAGCAGCTTGATTTCCCTTGTTTTCTGAAGAACAGGAGCTGTTTTTTATGGGGTACTCCAGTCCATATCAATTAACTACTACTAGATAGACAAATAGATCCTTTACGGCAGAGGGGAGAGGGGAGGTGTAGAGGGGTGGTGGAAGTTAAGTGAGTGACCCCCCCCCCCCCCCCTTAGATATGGGCTACTTTACGCTATTCTGAAACAATGGTGATTAAGCGATGGTAAACAGCGAATGACGAGTGCAAGACGTTGAGGGAGAGAGAGATTAGAGAGATATAGAGAGGAAGGGCCATTTTAAGGGTATGGGAGGAAGAGAGCTGAGCAAGGGATGATGGAGAGAGGATGGAGGAGAGATCAGTGTGAGAGAGAGAAAGATGAAAAGAGAGAGAGACAAGAGAGCGATGATGAGCGGCAGGGCCAGATGGAAAGGGTAGGGTGGACGAAGCGACCTGAAGAGAGACACATCTGAGCAAGGGATAGAAAATGAGTATAAAGATGGAGGGATTGTGGACAGTGACTAAGAGGGATCAGAGAAGGGAGATAGCTTAAGACAAGAGATTCGATTACATATTATCTCAGAGTCACTGTTCCCTGTAGCTGGTTTGACTGAAGAAAAGATACACTAAGATGGTACTAATCCCAGATGAAAAAATTCAAGTTCACTTGAATGAGGCTTGCTCTTCATTCATACCACAACAGTGCTAATCTCTGGAGGTTGGAATGTGTTTGTGTTCTTCACTTTTTGTGTGGAAAGTCATGTTGTAGCGTACTTCAGAGATCATTACATAATGATCTCTAACTACCTAATCAATGATTAGGTAGCCAATCTCACACATTCCTCAGCTAATAATGTCCTCATCATCCTGCTCCTTTCAACGCAACACATCAAAGTAGAAATACGTCTATCTTTTTGCGGTTCAGCTGACGTCGTCCGCTGGCGTCCCGGCTGGCAACGGTCAGTGGAGCATGTGGGGGCCCGACTTGGGGAAGGGGAGGGCCCACCACGTCACCACGGGCCTTGAGTGGATCAACGGGCCCCTGAGCGAGTTGCTCAAGGGCTGCGACCCCTGCGATCAGACGGGGGTCGATAACATACTCAGGTACTACTATTTAACCCTATACTATAATATCAAGTCCTTAAACACTACACTATACTATTTATACATAAAATACATTCAGGAATGTCTTGTCATCTTGTCAATTAAATATTTCAGATGTTTTTGATCGATGGCCAGTCCTCTTCCAAGGAATGGAGATTAAGTTGAAACATGTCCATGTGAGCCCCCACCAGCCAGTTGGTGGTGAAAAAAAAGATTTTTCTTTTAAACCAAGGACCACTTCTTTCAGCCAGTAAAAGATGTTGTTATGAACATTGCAGACATGAAACTTCAATGTCAGTTTGACGAGGAGCTCATTCGAAATGGCGTCATACCGCCATGGGGACGGCTACCAGGACAACAATAAAAACATCTTCCTTTATGGCGCAGACCACTGTCTTAGAACTATACTTCTCAGCTCAATAAACACCACATTATTAAGACGGTCTGTGTATAACCATATGGGGAACATAGTGTCTGAAAGCACACAGTGATGAAAATAGCAGGACAACATTACCAGTACAATGCAAGTATAGCTGGAGGACACTATCTCAGGTGTGCTGGGCTCCGAGCAGGCATTCATGCAATAAACACAGGGATGTTTTGAATTTGCAACCGCATGTTTCCACAAAAGAGCCCCTATCCTCCCCCACCCACCCACACATGAAACATACTATTGCCACTGTGCCACGCACTCGCATACAATTGGGTCAGGCACCAGAGTTGACCTTCCCTGACAGGGTCAGGTGGATGTCAAGCCGTGTTTTTGTTTGTCATGTGTCACATCCCATCACCGTCGTCATATCATGGTGACACGCCCGGGTCTCTGTGATTGCCACTGGGGTACGATACTGTTCTGTTCTAAGCCGTGGGGGAGGGTTTATCTGTTCCATACACTTACCCTGGTAGTGTGTTTTAGATCATGAACGACACGTTAGCTTAGGATAAATACTGTCAAACACAATGACACCAACAGGCACATGGGGATAAATGCCCATGGGAAAAACAACAGATGGAAGACTTCAGAGACGCCTGGTCCATGAGGCTTTTGTTTGCTGAATCAACACTGAATGTCTGAGCCACAGACTGTTAGGTCTCTTTACAATTGTTAGACTATTGAAGACTGCAGGTGTGAGAATGAATCCCATGAGTTAGCCTTTTGTTGACCATAGCGCTAGTTAATGTATGTGCTTGTAGATCCTGAGTGGAAACTTGTAAGTGGCAGGCAACCATCGGACATCTTATTACTGCAGTGATTTGCTAAGAAACCTACTTCTGAAGAGAGTACTACATGCGTTTGTGGGGTTCCCCATGGTCAACGTGTTTTGCGTGTTTCGGACAGTGACTTCTTCTCAGCACGTCACCAGGAGGACAAGGAGACCAGGAGGTTGCAGGAAGAGGAGAACAAGGAGGCTGAGCAGGAGGCTCCTCCACCACCACCACCACCTGTCTCCAGCAAAGGCAAGAAGGCTGGGGAGACAGGTAGCACCACCCATCACACTTACAGCACACTGTTCCTGGAGGTCCACACCAGTGATATATATGATATATATATATATATATTGATATATATGCAACAATGTTGTTCCAGCTACAAAGGGCGCCAGTGTAGAGAAGCTCCCTCCATGTGTGCCGCCAGAGCCGGAGGTCCCTGGAAGCCTGGCCGTGGGTGCCGTGTCCCTGGCCGTGGCTAAAAGTGGTGCACTGATACGGGACGTTCCTCTCTACAAACACATCTTCGCTCTGAGCAGTCAGGTGGGTCAGAGAGGAGGTTATGAGCAGCACTGTTCATGTGTTCGATCCCCCGGTTAATCGCTTCACTGTTTAGTCATTTAGCAGGTATTTCATTAAGGAGCAGGTGGTCATTGGGGCATCTTGATTACGACCATGGGGGATCCAACCCATAACATTGCGGCTAGGATTTGGACACCCTAGCCCAGGTGTCGGCAACCTTCACCATCAAAAGGGTTTTTTCTGGTTTATCCCACAAAACCTATTTGACCCCTAAAATATAACGATAACACGGATAACACAGAATCTCACGTTTTATATATAGTTCTACAACATATAAAACAACCAATGGCCTATAGTTTGTTGCCTTTATGAAATGTGTCGGTGTAGGACGTGATGTTTATTTTAGTTAAAAAATAAATAATTAAAAGCTACTTTGAGCAACTTCAGAGAGGTGAAGAACCTCATTCGGCTCCAGAGCCGCGGTTTGCTGACCCCTGCCCTAACCATTGCACTTTTAACATCAGAGAGACACACACAGGAACAGAACAAATACATGATGCACACATGCACAGAAAAGTTAAGAGGGACAGGCTGAATGTAGTGAAGGACGCTGTGTTCCTTTTTAATAGAGTGAGTTCCGGGTACCAGTGCCCTTGGTTACGTTGCTGAGTTGCGGTAAATCCTCTCCAGGCAAACTGAACTTGTTGGAGGAAGTCATCCTCATCCCCAGACCAGGACAACGCATCAAACAAGTACCCCCGCAATCTGTCACTTTTCTTCGTCTTCACCCATAGCTTTTGTTGCCATACATGAATGTTCAATGTCACACCTTGCAACCCTACGACAGCACAGATCCTCCATTTTTGGTTGCCATGGTGCATTGGGTTTTGATGCAGTTTCAATGTGTTTACAGCCAAGGTTAACACTGAAGTCATCCCTAGAGGGACGGTAAACAAACACGCAGCAAACGTAAAGCGATGACTTTCTGACGATTGGCTCATATAAGTGGCAAGTGAATAGTTGGCACCAAGGGTGGACTGGGACAAAAATTCAGCCCTGGCATTTTCTGTCCAGACCAGCCCACTACATTATCTTCAGACACTACATAGAAGTCCACAAATCTCGCAGCATCTCCTCTCATGCATACTACAAAGGAGAGTCATATTCCTTGATAGCAGTTAACAAATAAAGCACATAACTCAAGGACTAAAATTGACAGCTATAGCAATCAATCAATCAATCCGTCTTTATTCCAGGGTTCCTACAGGTTTCTTCAAGTCAAATTCAAGTCTTAAGTCTTAAGACCTTTTTAAGACCATTTATATAAAAACGTAATACCTATTTCACGGCCTATTTCACAGACCTACCGGCAAAGAATTTTTTTTTTTTATTATTTGTTCATTTATTTCTCAAACAAATGTGAAAATGTGTTGGGAACGTTACTTCGAAAAAGTAATTAGTTATAGTTACTCACTACTTGTTCCAAAAAGTAACTATTTACCAGGGAAAGTAATTATTTGCGTTACCGTAAAAAAAAAAAAAGTAGCTTTATAGATGCGTGTGTCGTTGGGAGATGCTTCATTAAATGCGTCGACAAAGTCTTCGCTCCTGGACATAATGTACACTTTACATGCACGTTCTTGCCTTTGACCTCAATGAATTAGTGCTTATATCTCCACCTTGAAAATGACAACTTTTCATCGGATTGCTCCGGACTCGCCATTTCTACTGCTTCATTGAATCTGTTTGGTGTTTGTGTGTGCGTGTGCGTGTGGCACGCGTATCCTGGCTTGTGTGTAAAAACACTGGCTCCGATTGGCTACCATGAAACATGACTCTGCCTTAGCCAATCATAATCGCTTATCTCGTTGTTAACCCACCCGGTCTTCTCACTAGCAGTTTATGTATGGAGACAGGGGTGCGTTCGGATTACCCAGTTTATTCAATTAATTCATAGTAACGCACCGCATTTAACGTTCAGTAACGATAACGGCGTGGTAACAACGGAAACAGTAATTAGTTAGATTACCCCGCTACTGAAAAAATAACGGCGTTACCTAATGCTGTTCTTTTAAACTGCGTTATTCCAAACACTTACTAAAGCATTATGGAAGAATGATGTAACATTGCAGCATAGTAGTGAGTACTTACGCTACATCACCACAGCACAGACACAGACCACAGACTTTCTTGTGTTCTGCTTAGATTTTCTTTGATTTTTCTCGCTTCTGCTTGGCTTGTTGCTTGTGGTCTGTGTTGTAGTGCTGTAACAAAGTGACGTGTTCGGACCCGGGGCAGCGTTGCGTTCTCAATTATTGGTTCCGCCACTCTTTATTTAGGCTACATTATTTAATGAAAATAATAGTGGTTGACAAATGAAACTTTTGAGGAGAATGCGATACGGAGAAGTTACATACTGCACAAATTTTAAGACCCAGATATCAAAATTCAAGACTTTTTCAAGTGTTTTTAAGGTATTATTTCCAAATTCATAAATTCGATGCTTTTAAGACTTTTTAAGACCCCGCGGGAACCCTGTTATTCATTATAGTGTCAAGTCACAACAGAATCCTGACAAATAATCTGAATAGAAACATATTACAGACAGTAGCAGCATTAGAGCTGAAACTAATTTGTTTTAACTGTGAGTTATTATTTTTATGAAACCATAAATAGAGAATTGAAAAAAAAAAAAGATCTATAGCTGTGTGAAAAAGTCTAAGACATGAATTACAGGTCTGAATAGATATGCATTCTCATATACGTGTATGTGCACATGTATATATTGCCCTACTTCCTCGTCCGCAGCCAGCCAGCTACACTCCTCACCAAATTAATGACCTGCAAGAAACAGCAAACAGAACTTGTACTCAGTATCTGTGTACTGACAAGTATATGTAGCCATGTAGCCTTTTTGTGATGTAGTGACACTTAGTGAACAAATTTATCTGTCATGAAGGATGACTTAAGTCTCAAAAGAGCCCTAAGGCCTACCTGCATAACTGTTAATTGAACTTAAAAGATATGCAGATGTTTGAAATTAAAATCATCAATATAAAAATCTTCAACCAGGAAATAATCATAATCAAATCTTTTGTTTCAATCTGAGACAAAACAAGTTGCATAATAAACTCACAAAGTCAAGACGAAGCTCCCTCCCTCTCTCTCAAGCATCATAGAAGAACTTCTAGCAGGTCAGGAAAACCTGTTTGACAGGAGACGATGGTAGCAGAGAATATAAAGAGACATTTATGAATTACCAATTGTCATTTTATCACACATATAGTATGTTTCTTCACATAAACCTTTAAACATACACATATTGCATTCCTCTCACCACATGAAATAAGCTCAGGAACCCAAAAGTGGCCCAGTGAATGATGGAGGAGACAAAGCAGGTCCTCAAAAGGGGACAGAGGGAAAAGAACTCCTTAGACTCTCATATATAGGGTGGTCAACCTAAAAGAGACATGGAAACATTATTAAGTCATCATCACAAATGAAGTATGAATTCATATAACATTATAAGACACATACTCAACAAATCAGAGATGCCTCAGTAGCCAAAAAGTGGTGAAGTGGAGGCAGTAAGAGAGCAAGTCCTTGAAAATGGACGGAGGGGGAACAACTCCTCAGGCTCTCACATGTCAAGTGGTCAACCTGAGAGGGACATACATTATTAAATAATGTACAAGATAAAAGATTAGTTCATATTGAACTAAACGTTCACAAGCGTAACAACACTAATGGCTTTGTCATGTTTTCATTATGACACTAGTGTTTTCCAATGCAAAAAAGTCAGATCTTTGTGACAATACCTAAAAATGCTCAAGACAGCACTATACACAGCCATTTGAAAACTACAGTAAAAGTAACACATTTACACAGAAATTAAAGTTACACACAAATTATACCTACGAAATAGTTATCACCTCAGTAAACAATAAATTAATTGAAAGATTACAATAAATTCAATGGCAAATATTGCAAATTAAACTAATTATTTCCTATAGGTTTACTTGTATTTTGTGCTAAAATTCAAAGTATCTCATCTGTATTTACAATACAGCTTGATTCTGCATCTCTATTTACAGCTCATTAGTCCATGTCAATGTTTACTGTTGCTATGGCAACAAGAGACTGCTGACGTTAGCAGCTGTTAGCTAGCTTAGCTAAATCATCTGAACAATAATAACCCATAATATTACAATTCAGCATATTTAAACAAAATCAACCACAACTACCAACAATCACAGCCCTTCAACTCTGGGCTAATATGTTGTCACAAGTATGCAGTTAATTAGGTCACATCACATTCAATGTAAAAACGTCTTCTACTTTGTTTTGGACATGTTTCAAAATATAGCCTAGCTAGCCCCAGGCTAACGTTACTTACCATGCCTCCACTCGCTCGTCTCCCGGCGCAGCAGCACCTGCTGGGGTGGTGACCCCGGCACCAAATAGGTCTGTCAATTTTGAACATTTAGCAGCTCCCACCTCCAGAGACTTGAGCTTTTTAAGTCTCAGTTTTTAAGCTCCACCCGGGAGTTTCTTACGCTTATCCATTTTCAGCTCCGTCCCGCGACTCCGGCCCATGCCATGAGGTCCCGCCACCCTGGTTTGTGTTGTGATTGACAGCAATGTCAGGGCTCTCTGAGCCTGTCAGCCCATGATTGATTGACAATGACAAACATAGACCAATAAAATGTGTTGATGCTGGCAACACACTGCTAGCCCGCTGTAGCCAATTGGCCGGCTCAATTGGAGGGAATTTAGAGAGAGAGAAAAAAAAAAAACATAGCGGACCGGACCGGCCCACATTGGGTCAACGGCCCACCGGGACAATGCCCGTATGCCAGATGGCCAGTCCACCCCTGGTTGGCGCCAAACCATTGGCAGAAGTTCCATGTTTCACCAGAGGAGGCGCCTCTGTCCCCTGTGGGTGGATGCTATGTTAGTTGTTGGTTGTAGTCTTCACATGAAACTCATTGAATGTCTCATTGAACAGGTGATCTCAACGGCCCTCCAGATCCACGAAGAGTTGATGAGAATAATGAATAGCAGTACGTCAAAAGCTGGGGTGAGGGTCATCTGCCAACGCTTTCACTCGCACAGGCCGGGGTAGCACAGATGAGCAGTTCGGTGTTGGAATGAATTCAGTTGGGTTCTCTGAGAATATTTGGGGGATCCTCCATCCTGAAGTCGACCACCTTTTTCTGGGTTCTCCAAGAACGCTGGAATGAACCTCTATCCGGCAGTCGACCACTTTCAGTTGGGATCTTCAGATCTTTCTCGAGAACCCAGCTGAATGCAGTCGGCTTCTGTATGGAGGCTACAAAATAAAGCACTGAGGTAGGCTAAGGGGGTTAAACATGTGCATTGCTCAACAACTTCAAATCCTCTCGAAAGCCTAGACAGATGCATGGCCCCCTGCAAGGTTACCCAGATGAGACCATAGAAGCCTGCAGAGGACACCTCAGCTCACCTTCAGTGAATAGTGAATTGCGTAGACCTTCTCCTCCTCCTCTTCCCCCACCTCTGAAAATTTAAAGCAAGCGAAGAGTGGAATGCTGCGCACTCAGACTTAATAAACTCGGCAGAGACGGCAGCTCCTTCTCCATCTAAAGCCACACGTAGTTATCATTCATGGGAATTATTAGCTCTCAGACATATACACGCACACACGCACACCTTTTCTACCTATACATCCTCAACGCGGCGGTAAAGTTGTGGAGGATGAGCGGTGACATTGGAGAGTTTAAATAGATGGGCCTTTTATTCCCCAGCAACCCACGCAGGTAGGCCGACCGAGCGGGGCGGGCGCACCTGTCCTGGTTTGCGAGCGGCCAGAGCAGGCCCTGGATCTTGTGGCGGAGGCGTGCCGCGTCCTTGGGCTGACGCCGGGCGAAGAGATCCGTCTGGCGTTGAACTGCGCGGCTCATCGGCTCATGGACTACGTAAGATCAACACGGCCCCTCGCTGCCATGTTATCTGGGTGATGTCAGATAGGTGTGGTGAACTAATGAGGCAAATGGGAAAGCGGTTGTATTTAAGACTCATTTAAAAACCCAATGTGATTTTAAATGTGGTCTTAAATGCATATTTTCCAACTAAAGCCGGGTGATTTTGCCAAAATCTTTATTTAATATCTCCATAACGATATATATCATGATATGGCATGTTTTCTGGTAATTCAATTGATATAATTGTATAAAAAATAACCTCATGGGGAAGCCTTCTTTGTATACTTCTGTGTGTGATTTAATCCTTAGCATGCGTAACAGTTTCAAGTGAAACTTGAAAATTTCATAATTTTTTGGGGGATGAATCTAGGCCTTTAATATGAAAATGTAAAATATCAAAAGTAAACATTAATTAATGTCAAGTAAAGCAGCGGTAAAGGTTTGGAGATATGGACAAAATCTAATTTAGATATTTTTGACCCAATTCCTTGACGTTGATCTTGATCACGACAATATCATAGGGATCTATTGGTGCTTGTATCCATCAGGAACTTTTATTTTATAGTTGTTACGAACACGCAGAGACTCACGTCCTGTTCCTGCTCCTTTCAGTCCAGGGGGAAGTATGAGGTGATCGCCGGGAGCCTCAAGTCTCCAGATGAACTGGTGGATATGTACCAGGCTCTGCTCCTCAAATACCCAGCTGTGGCGGCCCTCATCCAGCCCCTCAGGAAGGAGGTACCCCCTCGTCCATCACCAACACTTCTGGCCCACTGTGTCTTGTTAATAGTTTCTTCCTGAGACCTGAAACAGCATGAAACAGAAGGTGTTTTTAGCCAGAGAATAACCAAATATATCGAAACATATTTCAGTAATGTAAATATCACAAGATGTTCCCATGGTTTGACTATTACATTAATATATACCCATCAAGTGATATTGTCTACTTTCTACTTCCACCAGATCTTAACATAATGTGTGTGTGTGTGTGTGTGTGTGTGTGTGTGTATTTTCCCTCTGATCAGGATGTGGACCAATGGGAGAGGCTGAGCTCTGTTATTGGAGCATCCTGCTCCCTACTCTGTGACATGAGTGGTTTGCCAGCCTCACAAGCCCCGCCCCCTACCCTCCCAGGGGTCAAAGGTCAAGTCCTGCAGCAGGTGAATGGGACCAAAGTGAGCGACCTCATTTGCATCACGACAGAAAACCCTGGTAGGTGCTTAGTGCGTGTGTGCATGTGTGTTTGCTAGTGTGTGTAGTGCAGTGTGTGTGTGGTTTGGGATCATCATTCATCATCATCAACATTATCATTATTTTTTGCACTTCTTTCTTCTACCCTTTTTCTCCATCCTTAACTCCAGTATTTTATTTATTCTTTAAGTTGAACGACATTTGACATTTGAGCACAACAATTTTCAATACTGATAAATTATGATTTATGAGTACATGATAAATAAAACTTGAAACTTGAAACTTGAAACTAACAACATGAAACAAAAAAAAAAACATGTAGAGCTATGCACAATAGAACACAACACGTTTAGTGCAAGGACATCTCCACATTTTGAATCAAAATCTTTTTGAGAAATTCTGGGTTCGTATGGGTGTTAAACTTTTTGTTTGTATGCATGTTTGTGCCTGTTTGTGTACATGTGTGTTTATATGACTGTGTCCCTGCTCAAGGGACTCAACAGAGACAGTGTGAGTTGGAGTCGAAAATTCCTTAATGTGATGGATGTATTATTCATGGCTTGTGCTGTGCTGTCAATAGGCTGTTGTGTTACTGAGCTGTAAGGTTGTGGTGAGTTTGTAGAAAACAGTGGGCTGCATCAACACTGTTAGTAGTACTCAGGCCGTTCACAAATAATAGAATATTACAAAAAGTGTTTAACAGATTTTACAAACCGTAGTGGTGTGGAAAGCTGTGGTATTGGTTGAAGAGATGGTGATTGTGTGTGTGTGTGTGTGTGTGTCTACCAGATGCAGTGATCCTGTCGAGCTCACACAGCGAGCCGTGCGGCGAGGACTGTCTCTCAGACCTAGTGAGTCTCTGTCTCCTAGTCCTGTCCCATTGTTTCAGCTGTCCTCTCCTCATCCTCATAGTCGTCCTATTTCCTTGCCTCTCCTAATCTTCATAGTCCTGTCCTATTTCCTTTCCTCCCTCATCCTCCTAGTCCTGTCCTATTTCCTTTCCTCTCCTCGTCCTTCTAGCCCTGTCCTATTTCCTCTCCTCATCCTCATAGTCCGGTCCTATTTATTTTCCTCTCCTCGTCCTCCTGTTCCATACATAGTTTATACACAATCTACTTGACCTCGATGTTGCCCTGACATTATGGTACAGAAATACCTTGAATTCAACGGTTGAGTGGCTTGGCACTCACTTCCTGTCCTGAGTGTGATGTCACCAACCTATGTGTTGTGCTTCCTTCCTGTTGAGGCGGTGGGCCTGGGCGTGGCCTACGTCAGACTGGGAGGTCTGCTGGGTGGACAGCGGCTCGCTAAATACAACCGCCTGATTGCCATAGAAGAAGAGCTAGCGCAGCAGGGAATCCTGGGTAGGGGCCCACTCACTCACTGCCCTCACCTCCCCATATTCCCCCTCCCTGCTTCCCCCTTGTGTTTCCCCATTTGAGCGTTGACATATAAAAGGAGGCTAGACAAAGATAGATAGATAGAGGGAAAAGGGAGATGGGGAGACAGAGGGGGGAGGGAAAGAGGGAGAATGAGAGAAGGAAGGAAGCGAGAGAGAGAGCGAGAGCGAGAGAGAGAGGGGGGGGGGGGGGTTTGGGGGGTAAAAGACTGTCTAGGGAGGGCACATCTCTGTTGGAACGTGAAAAGAAACTGTCATGAATCATAGAAAACAGTTGTGTGTCTGTGTGTGTGTGAATGGACCAGGGTGAAATACCTTGGATCTGTTAATTGGCCAACTAATTATAAACAGACACACACACACAAACAGAAATGCATGGCCTTTGGACCATCTCTGAATGGGGAGTTCATCTTTGTGGTACAATCAGCCGGCAGCTGAATAAGTTTTGTGAAAAGTTCTCATTCTCTTTTTATTGATTTGTTTGTGGGTTGTATTCAGTGGGGAGCGGGGGAGGGGGAAGCATTCACAGTACAGATAAGTACTTCAGATGGTGCTGGAATACAGAGACGGACTGGAAGAGGGGAGGCTGAGAGAGAGAGGGGAGAGGAGAGGAAGCCGGACAGAGCTGGTGGAAGAGGGTAGAGGAGACTGGAGAGACCTGAAGAGACCCAGAGAGAGATGGGGGTAGAGGGGACAGGAGAGACCGGAAGAGACCCAGAGAGAGGGGGTGGAAGAGGGTAGAGGAGACACAGTTGACCCAGACAGAGGTGATGGTAAAGGGGACATGAGAGACCTGAAGAGACCCAGAGAGAGCTGGTGGAGGAGGGTGGAGGAGAGACTCAGAGAGAGGTGGTGGTAGAGGGTAGAGGAGAGACCCAGAGAGAGGTGGTGGTAGAGGGTAGAGGAGAGACCCAGAGAGAGGTGGTGGTAGAGGGTAGAGGAGAGACCCAGAGAGAGGTGGTGGTAGAGGGTAGAGAGAGACCCAGAGAGAGGTGGTGGTAGAGGAGAGAGGAGCGACCCAGAGAGAGGTTGGAGTAGAGGGGAGACCCAGAGGGAGGTGGTAGAGGGGAGACCCAGAGAGAGGTGGGAGTAGAGGGGAGACCCAGAGAGCGGTGGTAGAGGGGAGACCCAGAGAGAGGTGGGAGTAGAGGGGAGACCCAGAGAGCGGTGGTAGAGGGGAGACCCAGAGAGAGGTGGGAGTAGAGGGGAGACCCAGAGAGCGGTGGTGGTAGAGGGTAGAGGAGAGACCCAGAGAGAGGTGGTGGTAGAGGGTAGAGGAGAGACCCAGAGAGAGGTGGTGGTAGAGGGTAGAGGAGAGACCCAGAGAGAGGTGGTGGTAGAGGGTAGAGGAGAGACCCAGAGAGAGGTGGTGGTAGAGGAGAGAGGGGAGACCCAGAGAGAGGTGGGAGTGGAGGGGAGACCCAGAGGGAGGTGGTAGAGGGGAGACCCAGAGAGAGGTGGGAGTAGAGGGGAGACCCAGAGAGCGGTGGTAGAGGGGAGACCCAGAGAGAGGTGGGAGTGGAGGGGAGACCCAGAGAGCGGTGGTAGAGGGGAGACCCAGAGAGAGGTGGGAGTAGAGGGGAGACCCAGAGGGAGGTGGTAGAGGGGAGACCCAGAGAGAGGTGGGAGTAGAGGGGAGACCCAGAGAGCGGTGGTAGAGGGGAGACCCAGAGAGAGGTGGGAGTAGAGGGGAGACCCAGAGAGCGGTGGTAGAGGGGAGACCCAGAGAGAGGTGGATGTATGCTGTAAAAATGTTTGTTCATCCCTTAAACCTTCCGTATTCATCTGTTGTCTGCAGTGTCCCGGACCACACTCACTGCTCCCCTGTGTGTAGGAGATACCCTGGCAGATGCAGTCATCAGTGAGGAGGTTTAACGAGGACGGGTCCTCTCCTTTTATGTGTTTGCACAAAATACATTACGCCAGATTCATATTAAAATGCACCATTTCTCAATACATGTGATTATTTGTTTTGTGCAAGGAAAATACCATAGTTATGCAGTTAAGTGCAAGTGTAGGTCAAGCGCTCCTTTTAGAAACGCGAGTGCATTTCATTATATGACCAATCTCTTTTTTTTGGTTGCGAGAAATTAATGTATTTTACACTTACAAACACACAACACACACAACGGCTTTTTCAAAGATTTCCTATGAAATAGGGTAAGTGAAGCGCCGACAAACCTGTGCTTAACAGCAACTTATGAGTGTGTGTTGAACACCTGTGTGCACCTTGGCCTTGTGGAGAGACAGACAGACAGACAGACAAACAGTCAGAGAGAGACAGACAGATAGACAGAGACAGACAGACAGAGAGAGAGACAGACCGACAGAGAGACAGAGCCAGAGATGATCGATGCCCCAGCAGGTGCGGAGCCATCGGCTGATGACTGCAGACAATCAAAGGCTCTCCAGGGGGCCAAGCTGGGAGTGCTGAACAAGTGGTCGGCCATTTGTTATCTGCCTTCTTTTTACTCCCCTCTCTCCCCCTTTCTACCCTCCCACTAGCATAACATATACAGTATTATTAGTATTGAAACATTGCTATTAAATATTCACATAATTTGATAAATGATATAATTCAAACCGGTTGAAAGCATTATTAGAAAAAAAATATATATATATATATAAATAACTGATTGAAAGTGTTGTGATACAGTGGTGAAATCAAAGTGGATACAAAATAATACAATTGAACGGGTAAGAACGATAAAGATATAAATGGCTAGAAAGTACCATTGGAAAGTATTGAGGTATAAATGGTTAGAAAGTATTACAAATAAATATAGTAAGATATAAGATAAGGTATGTAAGAAAGATAGGTTAGAAAGAGAGTTGAAAGAGTGTTAAAAAAGGGACTACGATCTAATTGATTGACAGACAATATTTAAATCTTTAACAGTGTGACTCATATGTGTGAGCTTTATTATGAGAAGAGGGAAATGTCCTGGTGTAGACATGTGGACTGAGAAGATAATAGGAGGCCACACCCACACATATGCACACACACCCACACACACTCTCACAAAGACATACATGCATTTGATCTCCCGTTTACACACACTCTCTCATGCACATTCTTTCCTTTCTCACAGACACACACCCAATCTGTCTTACACATACACGCTCTCACACACACACACACACACACACACACACACACACACACACACACACACACACACACACAGACACAGAGCTCTTCAATGTGGCCCAACAAACAGAGGCCGGTCATTGTGTGTGTGTGTGTGTGTGTGTGTGTGTGTGTGTGTGTGTGTGTGTGTGTGTGTGTGTGTGTGTGTGTGTGTGTGTGTGTGTGTGTGTGTGTGTGTGTTCCTGGAGGAAGTAATTATGAGAGAGTGTAGGACTGGAGGAATAAAGGTCCATTCCTCAGCCCTGGGAGAGACCAGAGGAGACACAAGGAGCTCAGCTGTATGGATACAGTGGAGAGGACACACACACACACGCACACACACACACACACACACACACACACACACACACACACACACACACACACACACACACACACACACACACACACACACACACACACACACACACACACACACACACACACACACAGAGAGAACAATGGTGTGGCCTTACACAGGCAGCCTTCAGCCTGTCAGGGAGGTTGTCCTCTTGTTAGGTCTCTTATTTACTATCTTCCTCTCCCTGTGTGACACTGGAGGCCTTCCTCTGTTATTCCCATGGACAAACCAATACAATACCAATACAATCTCCTCTGCATTTGTTTTCATGCAGATCAGTTGCCGGGAAGACCTGACGAGAGAGCTCATTATTTAACAAGTGACAGTTATATATTTATATAGAACCGCCCAAATGGCTGCAATTAACCTCGTTAGACACACAGGCCTTTCTGCTCTTTTTGATTCACTTTGATCAGCCTGGTTGGATGCTGCGGCTTGACATCAATTGTGTACACACTATGTGCATGCACAGACACACACACACACACACACACACACACACACACACACACACACACACACACACATACACACACACACACACACACAAAGGCAGCATCTTTTTCAGAGCATTTGTGCCCCCCTACCAGGCAATTACTTTGTTTTGAAAATAAAAACGAAACAAGAAAATAGTTCAAATTAAAGTGTTGCACAAACATGCAGAAAAAGAGCCCTCTAATTGGCCGGTCCATAAAGACTCAGGAACACTCCACATGGAAAACACGCCATTGTGGCGCCCCAACAAGGCCGCACGCCGCCAGCAGCTTTAGAAAATAAAAGCGTTTGCCTTGTCGCAAATAATTACATGTTGCACGGCAATCAGCGGCGATCCCATCCCCCCCCCCCCGCCCCCCCTTACCTATACCCGCGGCCCTTACATATGGAATAACGTACCGCTGCCGTGACCTCACTTCCTTAGAGCACAGGAAACACAATGGTTAAATAGCGCACACAAAGTCGGCCGGCAGTATTAGGAACAGTAAAAAAGTTGATCAAGGTTTCTAATCAACTTTGTGTAATCCAGCCCCTGTAGAAATACACTGATTACATCCCCTTAGGAAAGCCTAATGAGTATTCCTCAGTAGAATAAGTCCATAACTTAACAAGGAAACTAGCATGGCTAGCTCTTTCCCTTGCAGATTTTGTTTGTGTTTGCACAATGCAACAGCCTTAAAGCTGAATGATCGCTCATTGACATGGGAGGATATAAGGATATACAGAGAGGCCGATGACATAAATCAATACCGTGGACCCTCTCTTCAACTCGTCAGGTGCTTGATTGTCGAGTAGGGCTCACTCTCACCACGTTATCTGAGCTCCTCCGGCGTAAGAGTATAGTTACTGCACCGAGAAAAAAAAAAAACTAAACCGAAGGCCAGGCGACAACCGTTAATTTGGGAGTCCTGTAAGTCTGCCGAAATCCATTCACAGATGACTGCTTTGTCCACCGAGAGGCCTATTGTGGCGG
Source organism: Micromesistius poutassou (assembly GCF_964030765.1). NCBI lineage: Eukaryota > Metazoa > Chordata > Actinopteri > Gadiformes > Gadidae > Micromesistius > Micromesistius poutassou. Next base: position 10,428,004 of record NC_140277.1, read on the forward strand.
CCTAAGTCTGCCATTAAACACAATTAAAGAGTGTGACTTCCTCTCTAATTGCTGCCGCAGTCAGTCAAGGTGCCGGAAGATGAATTTTCGGACGATAGAGGAGGCGATGCATTGAACAGGGCCAAGTTTAGAGCTCAGAGCTGGGGGAGGCTCGGCGGCGTTGAAGCCCTCAACAGGGCTGGACTCAAGCTCTTTATCTGGCCTGGACTCAAGCTCTTTATCTGGCCTAGAAATTGCAGCTAATTGCTAAATGAACCCTAAAGCCTTAATTAGTGGCGGACACAAAGGGTGATGGACAGAGCCCTCGGCGGATGGCTCTCACGTTTCACTCCCTCACTGAAGCAGCCGTCTGGGAACCGTGGCCAGGTGTCCATGAAAGAGCCAGCCAAACAAAAAGCCCACCATCGTAGCTAACTGACCATGGCGGCCATTGTAAATACATTTGGAGGGCGCTGGTTGATCCCACCGCCCGAACCCCACCTCCCCTCCACCCTCCATCGCCTCGTAGTTAAAGACACACCTTTAACGACGGCTTAACCTCGGGGTGACGCGGTCAAATGCTGGTGTGTATTCTAAAGAGGCCGGTTTAGCTGGTCTAAGCCCTGCTTTGCGCTCTGAAACTCTGGCTAATGTTAAAGCTCTCACTTGCTCCCACACACACACACACACGCACGCACGCAGGCACGCAAAGGAAGCGGCACAGTGGCCAAAACAAAATGGTGGGGAATATATTGACCACCATTTTGTGGATTGAGGGGTATTTGGGAAGAGAGTAATTGGGGTGAGAGAGTAATCAGGGGAGAGAGAGATGGGGATTGGGGGAGAAAGATTGGGAGAGAAAGAGAGAGGGATTGGGAGAGAGAGAGAGAAAGTAAATTAAGGCGTAAAAGAGCGCAAGAGAGTAATTTGGGGAGAGAGAGAGAGACAGGAATGGGGGAGAGAGACAGGAATGGGGTAGAGAGGAGAATTGGCAATGTGTTCTTCAACCTCAACAACAGAATAGGTTGTTTGTCAATGTGACCCAAAAACACACACATGAGCATTCGCTGGTCTATTGACGATTGACTGGGCAAAAACAAGCAATACACAACATATGTCAAGTTTGTGTCTGCCAAAACTAAATGGATGATATTCAATTTATTAACTGCAAAATGTTAACACAGCAGTAAAGTGAATTTTGATAACATTTCTAGCAATACATGTGCATTTATTTTCATAATCTTCGTTCACTGAATGTATATGATGTTAAGTTTGTTAGTTAAAGCAATGTTTTCTATAGTAACCATGGTGATTGATATGGATGCAGCTATCACACAGCTTGCATGTTATTTGAATCAATGTCTTTGCGTTGTGTAGTCATGTTATGTGTTATTTTGCATTTACATAAGTCCATTCGTTAATTTAATAAATGTATTATGTTTAACAAGATAATCATGATCAAATTATACCACTGTTGGATGATGTTGTTACAATAAATATGTGGATTTTCAAGTGACCCACGGAAGATATATTTATTCTTCTTTGGGACAGACATGTTATTATGCAGAACCCGGAAGTTGATGTTCACTTTGTTTCCACAAAAAGTCCATTCCAGGGGTTCATTTTAAACTTACATTTTGTTTAACAAAATAATTATGACGAACAAATACCGTTTTAAAGTTTAAAAAATCAACAAAAATGCAGACAAAAAATATTTCCGAATAACTTTTTTTTTTATTATCAACATGTACCACAGTACTTAGATCTATATAAACAATGCATACCCACCATTCATGGGGGCACAGAATGACTTGGGAGTAGGATACAGACGTCTGGTCTCTGAATCAGTGCATAAAGATCTACTAAAATTATTTTGGAGGCTATGGCCTGACAGGAAGTGATGTAACTAGAAGGTGCCAGGCCAGTAAAGTGTAATGGATAAGTGCCACATGTTATGCCACTCTTCCACCGACAGTACCAGCTCGACTCGCCTTGACTCGCCTCAACTTGGCCAGCCTTTTTTTTGCGTTTCCATTGGCAAAAAAAGTACCTGGTACCTGGTACCGGGTACTTTTTTTAGTACCACCTCCGTCGAGGTTCCAATGCCGCTTTTCCACCGACAGTATCAGCTCGACTCAACTCGCCTCGACTCGGTTCCAGGCGCGTTTCCATCTAAAAAAGAACCTCTTCAATGTGGGCGGGTCGTAGAAAAGAAGCTCTCCACCATGGGCGGGTCGTCATTAGGTTTTAATCACGGGAGACGCGATTCCCAGGAAATCTGAATCTGATCAAGACTATTTTCCCGGGATTCCCGGGAAAGGTTATGATGGAAAATAAAATAAAAAGCGCAATGACTGCGCGTCTATTGTTGTCATACGGTAACGTTGATGGAGGCGAAACTCGAGCCCTAGGAAAGGAACGACACTAAAACGAAACAGCGAAACGCTGATCCTCAAGAGCCGGTCCGTGGACTCCAGCCACGCCGGACACACACAATCACGCCCGACACACACAACCACGTGCAGCCTAACTCTAGCCCCGGGAAAGGAGCGACACACACGGCGAAACGCTGATCAGTGTCCCCCTCGGGAGCGGGTTTGTGGACTCCAACCACGCCGGACACAACTTAACTTTGAGTGATTATTCCCATTTACAGCCGCTGGCCAAACAGTTACCAGCAGCCTGTTTACGTCACACAAAAGTACCTACTCCGCTCGCTTGGAACCTCGACGGAGGTAGTACAAAAAAAAAGTACCCGGTACTAGGTACCGGGTACTTTTTTTGCCAATGGAAACGCAAAAAAGGCGTGGCGAGTCGAGTCGAGTCGAGCTGGTACTGGCGGTGGAAAAGTGGCACAAGTGAGCGGAGTAGGTACTTTTGTGTGGCGTAAACAGGCTGCTGGCCACTGATTGGCCAGCGGCTGCAAACAGGAATAATCACTCAAAGTTAAGTTGTGTCCAGTGTGGCTGGAGTCCACGGAACCGCTGCCGAGGGGGACACGGATCTGCGTTTCGCTGTGTGTGTCGCTCCTTTCCCGGGGCTAGAGTTAGGCTGCACGTGGTTGTGTGTGTCCGGCGTGGTTGTGTGTGTCCGGCGTGGTTGTGTGTGTCCGGCGTGGCTGGAGTCCACAGACCCGCTCCCGAGGGGGACACGGATCAGCGGTTCGCTGTCTCGTTTTTGTGTCGTTCCTTTCCCAGGGCTCAAGTTTCGCCTCGATCAACGTTACTGTATGACAACAATAGACGCCCAGTCATTGCGCTTTTTATTTTATTTTATTTCCCATCATAACCTTTCCCAGGAATCAGGAAATAGTTTTGATCAGATTCTGATTTCCCGGGAATCCCGTCTCCCGGGATTAAAACCTAATGACGACCCGCCCATGTTGGAGAGGTTGTTTTCTACGACCTGCCCACATTGAAAAGGTACTTTTTTAGATGGAAACGCGATGTGCCTGGAACCAAACCGAGTCGTGCTGCGCTAAGTCGTGGCGAGTTGAGCTGGTACTGTCGGTGGAAAAGCGGCATTTGTGAATATGCTATATAGTTTCGTTTCAACTAAATCTTTGTTTATAGTGTGCCTAACAATAGTGCCTATTCTTTCTTACTGTTTCATCAACAACAGATTTGTACACATTATTCATTTTGAAGTCTTACGTCTTCATCTCATGGTCAGTCCAGACCAACAAAATGGAATATTTAGAGTTTGTAATGGGATAGAATTTCAGCAGAGAAGCTGAACAGAGGTTTGTATATGGTAAGGTGATTGAAAAATAACAAAATGGAGGATGTCGAGAAACTGCAGTTTACCAGAAGAAACCCACTGTCCCTAGCAGGGCCTCTGTCTGGTCTTCTTAGACCTTGACGAAGACGACGGCTTCCTAGCATCCAGCCCCCTGCTGGGAGGAGGCGTGTCTGTGGAGAAACACACACACACACACACACACACACACACACACACACACACACACACACACACACACACACACACACACACACACACACACACACACACACACACACACACACACACACACACATTTTTCAATATACAAAGCTCAGAGAAATCCATGTGACAACATAACCTCGAAAGTCTTTCTCTGCCCAATTGAATGTGTACAAGAATGTTTTTTTCAGTGGTATTTCATGTTGTTTACTGTAGGTTGTATTGTATTGTATGCTGTCATGGCCAGATCTCCTTTGTAAAACAGATGGTTGATGGGTTCAATGGGACAAACCTGGTTAAATAAAGGTGAAACAAAACATAATCATAATACATAAAAGAAGCTACCCAGCAATTATTGGGAGATGCATGCCATCCAGTTTAAAAGGATCATTGACGATACCATCTTCTATTGATTAACACAGGTGTCCGCACAGTCACAAGTACGGAACACAATGTCACAACTTATCGAACCTTGCAGAGTAAACTTTAAATCAGCGTGTTTTGAAAACCAAAATCCACCTTCTTTTCATGTTCCATTCACACTTCACCAAGACCTATGTTGAAGGCTTTTATTTTCAGACGGGAGGTAGATGCATTTACAACACTCAATTTCTTATGACAAGGTGAGGGTCATCTACTTACTTTGTGGTGATGATAAATATAAAGGGTGAAGTACGTATTTTAAATGGACATTTTCGCTTCATTCAGAGCAAATAATCCTGCCCTACCTAATGTTCCACATTAAAATCCAACTTCACTATTTAGTAATTTAGCAGATGCTTTTATCTTAAGCGACATAGTCAGGTCTGTAGCCAGGGTTTAAAAAATTGTGAGGTCAATTATTCTTTTACTGTATTTGTGGACGAAAAAACACAACTTATATTGGCAGCTATACAGACTCATAAAGCTTAATGCTAAGAAAATGTATTACGATGCTTCTATTCATATCTCCTTTAACATAGGCTTCACTGGATCATCTTTTACAAAAGGAAAGAAGATGATGTCGTCCCCCAATTCCTTGCGGCAACAAGGAATTGTTTTAACGTTTAAAACGTTAAAACATTTATAATTTTCATTTAACAAAGAGCATACTTATTTGTACGTAATTTCCGCATTTGCGCAGTGGACAATTTACTGAAAAAAGTATGCCATCAGATCCCATGATCTGTCAGATCCAGATTCGATAAGCAGAGTCAGAATCAAAATTTAAATGACACCCACCCCTTCCCATAGCTGTCACACAGTTAATCCCCTTAAGTCACTCACCAGCGAGGGCCGTGGCTTCCAGAGCACCCCGCCTTCTCAGTAAAATCTTCTCCAGCTCCCCGGTCCCGTCGACTGCTGTCGCCTGCGGCTGGGCCCGTGGTGGAGCCGTCCGTTGGACCTTCTCCTGAGGAGGAAGACAGACCACACCAGACCAAGAGTCAAGTGCCATTTCTACAGGTTCATCTTATTTCCTTTGGTTTAATTATCTGGTATCTGACTTCTGTACCCGCAGAAGTCAGATACCAGATACCTTGTAGATACCTTCTGTAACTCATCCAACTCTTACTATCATAGTATGAGAACCCAAATGGAAAAGACAACTGCGTAATATTCCTAGTTTGTTATGATATTATAAATATTATGTTGCTCTACAACCTTTCAAAGCACAAAAGATATTCCTCTGGTGCATTTTCAACCCTTCTTATTTTCCAACCCATTACAACAGGGAAATTTGAAGCTTTCAAACTTCCATTACCATGATTCCTTTCAGTTCCTGAATGGCAGAGTTAGACGGCAGTCTCTCCACCTGAGAGGGGGTGATGAGAGGGGGAAACAGGGGACAGGGGATAGGAAGAGAGGAGAGAGAAAGAAGGTGGAGAGATGGAGAGGAGAGAAAGTGATGGAAAGAAGAAGGGGGGAGAGTGGAGAGGAAGTAATGGGGAAAAGAGGGGAGAGAAGAGGAGGGAGAAGGAGAAGGAGAGGGGCGAGAAGAAGAGATGGGCTTGGTAAATAAATAAAGTTTGAAAAATTATATTTACTTTCCTCGTTCAGCACTTAGAGTCTTAACTACAGACAGACAGTGCTGTTTTTTCACAGAATCCATTTCAGTCACAAGTCAATTTTCAGACTTTCCACCGTTCTTGATAATGACTTGAACAGGACGACTCCCATAATACCAGCTAATTTCAGAGAGCGCAGTAGCGGGGAATGGTCTTAAGAAGGCCCTGTGTTGTTATTTAATCAGAGCGGTGTCCTGATCCACACAGAACAAGCTCTAATGCTGTGTTAAAGACTAGGAGATGTTGTTGTTGGCAAGACGGTGTGATATGATTTAACAAACAGAGCTGTGGTGGAAGATAGTACAGACTGCACGGAGGGTGAATGCTAACATACTGCTATAGTACACTATGGGAGGTTTTCTATGGCATTGGCGTTTCCAGGGTTAGGAGTACCCTTGGTTTGGTCCTGGTGCTGGGGCTCCGGGCTACGGGTCGCAGGAGGACACCTCTCTTGATCCTGTCCATCATCTCATCCACCGCCTGCTTCCTTACATCCACCACTATGAGAGAGAGAGAGGAGAGAGGAGGGGGGGGGGGGGAGAGAGAGAGAGCGAGAGCGAGAGAGAGAGAGAGAGAGAGAGAGAGAGACAGGTCGGTACAATACAATACTAGTTATTTGAAATGTTTTTCTACAACATTATAACATTTATAGTCTCACAGGTCAGTACAGTACCAGCACCAGATAAAATGAAAGTTAGTTAGGAGACAGGCCTGACAAATGCTGATGCAGAGATGCTTACTAACTACATCTAACTACCGTCTCGGCTGAACTGGTCCAATGACCGGTCCAATGACCAACAAACATAAAGGTGCCTCAAAATTCCTTATCTGTCCCTGGCTCTAGTATTGATTTGAAGTAAAAGGTTAATTTGGTTGCTGACACCATGAGAGATATTCTTGTGAACTATTGATAAATTAAAAAAGGAATGTGAAACAAAATTGTATTAAGTAGGAGTTGTGTGGGTTTTATGTCTCTGCAATCGTCATATTAAAGCCCATGTATTTTGTGTTGTGTGGAATTCGATGAATTCCACACTTTCATCCAAATGTTATGCAAGGGAAAGTTCCCCAAGTTCAGGTGAAAAGAAAAAATCATTAAAAAGAAAAGAATAATACAAGAATAATCCGCTGACTAACGCAGTCTTTTGGGTAATATAACATTTCTAACAGCTTGCATTCAATGATACACACAATGGCTCCATTGAGATTTAAATTTCCTAACATTGTGGAAAAGCTATTTCATATTAAAAGTCATATTCAAATATTTTTCGTATTATTCCAATGTCAATAAAGTATCCTTGGGTCCTTTCAACCCGGCGTCAAATTCCCCATAATCACCCCCGGGCACAGTTGCCAATTGACGCCCGCCAAACATCTTAGACCCGAGCGAAGACAAGCGGTCTATTCAGTCAACCAGCTCTCCCAAGTCAAGGCTTCCCTTTTGTTTGGGTAGATTGAAGAATTTACCTGTGACCTAATCGGCCAATGGGAGAGGCAGAAGTTAATAAGTTCTCATATGCCACAAGCCACGATGTTTATCTCGCCACTCCAGAGTGACTCGCACAAGGCGATAAAGCAGGTGAATAATAGTTTCTCCTGTGAGGGAAGAGTTTCTGTGGCAGTGTTGGGGGGGGGGGGATATTCTGACAGAATATTCAACACCTGGTTCAAATAAGCAGAGTTCGGCAGCAGAGGGAAACCGCGGCATGCTGGACGTTTTGAATTCATTGTTGGGGGCTGTTGTAATGCCCAGACGGTGGCCGTCCAATTTATTTTGTCCTGAATCGTGTGCTCGCGGGAGGCTGAGAATACGGGTGAATGAATCCCACTGCGCAGGTACACTGTGGCCTCTACGTCACCAGCGTGGTACACTGGCCTCTACGTCACCAGCGTGGTACACTGTGGCCTCTACGTCACCAGCGTGGTACACTGTGGCCTCTACGTCACCAGCGTGGTACACTGTGGCCTCTACGTCACCAGCGTGGTACACTGGCCTCTACGTCACCAGCGTGGTACACTGTGGCCTCTACGTCACCAGCGTGGTACACTGTGGCCTCTACGTCACCAGCGTGGTACACTGTGGCCTCTACGTCACCAGCGTGGTACACTGTGGCCTCTACGTCACCAGCGTGGTACACTGTGGCCTCTACGTCACCAGCGTGGTACACTGTGGCCTCTACGTCACCAGCGTGGTACACTGTGGCCTCTACGTCACCAGCGTGGTACACTGTGGCCTCTACGTCACCAGCGTGGTACACTGTGGCCTCTACGTCACCAGCGTGGTACACTGTGGCCTCTACGTCACCAGCGTGGTACACTGTGGCCTCTACGTCACCAGCGTGGTACACTGTGGCCTCTACGTCACCAGCGTGGTACACTGTGGCCTCTACGTCACCAGCGTGGTACACTGTGGCCTCTACGTCACCAGCGTGGTACACTGTGGCCTCTACGTCACCAGCGTGGTACACTGTGGCCTCTACGTCACCAGCGTGGTACACTGTGGCCTCTACGTCACCAGCGTGGTACACTGTGGCCTCTACGTCACCAGCGTGGTACACTGTGGCCTCTACGACACAAGTGTAGATAATTTCATCATGGGTTCTCTTTTCCTCTGCAAACATGCAGTACTACACATCTTCACCCGTTCATTGGTTTATCATCTTTATTGATTGCAGAAATGAAGCAACTTTGATTCAGCATTGTTATTGAATTAGCATTTGTATTGATCTATCATGTTTCATGATGAATCATCTATACTGATGAATAATTTTCATTGATTTATAATCTTCATTGATTTAACATCTTCATTGATTAAGCATCTGTACTGATTCAGCATCTGTATGGATATAGCATGTTTATTATTCAGAATGTTTAATGATTGAGCATCTTTACTGATGTAGCAACTGTATTGATTTAGCATAATTATTTATTGAGCATGATTATTGATAACACATCTGTATTGTTTTAGCAATTGTATTGATTTAGCAAGTATATTAATCAATGAACTTGCTAAATCAATACAAGCATTATGATTCATGCATGTTTATTCAATCAGCTTGTTTCTACCTGGTTCCCCGGCGGAGTCCTGAACGACCAGCGGGATGTCCATTGCGACGCCCTTCTTCTTGCGGATCAGAGACAGCAGGGAGCTGAGAGAAGGATTGTTGTGTGTCAAAGCCTATCAAGACGAGGTCGCCAGGTGAGTCGGCACAGACCTTTTAGTAAGGACATTTTAAGAGGGAACGGATTCTATCACACCTGTGGCTAACCTTACCTGAGAGGGTTGGAGGGCTGTGGTGGTGGTGGTGGTGGTGGAGGAGGCGGGGGAGGAGGTGGAGGAGGAGGTGCGTGGCATGAAGGGGGATTGGTAGCCGTCTGGAGCCTCTGCTGGAGTTCCTCGACTTCAACAACAACACACAAGCCGACTCAATTCAAGTCAACTCTATATGTATATATATGTAGAGCCCTTAATCACAGTCACAGCCTCAAAGGGCTACACCATATTATACACCCTCTAACATTTAGCCATGTGAAGGATGAGGAAGGAGTCAAACACAAAGCCAGAGGTGAGAAACATTGAGAAGAAACACAGAAGAAGGACCCCTCCTTCCAGGAACAGTAAGGAGTGCAATAGGTGCACATAAATATGACCCTGGATTAGGAAATATTAATGGGGCATTTAACAACCATAAGGCTGGTTGTGCTGGCCCGGTAATTTAATTTACCAAGAAGACAAGAGGCCACTCAGCGGTGCAGAATGCGGCTGTTGGGATGGTCTGAGCAACGACAACACAAACTGTAGTTGTGAATATTCTCAAGGGGAAACGATGGCAAGAGGAGAGAGGGGATGGGGGTTACGCTCAGTGCTTTGTCGCCCGCTGGAATTCAGCCCTGAGTGTTTACGGCGCAACGTCCCTGGGCTCCCATCACCTCTCAGCTCCCACATTCTCCCTCCCTCTCCACGTCCCTCACTCCGCCTCCCTCCCCCTCTCCAAACCCGGTCCTCTCTCCCGTCCCTCCATCCACCCTTCTCTTTCTCTCCCCTCCCTCTTTCTCCCCCTCTCCCCGTTCTATTATCTTCCCGGCTCTCTCTCTCCCCCCTCTCATATCTCTCTATCCCCCCCCTCTCTCTTTCGCTCTCTCTCTCCACCCTCTGCTATCTCTCTCTCTCCCTCTTTCTTTCTCTCTCACCGGTGGAGCGCAGGTCCTTGACCTCCCTCTCGGCCCGGGTGCACCTCCCCCCCTGCTCCTCCTTCTCCTCCTCCAGGAGGTCAAGTTTGAGTCGCAGAGCCGTCAGCTCCTTCTCAGCCTGGCCGCTCCGCACTCGCTCCTCTGCCTCTTTCATCTGGCGACACAAACACAAACACACACACACACACACACACACACACACACACACACACACACATTAAGCGGCACAGTGTCAGTGTGGCTCAGTGTCGCCACACACATCCACCCTCAGTCCACGCCCAGGTCTGATATACAGTATTTGTGATGTCAGAAATGATCCTGTGTTCTATGTTGACAAAAAATCTTAACCTGCTTTCCATAAGGATGATAAATTATCTATGAGATAATGGAATCTTAGACCAGAAAATATACATTATAGAATATATATATATATATATATATATATATATATATGTGTGTGTGTGAAAAAGGTAGGACACCCAATGAAAACTTTTTTCTTTTTCAACATATTTGAACATGGACATTATAACATTATTTAGAGATGGCTGTAATATAACTAAATAAATAAAACTGAAAACAATATGTTTTGTAATTATTTGGAAGATGTAATTAAGAACTGCAATTTATTGTGAGGAAGAAGTTAGGACCCACCCACACGTTTTGCAACTTAAAATGCCTTACATTAGAATCAAGTGCACTACATTAGGTGCAAATTATTAAAACATCCTTAGAGAGGATTTTAGAGGAGCCTGCCTTATTTAAACCGTTGACATTTGGTCAGGCTTGCTCTCATTGTTGAAGTTAATGTCATGGTTTGGGGCTGTTTTGAGGCAGCTGGGCCTGGCCAGCTCCCCATCATAGAATCCTCCATTAATTTTTTATTGTACCAGAGAGTGCTTGAGAAAAATGTGGGATCGTCCGTCAGAAAATTGAAGCTGAAGCGTATGTGGACCATGCAACATGACAATGACCCAAAACATTCCAGCAAATCCACCAAGGAATGGCTCAAAAGAAAGAAGTGGATAGTTATGGAATAGCCAAGTAAAAGCTAGGATCTTAATCCTACGGAGATGCTGTGGGGTGATTTGAAACGGGCTGTGCAGGCAAGACACCCCTCAAACATCAAACTACTGAAAGAATTCTGCATGGAGAAGTGGGATAAACTTTCTCCAAACCGATGTCAGAGACTGGTACACAGTTAAAGGAAACGTCAAATTGAGGTCATTTCAGCCAAAGGGGGCAATACCAGCTATTAGGGAATATGGTCCTAGCTTTCTCCTCAACAGAAATGTTAGCTTTTTTTGTAAAGTAAATTAAATCAAGAATTAGCATTGTTTTCTGTTCTATTACATCACCTTTATCTGTATATATTGTTTGAAAGAAGATCAAATATTGATGTCCATAGTTATTACCATTGTTTTTTGTTCCATTACATCACCTTTATCTGTATATGTTGTTTGAAAGAAGATCAAATATTGATGTCCTAACCCTGTCCATAGTTCTTAAAACATATAACATATAACCTCACCATATATAACATATAAACATATATATATTATTATACTTTTTTTTATACAGGCTTTCTTATCATCTTATAATCTAAGGTTCGTGGCTAGATCTGCTATTAGCTTGCTGACTGAACTGGGTATTTGTGGACGAAGTCTGAGGCAGGTGGTTAGTAACATGTCCGTGGCAGCAGAACAAGCAAGTGAATGGCTGTGGGTAAGGAGAAAACATACTTCCTGGGGTGCAAGCTAAGGTAAGCCAGCTGTGCTAACGTGTGCTAATGTATTAACGTGTTTGTTTGGTCAGGGTTAGGGGTAGGGCTAGGGGTACGATGCAGGAAAGAGTGTTTAGATGCATTAAATGTGGCAATGTGGTGGCAGCATTGAGGGGGGTGAATCCAGGACGCTGGTTTCATTGTTAAGCCTTCAGGAGGTGTCGTGGGCCTAACTTAACGAAACATCTGTGAAAGAGGGTGCCCACTTGATAACCCCAATGATATTCTGCTCACTGCATACTGCTGTATTTACTGCTGTTAGTTGGGCTAGTTGTCTCGTGTTTTTCACCTTTGGTTGGTAGCTTAGTAGCGCCAGTGGGGCTTCTGAATATGTGTGTTCCTTGGATTTTGGCACAAGGGATTATAACATCTGATCCTGTGTATTAATGAAATAAAAAATAAGGTTCAGAAAATAACTATTTAATGTCAGACTGGATGAGCAGTGGTTCCTGTGGAGGAGTGTAAACATGCGTTTGCCAGTGTTGCGTGTTCACCGGCCCCCTCGTCTGCCTGCCACCTCGGCTTTCCCCAACAATGTGTCCATTGTTCCCCAAATGAAGAGGACATCTCCCCTCTCACCCCAGCGCAGGGGGAGTTCAGCGATCCCACTTAGCCCTAATTGTTCCTGCCGTCTGTGCCAAGCAGTGGAATTAGCCAGCCAAGCTGTGTTTGCTGTAGGCAGGAATCTGGCAGGTCAGACGCTGGGATCTTCCTCCCAACCCCAAGGTGCTAATCTAGACCCCGTCCAGGGTAAGGGGTAGGGGATAAGGGTGTTAGGGTGAAGAGGTTAGTGTTTGGGGGCTAGGTTTAGAGGGTTCATAAAACTAGCCCTGGAGGATAAGGGCTAGTGGGTAGTCAATCTAGCGTTGCAGGAAGTGGTTTGGTCAGACCTGCTGCAGGTGCTCCAACCTCTGGGTTTCCCCTTCCTGGGTGAGCTTGGCGACCTCTCGTAGTGCTTCCTGTAGGGCATGGCCAGGGGCGGCGCTCTGGACCAGCAGCTGGCTCTGTCTCCTCAGCTTCTTCTGCTCCACCAGCATCTGGACCGGAGGAGTAGGACATGGTGAGGTCATGTACAATGCTTGCATATTCTATTATGCATGGTATGCCTTGCATCCTGCAAGGATACCTAAAGAGAGACATTGGGGTTTGAACCTAGAACCTTTCGGTTGGGAGTTAAACACCCTAGTCACGATGATGTGAGCCGGACTAGGTTTTATGCATAACTACGGTACAGGACAGAGTTGATTTACCTCCCTGGCAAACTTCTCCGCCTCTGTCCGCAAGTCTCTCTCCAAGCTCAGGTCATCCTGCAACACCTCAAACTCCTCCGCTGCAAACACTGACACTGGAGAGAGAGACATGGAGAACGAGAGATCATTTTATTTTTAGTCATAGTTGTTTAGTCGTTAGTTGTTTGATTATGTGATTATTATTATGACTAGTTGTAATTAAACCCATAGCTATAATGTGGAAACCCCAGTCGATAATGTAAGAAATTTCTGAGCACATAATATAATAACATTTTGCCTATAATGTTACAACATATAACATTTTGGTTCACCTATTACATAATGAAGCAAGCGTAATAATTTTCTCCTTACGTTATGAAGCAAGCATATTCATTTTATACTTATAAGCCGTTTTCACACATTGTTGCCGCATTTGTATATCAGGAGATTCGACCCTGAGGGTGATTCACACTCGATGCTTTATATGCGGACATCGATGTCGTTTAGACATCAGTAGAATCAACAGGGGGTTCAGGGGGATTAGGCTTGCAAGGGGCGGGATATGACGTAGGGTCTAAGTTCCCAAGAGGCGGGAAAAGTGTGGCCTCTGTCACTGTAGTTTGTTTTGATTTGACCATAGACAAAATGGAGGCAGAACGGGCAGAACTCATCGCGATCATCTTAGATGTTGCTAAAATGATGCATCATATATTCCGTTGCATCCACAAAAGACATTTAGGGAGGCTCAAGGAGGAGAGTAATATTACATTTTAGCAACAAAGTGTAGTCTCTATAGACATAATTCACCATACTGTGTTATTGACGTTGACGATTGATGTTTTCGTTCCGTGTTATAGGGATGCTGTCTCTTTAAGATCACGTGACACGTGTGTTGGTATGCCGGTCGGCGCGATGTTTGAATCTAGCGGTTTTTATATGATAAGATGAACGACCTGCCGTTGCGTTGTCGACGTGAGTAATTGTCTCTTCACTTCTTTTAGCGCAATTTCTACAGTCTATAGCAGAACGTCTTACCTGGGAGAGTTTGACGACGGCGGGTCCGTTAAAACAGACGGAAGGGGGGAGGGGGGGATCAATATCGCAAGACATTGCGGGATGCGGGATCGATCTTGCCGTTGTCTTTGAACGTCTGCATGCGTGCGTGCGTGTGTGTGTGTGTATATGTGTGTGTGTGTGTGTGCGTGTGTGTGTGTATGTGCGTGCCTGCATTCGCGCGTGCTGTGTGTTTGTGTGTGAGCTGCAAGCTGCTTGGCACATGCGCACTGATCAACTTGTCAGAGCAACTTGTCCCGACAGGCCTGCTATTATAGTAGTAAGACGATTATATTATCATATCATATTGTTAAATGCTTTGGCAACAAAAAAACGACGAAAGACAGAGAATGAGAGAGAGAAAGAGATTGACATTGAAGGTATAATTTATTCTGCAAGATGTATTTCTTCTCAAGGTTAACTTACAGCAACAATACAGATAGACAAACACACACACACACACACACACTCACCTCGGTTGTATTTCTGCAGGAGGGCTCTCTGCCGCACTGTCTCTGCGATCAAAACACTGTTATCGTGTTTCTCTTTCAGCAACTGCATTAAAGTAAAGCCAGTAAAAATTACTTTTTATGTGTAAAAGAATAACCAAAACTTTAAACTCGCCCAGTTGCACAACAGAGTAGTACTATCAGTAGCAAGTAAATAATAAACAGTTTGGCATCTGTTTTTTTTCTCATTCCATTTGATTTGATTCTTCAGTTACTTATTAAGGAACTAGGAAAATTAGCGGTTGTTGGATTTAACCAAAAGGTAAACATAACGTGAGGTGAAAAGATAACACACACATTATCCATGTTTATACTACTTATTTTATATATATATATATATATATATATATATATATATATACACACACATTTCTATGGGATTAGTACCTTCATGGACAGGAGAGTGAAGAGAGAAAGTAATTTGAAGAAGAGAGGGCGAAACATGTGCCACAGGTCAGTTTTCCATTGAGCTACCAGAGGATTAACCTATGCGGGTGGCACACTCTACTCCTACTCACTTCGTCCCTGGTGTCACAGAGATGGTCACGAAGGGCCTCTACATCGACCACGGCTTGCGTCTTCTCCTGCACCACCTGAGAAAGTTTCTCACGCAGCTCTGACACAAACACAACATCCATTGCACCACCAGTGATAACCTTTACACACAAACAGATCCTGATCAAGTAGTGCACTAGTACTAGAATTTGATGCCAAACTAGGATGCTATGCTGAAGGTCCTTCCTTCTCTCCCTAAACGCTGTCCTGCCTCTCTTCACTCTCCTGTCCATAGAAAATAACTTGATCTGGGAGCATTGTGGTCTGAGAGGAGGAGCACTGCAGGCCCCCCAGGTACCTGTGATGGTGGTCTGGCACTTGGTAAGGAGACACTCCTGGTTGGCTCCTTGCAAATCCTCCTCCTCCTTCTGCTCCTTCTCCTCCTCCAGGTGGATCTCAGTGATGGTGTCGGGGCCCAGATGAGCCATCAACAGCATGCTCTTCCTCTTCAGGGAGCGGTTCTGACGCTTCAGCTGGGAACACATGGAGATGAACACATGCAGTTGGAGGGATGAGGGGACGAGGTGATATAACTATTCACACATGCAGGTGGAGCAAGGATGAGGTGATAAACCTATGGAGAAAAGCGAGGGATGAGGGGATAGACCTATGTACACATGCATTTGGCTGATGAGGGAATGTTGAAGTGGTAGAACGATGAACACATGGAGGTGGAGGGATGAAGAGATGAAGTGAATTCATAGTGAACTATGAATGTGGTCTACGGGATGTAGTCACACACGCACGCATGCACGCATTTCAAGGAGGTATATTTAAACATGATAAACACAGCAAAACAACACCTCATCCTGCTCTCATTTCGCGGGGGCTTTTATTTTCTAAGTGAAGCCGTCACACAGACGTAATTCATTGTGAATGTAAAAGTCAGAAGAAAAGAGCAGGGATGAGGCACCGCTGAGCTTGTGTTCTGATTTCTTTAGTTTCCCTCGTCCCTGCAATCAGCAGAAGAGGCGTGGCACATGAGACGAACAAACAGCCGTGTAACACCAGACACCTCATTAGAGGAACACTGGGGGAAAAGTGGCCCAAATATTTCTCCTTTCTCCATCGTAATCATTGCTCTCTTTTCTTATTTTTTTCATTTGATAGCACACGGTATTTGCGTCTATATTTCCATGCAGCAATTTGCACCTCTGTATTTTGAATCCAATGCTCTCTCTATATTCAAGGCGATTCAGCGTTTTCATCAGTGCTATACTGTGGGGGGGTCCACTATCCACTATGGGAACAGCGAATCCAGTGCTTCTGTCTTCCCGACAGCCATATATGTCCATTAGGGCGAGCGTCAGTAAGTAAAACCCTAATGAAACCTATGGCACAGAGACAGATGGCAATTATGCATATGTCTTGATGCGTTCTCAAGGTGGGAAAGTGCACAGAGAGAGATGAAGAGACAAGAGAGATGGAGAGAGAGACGGAAAGAGAAAGAGAAAGCAAGAGGGATGGATAGAGTGAGAGAGTGAGAAAGAGAGAAAGAGAGAGAAGCCAAGTCACAAATGACACATTTATTAATGGCGTCCCGCAGGGATGCAAATAGCAGCAATTCAATCTTTTGATAACGCCCTTCAAAAGGCATCTTTTTATGTGTGCATGCGTGTTAGATGCAATCAACAATACATAACATGGAATCACAGCCCTTTTGATAATAATCTATGATTGATAAAAGGCGTGCGTATGAAATTATGCACTCAGATAAATCAATGGCACCGGAGGGCAAGACCAGGGGAGGTCACCATCAACAAATTTGTCGCTCCCGCTGTCCTCCGCGCTGATCACACATCAACGCTGAAGAAAAAAAAAAGTCAAGCATCGCAACACTGCCACTGATTGGCCCGCTCGCAAATTGCTGGCATCCTCTGTCGTCTGGTTTTAATTCAAAGTGTTGGGAAATCACATTCAAGTTTCACCGCCTCTGTTACTGCTCTTTGGAAAGAGCTGGCAGTCAAAATAACTGTCATTGGACATGGAGAAATTAACGTGGGCTCAATTTGCCTGTCTTCCCTTGGTTAAACCTCCCCAAATATTTTGGGTGTGATTTAAATGGAAATGAGCTACAGAGTGATGCTGCCAGCATCCAGAGTCCAGGGATGCTGTTGCTGCTCCAATTAAATGGCTTATATTTATATCTACAGTATGTGTGTCAACATTTATTCATGCCTCCAGTATGTATCTTTAACATAAATTTAGGTCTTTCTCTCTAACTCTGTCTTAAAGTATTGATTTTATAACGATCTGATTCATTCAAAAGCTACCAATTTTGGTCAGTTCTGGAGGTATGAACAGAAAACCTACAATTAACAAAACTTGATCTAACTGATTAATCAGCAAATGTTAAAGAGGCCAATTTCAGCAGCAATAAATTAATATTTTAGCTTTAAGTCCACCTTGTTTTTTCTGCATTGTAAATTTATTTAGTAAAATGTTATTGAGTTCAAACTGCTGGACTATTTCACCAACTCCCTTTCTCTCTTGCCTGATTGGTCAACCCTAACATAAATCAATAAAAGTAAATAAAGGGTGATGCTATTTTAATCAAATCTTAGACATATAGTTATCAGCAAGTTCTGCTCAGAGGAGTCAACATATTCTCCTTATATGAATGAAGTTTCAGAGTAGGATGCTGGCTGAATCCCAGCGCTCTGATTGGACGGACCTGCTGATTAGAATAATCTGCTATTCCTGGAACATAATGATTGGTTATTGGCTTGCTGCTTTTCATGCTGAAAACGATGTGAATTTACACTCTATCTATGGTGTCCAGGGGACACCAGCCGTTATATTTGTATTTTGATTAAATTACTATTCTCAACTTTGAGAATAGTTATGACTTGATTTTACAAATTAAAATATGTACAAAAATGTATAAAAAGTCTTCAGATTTGTGAACAGGAGCAAACTCAATCCGACCAGGAGAAGAAGACGTCTTAGAAACAATGTGCTCAAACACACCTCATATTAGTATAAAAATAAAGATATTTTAGAATTTACACATTTAGAAATTAGGAAAAGTCTTGTATCATCTCAAATCACATTTGTTTCATTGGTTTGTCATTTCCAGTTCAGACGTTCTGTCCCAGTATTTCACAATCTTTTGTGCTTTAAATATGGCTGCCTGAATGGTATTGGAGGTGTGGAAGATGCTAACAGGAGGACCCTATTTGGTTGTTTAAACAATAACATAATTATTACGATTACTCTTAGTAGACCTACTTAATCTAAGAAACTAGGATCAACAACAAGCTGATATATACAGTATCTGCTCATTTTTGTACTCACTTGTCGAAACGTTACAAAAGTGACCTTCAGCAGCCAATTCAATGGCTTGGATAGGCCTTCAAGTTGCTAATCAACAGATGATGTACAACGTTTAATTTGCATATTTGCGTGTTTGTGTGCATGTTTGTGTTTAGCTTGCCTGTTTGTTTTGCTGTGTGTGCAATACAGTTCAGAAGGCGTGGTCTCCCATCATAAGAGAAGAGCATTAATGTAAATGCCGGTTCTTTGTCTGTGAGGAAGCTCTGCATGTCGTGGCGTGTTGGGGGTGAGACACAGCTGTACAGCGCTTGTCAGTGAGATGAGCCGTACCTTTGAGGCCAGGATTTCAACGCTCTGACGACAAGTCCTCTCAATCTCCAGATCCTCTTGAATGGCATTCACCTCTTCAATGACCATGTGGGACACTGGCAGAAAGACATACAAAGAGACAGAGAGAGAGACAGAGACAGAGACAGAGACAGAGAGAGAGAGAGGTCGTAAGATAACAAGCAATGGTTAGAAAGGATAGGATAGAAAAAAAAATCCTATTCTTAGGATAACCCTAAAAAACATGCTGGTTTATATAACTTAAAGGATAAGGAATACAGTAGGCAAACCATCACATTTTTACTATAAAAACATGATAGATCACATTTGTAAATACATTGTTAATGTACTTTCAAAGAGTAATTATTTCTTAAAACATTGTTTATATGAAGATAACATACAATACTCTCATACAATATTACTGTATCACGAAACAATATCTCAAATACGTCTATTCATAATGCCTGAGACAACACCATCCATGTCCCACCGTCCATGATGATAATGTCACCATGGAGAATCGATCAAGAAAAAAAATACAGAGAGCGTTGGGTGTATTCATGTTTTCTTAGCCTGTCACCTACAATGTTAAGCCAGTGCTATTCACCGCACAGCAGCATGTGTTTCCATACGAGTCCTGTTACATAAAAACACCTTTGTGAAAACAAAGAATTGGATAAAGATCTGCGCGGGTGTGTGTATGTCTGTGTGTGTGCGAGGGAGCATGTAACCCCCTCAGTTTACAGAGCTTTTAATTGACACGAGAACACCGCGATGCTTGACACTTTAAACCGACCGGCTGTCATTGTGGTGGTTACGCACGTCTTCATTCACAGGCACATGAACTCAACACTACAGATTACAGAGGGCTCGTCTCCTTTGTCTGCCTACTAGGTTTCCCTTGTTCCTTTTTACATATCCTTTGCTCACCGTGTAGATTTCAATCATAAAAGGAGGGAAGAAAAAAACATGCAAATTTACTAAGGAAGGTCGTTCCGGCTGCTATATTAGAGCAGGGTTCACACATACAGTACGATTTTTTTTAGATTTTTACGATGCTGACCATAACAACCTTGTCATTAAGATAGATTGCTATCAGGAATAGAAGTAACAGAAGTAGTAATAGCAATCACATGGTAGACGACCTCAAGCAATTTGATGACCAAGAAAGACTAATAACAATAAAACATTTAAAAACCACCCTCAATTAGTTTACTAGGGGGAAGATTGACTTTTGGAATGGAGATCTATAACCACTGCTCTAATCTGAATGTAATTCCTGGATCTCTCCCCTCTTGTCTCTATTTCTCTGCGGTTTTCTAAGCCTGACATGTGGCCCTGACTGATGCCATCATCAAGTATCTCTCGTCATCACACCTCAGGACAAAAGATCCTTCCTCACCACTTAACTAATTAAACATTGGGTGTCTGTGTGTGTGTCGGGGTGGGATTGTGTGTGCAGGCGACGGAGGGATGAGGCATTAGTGCCGTTGCCGCGGGCGACTCCCCTACCCCTGGTGACACATAATTAAGCTGTGTGATGAGTGTTGAACGGTACCACTCATCCATCAACACGTCAACAGTAGCTGCAACGCTAGTTCCAAATTTAGCTTCAACACTAGCCTCAATGTTTGCCTTGATGCTTCAACACGTGCCTCAACACTAACTAGTCTCAGCAATGACTAAACTCAATGCTAGCTGCAAAGCTAGCCTTAATGACAGCTTCAACGCTAACCAATGCAACACCAGCCTTAATGTTAGCCCATCCACTAGCCCTACTATGAACGCCATCTCTAGCCTCGAGCCAATATAGTTAAACATAGAAATACAGACAGACAAACAGAAAGGGGTGCCCTAAACTAAATGCTGTGTAAATTGTTATTACTGGTCACCAGAGTAAACAAACCTCCATGTGGAAGGTGTATGTGTGTGTGTGTGTGTGTGTGTGTGTGTGTGTGTGTGTGTGTGTGTGTGTGTGTGTGTGCGCGCGCGTGCGTGCGTGTGTGGCAGGGCCAACGACACAGAGAATTGTTAGTGTTAATTATAAGTTTCAGCCACTCCCCCTTGCCCCTCCCCACACCACCACCACCATCATCATCATCGTCATCATCATCACTCCATCTTTGCTTTCTACCCCCGCCTCTTGTCTTCGTGTGTGTGTGTGTGTGTGTGTGTGTGTGTGTGTGTGTGTGGACAGTGATTACCCTCAGCGTGTCAACGTGCAGCATAATGGTATCAGAGGCTCCAGTGCATCTCTGAATTAAATGGTGTGTGTGTGTGGGGGGGGGGGGGCTTGATGAGGGAGGTGGGGGCAGATGCCTTTGTGGTGTTATCATTACAACACAATGGTCATGTTGTCGCCAACCTTGCCACAGCCAATTCAAAAGAAATGATTGTGTGTGTGTGTGTGTGTCTGAGTGTGTATGTGTGGGTGGGGAGGTGAATCGTGGTGTGTGTGTGTGTGTGTGTGTGTGTGTGTGTGTGTGTGTGTGTGTGTGTGTGTGTGTGTGTGTGTGTGTGTGTGTGTGTGTGTGTGTGTGTGGAGGGGAGTAGTGATGGTGGTGATGGGGGTGCTGGTTTGGGATGGTGAGGGGCTTGTTCTCTCCCTTTCTCCCTCCCACCTCCGACTCATCCCTCCACTACATCACCCTCACCCCCCCCCAGTCGTTTCGTTGTGAATAGGAGCAATTTTCTAAGAGCTATGAAATCACGTAATAGGCCCTAATATGCAGCTGTTTGGCAGTGTGCGACAGCCTCTTTTAGCGTGCAAGTCAAACACAATATGTGTTTTGGCTGAGGGATCGCTGAATATTCGCCACGCTTATTCATATGAAAATCCTGGCGCGCGCACTGTGATTACAAAGGCAAACTATTTGCTTGTTCTTTTGACATGTGGCACCTCAGATCAAACCCTGCCTGCAATTATTTGGTCATGGTGCCCCATTCTACCTTAAAGGAAAATATATTTTTCGCGCAGGCTGAAGAAATGTGAAAAGCATTTAAATTGTTGAGGGATGTGTGGAGTGAAAGTGCTGTGGCAGGCCTGGTACTTGTGAATGCCATCATCTGAAGGTTTGGAGATGGCGGAGGTGGGCCTCCTCCCATAGGCCAGGAGGGGGACGGACCCATGGGATATTTTGGTGCCGAGTTTTGGTGCCGATTCAAACACGTCGATAATGCAATTGTTAACATATCTGGTGTTGTTGCCAGGGACAGAGACTCTCACATTACGGCGTGTCAATGTGTTTTCGAGGAGCAGTTTAGTTTGGTACCTACCTCTGACATTCAATCCAAAGTCGAATCGAAGGAAAATCACACCAAAGATTCAATCATGAGGAGGTGTGTTGGCTCTGCTTGCTACCAGTGATGGTTTACGTTTTTGTAGTTGTACCAACAAGGGCTCAATAGGGCTCAATAGGATTGTTAATTTTAACTAGCATATTATGCATTTATGTTTCAGTGTTGATGAGCAAATTTGTAGTCCAAATTAATTATGAAGGAAAATTATCAACTGATATATTTAGGAAGGGATTTGTTTTTTTGCTTGGATGTAGCTTGGGTTAACTAATGCAATGTTATTACCCTAAATTGATTATTGAATTTCAATATGACTGTGAGCACACTGTATATGAAAGGCTAGTTCAACCGTGTTTAAACAATCAAACTATTAAACTGTGTGTTTTAAAGACTGCATGTCAGGGTTACCACTCTACCCTGATCCATACATCCATAAAGGCTTGTCACAATACCCAAACGTTACTTCAGTCAGGGTGTCACCATACAACTTGGATCCTTCTATGTTAAGCACACATTTGCACCTACATGTGGGCTGGGCAAAATGGAAAAATGTATTATCACGTAGCTCATGGGTCATTTTACTTCATGATTAAGATATCCATCAATATCACGATTTAGAGTATATCTTGTCATCCTCATTGTTCTATACTATAAAATTGGGGATCACAAGTCGATATCCAACCAAACATTTAGTCAATATAAATGAACATGTGGATAAGTGAGACCCTAGCAACATGTGGATAACCTTTTGAAGGCCCACCCCACCAGAGAGGTTGGGCTGCCGGCTTCCTGAAAGGGGGTGGGGCAAGCCACTCAAATAATCAATACAAATGCACATGCATGTGAATTAACTTCTGCAAGCTAATTGATCGTTTCCGATCATTGGTTGTGTTGCCCGGGGCAGGTCAAGGAAGACTTTTAATATTTGTATACTTGATCACTGGCGTCATAAGTAACTATGTAAGTAACTATGTAAGGAACGCAAATTCAATCAAGCAAAAAAAAAAGGGACGCTGGCAGGGAAACCCTGGTCTAGTGGCAGCCGATAGCCAGCCTGACCTGGACCCAGGGCTAGCAGTTCCTTCTGGGTATGTCTGTCTGTCTGGTGGAGGGGGGGTCTGGAGATGAACCCACCTTGCTGGAACTCATTGAGCTTCTGGATGGCCTGGTCCCTCTCCTCCTGTATACGCTGACACTGGAAAGAGACAGAAACAGACAGACAGACAAACAGACAGACAGACAGACAGAGAGAGAGAGATTCTGGCATCTGAGATGTTTTGATATTGGGGAGCATATAAATAACAGGGTAAATAAAATGGATTGCTTAAAATAAAATATACTGAAAAAATGTGATCTGTAGGAACATTGGAAAGAGCTACCCTCAGCCCAGCTAAAGGTTTACCTGGGAGAATTGTCACCATTTGAATAATGACATACTCTGAAGAACATTTCACTCAAATGTATATATTTTACTTGATTTGCTCAAAGGACATTTCCCAAATACTTATGTTACCCCCTAGTACCAACATTTTAACTATTTATTTTAGTTAAAAATTAAGATTTGATCTGAGACTACGATTTTTTTGACAGTGAAAGCCATTCAGGTTCTGAATGGACATTGTATGCCTAAATTTACACTCCAAAAGGGTTGTTTAGCAAGGCTATTCAGTCGCTTCATCTCTTGGCAGATAAATGCATTACAACATTTAAGTTAAAATGAATGACCTGAATGTGAGTGGGCCATGCTCACAGTGTTTCATGTAAAAGCAGTAATGTGTGGAATAAAACCTCAACTAACCTCCATGGTGGTGAGACCGTGTTCCCGCTGTAGGGCCTCATATTCCTGGACCACTGTGGGCAACAAGGGGTGCCACTTACAAGACATCTTCACAAAGACAGGAGTTGTGGAATATCTGATAGTTTCCCTTCATCACTAATATCACTGCTGCTAAATAAAGAGCAAAAATGGGCCAACTTGTGATACACCATCCTCTGACTAGGTTCACCCCCCCTCCCCCATCCCATGTGTCATGACCAATAATGTGGAAAATAGCGATAGCCCCACAGTTAGAGGGAAGTGTGTGTCTCTGTTTCCATAAAGTCAAGAGGCTGTAGACCTAACTTTACTTTATTAATTCAGACTGGAAATTAGGGGGACATCATTAAAAGACACTGTTGATAGTGAGCCAGTAGAAATAAGGCAGTAGCCATATGTATATGTAAATCATGTTTAATATCACAATACACAAACGTGATAAAGATTTGCATTATGCATGTAATTTAATAGTGTGCCAGAGGAATCAATGTCACACACATCCTTCTACAGTTGATAACCTATTTCTACTTTGTGTGGTTAACGATAAATAAGACCTCCATCTTAAGTCAATCCTTGTAAAACCCATTGTTGTTTGAGTAACCGAGGACTGTGTTGACTCAGGGCGGGTTGGGAGGCCAATGGTCGAATACAATTATATATTCAGGTACCATCCATGTTTTATATATAATATAACTGTAGTCCCTTTTCTAGGGCACGTCTTGATTATTGGTCGCCCGAATTCCTTCTTTAAGGACTAACTTTAGTAAGGTAAGAGACAAGATATGAGATGAGCCTTGCATTTACACTCGATATTTGGACTTTGCCCTTGCAGAAAAGTCTAGCAAAAAATAAATAAATAGTGTGTAGTGCATAGTGCGTTCATATTTACGACAGAAATCTACATCTAGAATTCTAGACGGAAAATGTATCCATCTCCGTGGCGGTTGGGGAAATTAATTGAGTATTTAAAAAACATCAAAGTTGGCCAAGACACCGTTGACGTAGTAATAATTCACAATGTTTAATGTACGCTGCTACAACATATATGAGGCTAGTTTCACACCGAACTCACCTTGGTTTGACAACTTTGCGATGACATTGATTTGCTCTAGTTCTTCTGCCGCCATTGTATTAAATTCAGCCTTGGCATATAGAGCACGTGACTTGTATGTAGCGCAATGAACAGGTAGACACGAAGTCGCGCGCACAAAGCACACGCACACACCACTTTATTATCCTGAACCACGCCCACAGCGATAGCACACACAGGTTAACAAGTGTCAAAGTGTACAGTTTGACATCTGCTCATAGGAACGACGCAAAACCACGGGACACTTTGGAATATAATTTAATTAATCCGATGACAGGTTAGCGCACAAATTAACAGCTGTTGACAACATTCAATTGATTTCTTCAAACACAAACGGGAATGTTTATCATATATATATATATATAGTCCTTTTTTTTCCTTTACAATAACAATCACTCAAAACAACAAAACAAAGTGTAAACATCCACTGTTTTAGGATTCAGGGAAAATGCAGTGTAGACAAGACGAGGGAATAAACCAATTCTGCATGGAGCTTGTGATCTGAACGTGGCTTCAGCTTTGCATAACAAACCTCTGATCATACCCAAATCTGAATATCTGAAATCACAGACAAATGTCTTATCTACCACAGGTCTTCATGCATAATACTCTCAACAAAACAGTCTAGCAGTACCGGAAACCTTGCAAACACTGAAATGTTTCGAGAATGTCGTCGGCAAACAACCCCAACCTTTACATACAAACATACATACAGCTTGCAATAAACAACCAAGATTTTTTTTTTTTAATCCAGCACAAACCCAAATAAATAACAAGGAACCATGTAGGATTCTGGAGGTGGAGCGGGGGAAAAAAACACTGCTTGTTGTAATAAAAATGTAGATCTCACATTCAAAGCTACATTCTATACAAGACTGCTGAACATGTACCAACCACACTACAGCTACACTAAAGGAGGGCCTCACCCTGTTCAATCAAGGGTGTCTTAAGGGTGGAGGAAGAGAGAGGAAGACGGCTGGGGCTGGGAAAGGGGGTCGGGGGTGGTGGGACAACCTCCGTGCCGGAATTGTCGGGAAGCTGGGAGTGAGACAACGAGAGCGGGAGAACCAGAGACAACGAGGGGGGAGGATGGTTGAAGGTGGAAGAGGGGGCTGGGGCTTTGGGGCACCCCTTAGTGGCGCGCGGCGGACTCCCTGGGGTAGAACTCGGCGATGGTGCTCTGGGGGATTCTCTTCAGCATCTCCTTGGGGAAGATACGCAGCAGCTGCCAGCCGATGTCCAGCGTCTCGTACACCGTCCGGTTGTCGTAGGGGCCTGGGGGGAGAGACGGGCCGGAGAGGACGGAGTTAGACGCCGTCGTCATGGGGAGGCTCCAATGACACACCCTGACCTTCACAGGCATTGTTAGAAAGGGACTCGAGGATGATCTACCTTGTTATTTGATGGTATCAACCAATCAAACAAGTCCATGTTTTAGAATTTCCTCAGACATGCAGTATATACATTTTTAATATTTCTACCTAAATTGAAGTGACAAAAGTAAAAATTTTAATGATTGAATGATTTAATGTCAATTGAAAAAAACAAATCAATGGTGCTGTAATAATACTATTAACGATTAAAAACATTGTTAGCTTAACAAACCTTTTTAACCTTTTTTCAGTTTTTAATCTTTCCTAGTCCTGTTCAAATAACACACACTCGATATAGTGGTGAAATGGAGTCTAAAAATACATCTCTGGTGGTCAGGCGAGGTGAGTGTGTCAATGATCGTTGACAGCCAACACTTCGACGGTAATGGTGTAAAAAGCTTGCTCCGACACCAGCGTTGGGTGTGCTCACAACAGCAAGCACACCCTGTGTCACACCAGCTTCACCACAGGTCCATTTTCACCTTCTCTGTTAAGTTTCACAGAAAAACTCCCTGCGTTGGGTTCTTTCAAGGACACAGAGGTAAGCAGACCCATACATGTGTCCCAAGCTTGGGGTCCAGACCTCACTTGGGCTCACCTGGTATGGATTTGGACTTTGCTTGTACAGTCTAAACGCACACACAATTCTTTTTTTGCCTCAACACTTCATAGCCATAAGTGAACTACTAATCACTCAGTGTGGCTTGATGCCAATATGTCACCTTGGACAGTGACATTACATGCCAATATTAATTGATTTAAAACTTGATTTAAAAATGTGTTTCTGGAAGCAGCAGAAAAGCCATCGTTTTTGAACTGAAAGAAATATAAACCAGTTCTAAAAACAGGACAATGGACCCGCCCCCTCTCACCCTGAGCAATGAAGTTCTTCTCGAACTTCTGCAGGAACTCAAGGTAGAGCAGGTCGTCGGGGGTCAGCGCCTCCTCTCCGACCACAGCCTTCATGGCCTGGACGTCCTTCCCGATGGCATAGCAGGCGTACTGAAGGGAGGGAAGGTAAGGTGTAACGGATCCATACTGCTGCATCACGACAATGGTTCGGAAGTCCATTTCTATATTTAAAATCAAATGAGTTGTAACTTAAAATAACGTATATAACTAACGAAAATAATGTTTAATAAAACATGATCTCAAAATAAAGCGACAAACTTTCATGGATGGTTGTGATGTTATAGCAGAAGGTTTACCAGCTGGTTGGAGACATCGGCATGGTCCTTGCGGGTCATGCCCTCACCGATGGCAGACTTCATCAGACGAGATAGGGACGGCAACACATTGATGGGGGGGTAGATCTGAACAAAGAACAAGACGATTAAACATCTACATGCAGGTAAAAACACACAAACAAACTCCTTTCAAAGCTTGGAGGTTTTGTGTACATCTTGAGAATAAACTTCATCACAATTACAGTCTGAAAAGGTCTGCTTTATCCCATGTTTAAAAGAGGGCAATAATGAATGAATGAGCCGTAATCACAGATTTAAAACACGCTTGCAACGACTGGTAACTAGTCCAGAGATCACTGCTGAAATCCTAACCAGAAGAAGCAGCTAAATGTTTGTAAAATACTGGTATAATAAGAAAGAGTTCTCTTAGGTTACCTGTCTGTTGTGGAGCTGTCTGTCCACATACACCTGGCCCTCAGTGATGTAACCAGTCAAGTCAGGAATGGGATGGGTTATGTCTGAGGGAACAGAGATTGTTAAGTTAGGATTCCCCTCCCTCAAACCAGTCGGCCCCTATCCATGGTGCTTTCCAAACCATGGCACAATGTAAACCAATCGCAGTGCATCAAAATCCACAGTCACGGTACATTTACCACCATGGATGGGAATTGACAATGTTACCAATTCATACCACTCAGTACGTTTACATGCACAGCTTAATTCGATTAAAGCCATAACTCGACTATGCTCCTCAATTGGACAACTGCAATTGTCCGCGTATACATGGCGGTGAGTAAATCGATTCATTGGCCGAAGCGTGTCATGTCCCGGTACGATAGGTGGCGCTGTGCCCATTTCAACTAGTGGTAATAGAGCCACCGGTTGACCTCTTTACGTCACAAGCAACAACAAACTCAGGCGGCATTCGAGAAAGATGTTTTCAGCAGACAGCCGTCAGTTCACTTCGGGTCCATATCATTTCTCAGACTCTCCATTGTTCCGACCTCTCGATCGTATGCCGACTCCTCCGGCTGCTCTGCCGGCAGAGAACTCCGCATACGACCAAGAGGAACAATGGAGCGTCGGAGAAATGATATGGACCCAAAGTGAACTGACAGCTGTCTGCTGAAACATCGCTTTCTCCTCCATGTCGCGTTTCAATCTGGACTTCAGAGAGTCAAAGCCAAAGTTCATTACCCCCAATTCCTTTCCCCCATGGGCGAGATAAACCCAAGTCTTTACTTGTTGTGGAAGTACCAGAGAGTCTGAGAACCCGACGCAGTCTGTAAGATTCATAATATCAGAGAATACCCCCATCAGTTCGGCCACAGCGCAATGAATGAATAAAGATCATAGTTATTTTACAACCTCGTTGATGAGCAACATTTAGAAAAACATGTACTTTTAATTCAGCCTTGGGTTAAATCGAAGCGTAGTGTGTACTGAATGCATGTTGATGATGATACACTCCTTATAGGGGGCAACTACATTGTCACGACACCGACTTCCTCCATCTTCTGCGCCAGCTTTTTAAATAAATCACCGACCCGAAGTGAGTTGACAGCTGTCTACTGAAAACATCTTTCTCCCGCTGGAGCAGCCCCTCCACCGCCCGTCCGTATACGGCATTCCCCGCTGCGGCGCAATGAATGAATAAAGACGGTAAACACGTCGGGAGAAAAAAACATTTATTTTGACAGATGTGCCCGAAGTTACTACTTTACAACCTCGTTGATGACCCACATTTAGAAAAACATGTACTTTTAATTCACCCTTGGGTGAAATCGAAGCGGAGTGTGTGTGCTTCCACCTTTAATGAATGCATGCCATGCGCGCACCTGCGGCCGGGACACAATTATTATAGGGGGTAACTACATTCACCGGCTTCCGCCATCTTCTGCGCCACCTTTTTAATTAAATGGCCGTTTCTCGTTATCCCTTATCCGACGTCGACAACAACAACACGACTATCGTCTCCTTCTACTTCCGGCTCACGGCCCCGGGAAAAGATCTCGAGCATGAGCAGAACGCAATTCAACGCATAATCCAATTCGTCTCCGTACATGCACGCTTAGCTCGACTATGAATTGCATTATCTAGGGGTCTTAATTCGACTATGAGTAACCCAATTCGATTCGAGTATAGCTCGACTAAGGTGTATACATGCATCTTAGTAATCCAATCATAGTTGGACTAAGCCAATAAGTCGACTTTCTTGAGTGTCATGTAAACGCACTGAATGGTTCAACCGTGGTGCATTCAACAACCATGGTTCATTCACATCTAAACGGCTTCTTCCCTACCGTCGTTGGGCATAGTGAGGATGGGGATCTGGGTGATGGATCCGTTCCTGCCCTCCACTCTCCCGGCACGTTCGTAGATGGTGGCCAGATCTGTGTACATGTATCCAGGGAAACCACGACGGCCGGGCACCTCCTCTCTGGCTGCAGACACCTGGAGAACAGAGGTGGTGGTTGAGGATACATACCAGCGGTTAAGGTAGCCTCTCTGAGAGCGTCAATTCACCCCCTTCCTAGACGGTATTCACTGGATCGCAGACATAGGCGGGTCTTCGAAAAACACCATCATTAAAAGTAAAAGCAGCTTTTGGACACACAAACGCTAACTGTGTGGAATCAAACTCCTGGCAACTCTTTGGATCGGAAGAGAACCGCTATTAAGGAGAAGACATGGTATGCACTGAATGTGACTTCCTAAATCCACCCATCACACAATGGAGGGATTACGTTTCATTACAAGACTATAAAGTTAGGTCTTCATCTGCTCCTCATCATTTCAGGATCTTTGTTGTGTTTTACTGTTTAAGTGAACACAGCGATGCTACACCATTACACACACACACACGTCAATCTATGGTGGGCATGTTCTACATGTAGTCAGAAAATAAATTTGAATTGTATGTCAAGAATAGTCATGGGGACTGAGAACTTGAGCTATAGCTCCACCCTCCAGTCCTTTCATGTGAACGAGTGTTGCTAGCATGCGATTAGTACATAGTGGTATAGCCCAAGGTATCCATGTGGATGGATGCAGTGTTGGGGTAGTTACTCAAAAAAAGTAATTAGTTACTTATTAATATTACTTACTTACTCATTACTGTATTCGTAAAGTAACCTCACTACTTATTACTTTCATTGGAAAATATCCAAATAAAGGTCACTTTATCCCCTACAATTAAAACGGAAATACTGTGGTGAAGGCGGTGGGGGGGTACGGGATTACTACCTCACTACCTACAAACTAGCTTTCTTTTAACTCAATATACTGTAGGTCTCTACATAGTGTGTGTATATATATATATATATATATATATATATATATATATATATCTCAGCCCACTCATCGTAGAACGGTTGTACTTCAGAGATATAAACACACAGACCCTGCCAAACCAACTTCATGGGAGATACGAACGTTAAGAACCCATGGATCGTTCCACTATGATAAAACATTCTGGCGGCTGCATAATTATGACAATTCATTATTAATAAATAAACATCAGCAGGCCTACCTCTCGGAGGGCCTCGGCGTAGGAGCTCATGTCAGTGAGGATGACGAGGACGTGCTTCTCACACTGGTAGGCCAGGTACTCAGCGGTGGTCAGCGCCAGGCGGGGGGTAATGATGCGCTCAATGCTGATTGGTGGAGAAGAAATTGCGTCAAACACGGGCACTGGGCATGATACGCAAAGCATGGTTACTAGCCTGCGTTAGTATACAGTGATACAGACATGCAATGGTGTTATGGCGGCTCTTACGTGGGGTCGTTGGCCAGATTCAAGAACAAGCAAACGTTATCCATGGAACCGTTTTCCTCAAAGTCCGACTTGAAGAAGCGGGCAGTCTCCATGTTGACCTGGAAAATGCAAAAAAAATACGATAACCACAATAGTGCCGACCCTGAAATTTCAACCATTGGTGTAGATAGGTATTCTGATCTCCATTTCGGTATTCGAATGCCTCAGGTATAGTGGTGGTATTCGCATATTTGCGCATACCACAGATAGAAGGCTGGGTTACATTTCGTCTGAATATCTCAGTTATAGCCCAGGGAAAAAATAAGATGTAAGGTCGTAATCCCTCAGTCCAACGGCGCTTCAAATCAAGGCTACGGTTGAGGTAATGGTGGCCATCATAGGATGAGGGAGTTCTCCTTATGTAGTTTTGTATTTGGATATTTGAGCATTATTTTAATACTTCAGTAGCAGTAACCTGCCATTCATTGTGAAAATCAGCAAGACCAATAGAGATGCTAAACTAACTGGCTGGAATTATAATAATATGTCATAAATGTTCCAGGGTTTCGCTTCAGGATTGGTTTCCCTGGTGGCGCTCCAACTACTCCGTTGCGTCCATAGAAATAAGAGGTTGTGACAAGTGGGGGCAGAGCTCAAGAATAACTTTTACTGATGCCACTAACCTTTTAATTCAATGGTGGTTTTAATAAAGAAGGGTTTAAATGATGAACATATTTAGCAGCTATTTCAATGTTTAATTGAAGCAGAAATACACCGAAAAGCTCTACCTTCTAATAATAACAGGTTGGTAATTAAATATATGTAAAAAAAAAAAAAAGATTGTCAGTTACAATAATGCAAGTTTCCCCATCAGATGAACCGCGCTGGTAATTTCATCAAAATGTCCACACAGCAATCCTACCTGATATTGTAGTTTTGCAAAACATCAGAACACACCTCTGCCGACGAACAATACAACACTGCCCTATGAATAACGTAATCACTCCACAAATCTACACGTTTCCACTTGCACAAAGCAGGTATGGTTACCACAGCCCAGTCCTCTGCACAGTGTATAAAGTATACTGTGTTCGGTGGTCTTACCCTAAGCCCCCTAACCCCCTGGTCGTCTCATATTCAACTGCTTTCCTCTTCTTCAGTCTCTCCACAGCGGTGTGCAAATTGATGGATTACCAACAAAAGGGCAGATTAAAAAGGTAGGTGTGTGTGTGTGTGTGTGTGTGTGTGTGTGTGTGTGTGTGTGTGTGTGTGTGTGTGTGTGTGTGTGTGTGTGTGTGTTGTGCAAGTGTGTGTGTCCCCGTCCAAGTGTGCGTAAATGACTGTGTGGAATTTGCAAGTGTGTGTGTTTGTGAACTCCAGGTCAGGACGGCAGCGAGGGGCATTAGAATAGACAGAGCAGCAGCTGAGGGGGATAACTCGATACGGGTGGTGTGAAGGTGTTCTAAAGGGCTGCTGAATTAGCCAGCGGTCAGATTGAGCCGCGGGATCTGCTCAGGAGCCCAGAAGTAACAAGAGGGACTTAGAGGCACACAAGTCACCTGATGAATAAGGAACTGGTGGGGGTGGGCGGGGTCAAACTGTCAGGGTGTAAAATGAGGGTCAAGAAGGGTTGGATTAGTGTTGCAAACACAAAAAACAGGACCAGGAGAGAGAGCGAGAGAACGACCAGGGTGGGTGGTGGAGAGAGAGTGATTTGGCAATGAAGACCTACGTTTCTAATGCCCAAAAGGCCAGACTTGACTGACACAGGGAGAGAGAGAGAGCCACAGAGAGACAGAGACAGAAGAGAGGGACTGCAGGAGATTTTCCCATGGACCACGGCTCGGTCTCTCACCCCCATAGCTGCGAAGACGATAGCGAAGTTCTCAGAGGTGTAGTCCATGACGTCTTTGGACTTCTGGACCAGGCCGGCCTGCCGACAGATCTGGGCTGCAATCTAGGAGGGAGCAGAGAAAAGCTTAGTTTAAGAGTCAGTAGGCTCTGTGCTCAATGACAGCCCTTTGAAAAACCATGGAGTTTGTATTAGATGTAAAACAAACCTATACTATGGACAGTTCCTCAAAACTGCAGTTTTCAGCAGCGAAGATGTGATAAAAGATTTCATCAGGAACAAAGGGAAGAAACACTACAATGATAAAAGAGCATAGTGGCTAAAGGTACCAGGATCGATCCCCAGTGTCCGCAGTCTACCTAGAAAGATGCCCCAATCCATAGCCTGCTCCTACATGACCTGCATCTGAATTCACCACAAGGAAAGGCTTTGGATAAAAAGCCTTGCAAAAAAAGTTATATTAAAAAAATCAAAAGTTATATATATTAATGTTACATCATCTTGAATTTGATTGTGCTCTCCACACCGTGCCATCTGCTTTGCCCTGGGGAAATGATTTTCAAGCACACGACACCCGTGAAGAATCGGTATCCTACAGCCGCAATGCGCCCTTGGTTCCACCGTCTGATCTACAAGTCTGTTCTGCAGACTCTGACCTCCACTTGCACCCTGAGCTCCCACACCTGGTCCATGAAGGAGGGAGTTGTCGGCGACATGACCCTCTGTGACATCTAGGTAATGAAACATCAACTCCCGGGCTATTGAACCCTGCCATGCCTACATCATTACACCGACAAGCCAACCCCACTTTGGGTTTACAGTAAGACACATGCATCACACATCCCCTCCCTTCATTTATGAGTGCCAAAAATTCTGCAGCCATTTTCCGTTGAAGTTAAACACGGGAGAAAAGACAAGACGCCGTCTGGGATTAAAATTGAAGATATTTTTTGGTCAGGGAGGTCTTGCGGTGGAATCACGTTCTCAAAAGTATTCCAGAGCTGTGTCTTTGACTTTGGCTAGAAGCCATCGAGAACAAGGCTTTACCTACTCCGCACGTTGGCAGCGGCAACAATGCCTGAGCAGGACATTGATCCAGTTAACTGCTTTCATTTCCCGCCCTTGGGGAGCGAGGTGTGAATGGTAGATGGGAGTGTGAAGAGGGAGCCGGATAAACCGCCAGTCTGTAAAACTGTTTCCAAGCTAAAGAGGCTCAAGACCAGAGAACTAGCTCTAGTAGTCTAGTGTGTCTCAGATTCAATGAGAGAACATTGAAGAGCTCAACTAAATCAATGTTGTTCTAACCAACTTCAAAAAAGGGTCCCTCTGTAGCCTTCAGCGCCATCCTTGGAGCCATTTCTAAAGTTAGCCTTCATCTTGGTATTAAATGACCTCCTTGACATCTGCACATTGTATCCCGAGGGCAATCAATGGATCCTTCACCTTCTTCAGCTAAATACTTGTCGTCTTACTCTAATTTGCACTTGTCTCACGTAACTTTTCAATACCTATGCCAAAAATAAAAAATAAATATTAAAAAGGTCTTGAATTAGCAGAAAGATCCTTGGTGTAGTCAATAAAAAAGGAAACAAAAAATATTCAAGAACAAGTTACGGGGAGACAATTTTCTATGAGGCTGTTGGATGAGCTTACATGCCTAACATGCATAAAGTCTACATGCCTAACATGCATAAAGTCTGCCCTGGACAGACATAAAGAGCAAGGAGGATATTTGACACAAAAGCTGAAAAGGGGCAATCTGACAGTTTATGCCATTGTTTCAGTTTTTCATTTTAGGTACAAGGGATGGCAATTTGCATTATTTTAATACTATTTCACTAGTATACTATACATTTTGTTTTTTATATATATATATATATATATAAAATATAATTTTTTTGGATAAAAAAACAGCAACAGCAATTCAATAATATTGTTCATCGTCTTTCACTGGTATACTATTGTCACAAAATGAAGTGCAAATTACTCAAGATGAGAATATATACCGTGAAAATGAGGGTTTGAAACATCAGTGAGAGAGGAAAACAAATTTCTTTATGCTTCAATCGAAGCAACCCCCAGTTAGACTTTGAATGGTATTTTTAACTAATTTCTTGTGTAAAGAGGATGCAGAACAAATCATCTTGTGACCAGGGATTGGAGGAGTTGGACTACTTCCCCTTCCTGCTGTGCCCAACATCTACCTCTTCCCAGGGAGTTCCCAGAAGATATGACGATGTCGCAAGATCATTGTTATATTGCAGATGAAACCAATTACAAAAAATGGATTTAACTGAGGCCAGTGGTGAATGCCAATGGTGAATGCTCAGCTTTTCAGAAATGTCGCTTTAACTCAAGTGACATTAAGTTGTATCTCACCACAGTCGATTGTTGACTGCTTTAGGGTCCTTCTAAATCAGACTTGCAGTGAAAAATATAAATAAAACGTGGATGTGACGCAAAAATGCAGCATTTTCCGATAAGTATCCAGCTGGTAAAAAAGACAGATGGATTAGATGTGAAAGGACCTTTAGCCTTCGAACAAATCAGTTTAACCATCACAATCGGGCATCTTCGTCATAGTCACCATGGACACTGTACAATTCTTTTCTCAACACACAATCCTTTTATTGCATTCATTGTTGTACACTATATTCATAGAGCTAGACTTATCTCTATCCAATACATGTATTGATCATTACAGGCTAATAGTTACCTGCAGGCTGTACGTGAATAAAGGTTGCTATTGATGACTTGTTTATGTGCAGATGTATCTTCGTTTGGGATACTAACTTTCTCTGAAAGAGTGATAGCCTACTTTTAGTTATCGGTCACAGATGAAAAGCTAATGCCCCCGAAACATGTGTGCATTAAAAATGTCCACCCACTTATCATAATCGCCCTCATCCAAAGAACTTCCATTTGCTACACTATTTTTAATAAATTGTGCTAAACTTCATTTTTAATTGAATCCTTCAACTCCTTACAACAAAAAAATATCAATTTCAGTTTTACTTATTTAGAGGCATTACGTATTTAGAGAACCAAGACTCCCCCCGTCGGCTCACCTCATTGTGGGGCAGACCAGCAGCCGAAAAGATGGGGATCTTCTGGCCTCGGGCGATGCTGTTCATGCCGTCAATGGCGGAGATGCCGGTCTGGATCATCTCCTCCGGGTAGATACGGCACTGGGGGTTGATTGGCTGGCCTGGAAGAACCACGGGGGGAGAGCACAGGTGAGCTGTTACAGCGTTCCTCCGGCCTCCTTTCAGATAACAACACATTGGTCCCTGCCCCCCCTCATGATATACGGTCAACCCCATTGCATGTTTTAAAACACCAACACACATTCCTCCAGTGCTGATCACTGCAACACATTGTCGCAGGGATTTAAAGGCCAGGTTTGTAGGTGTAAGTGAGGGGACCTTCACGATTGGCCTTATGTTACAACGCCATTCTTTCCTTAAAACCCATTCAGCTCTTTGTCAAGACATTGGCAATGAAGTATAGCAAAAAGGCAACACCGAGGTCTGCTTTAGGGTCATTTAAATCCATTCATCCACAATACTGAATCTTTGGCGGCATAACTTCATTCATCATAAGTGGAAATTAGTATAATACATTAGTTAAAAATGTGTCCTTACAGCAAGAAGCAAGCAGCAATTCATCCTGCAGTACGTCTTAATTTTCTATGATGCTTTGGTTCAAAGATGAATGCTTTAATTTTCAGAAATAATAATTATATAAGAGAATCCTTTAGAGTAGAAGGAGTAAAAAGTATTCCAGGGTATCAAACAGTTTTCTATAGGCGAGGCACAGATCCTCCACTAAGTGACAATGTGCATGTCCGTTCATACCAGAATCTGCATTCTATTTGAAAGGAAATATAGGCTACCATCAGCCTAATATACTATAATACAGGCTTAACTCAAACTATAGTACCAACTATAACAACATACTGCATCTATGAAATCCAACAGATGGCGGTCTCTGTTTAGACATAAAGCTCCAGTCCCTCTGCTTACGCAAGATATTCACATCAGACCATTACAAAAACCCTTAATAAAGAGCATCTTGAAGCGTTTGACTGATTACAAATGTTAAATACATACATATAAATTATGCGTTTAAATTCATAGAACAAATGCGGCGCCATTCAATTGGGCAGAGCAGCAGGAAAAGACCAGGCCCACAGAGTACCAACCGAGAGAATCATTTCCAACAGCGAGTGGGGGTGCGCGTACTCCCGTCCTGTTACTTTTCACGTTTTTTTGGGTATGCTTCAATCCTTAAAGCACACAAAGTGTGCATTAAGGGCTCCCTAATAAAGCTCACTAAAGTCAGGAGCAAAAGACAACAGACCTGTCGACTGGGAGAAACCTTACCCATGATGTCCAGATAGTCCTCGGCCAGCACAGTGGGCCCGCGGTCAATGGGTTTCCCTGATCCATTGAAGACCCGCCCTGGGGACAAACAAGAGAGGGAAGCCTTGAACATCAGACCTGTGGTGATTGGCTGAATAAAGATGTCCATCATGGGAGGTTGAGGCTCCATATGAATATATATATATATTTTTTTTTTTATAATGAAATAAATTTGATGATGCTTCCACACCCAATCAGCCCATTATGCGTGAGACAGCTGAAACAGACAGGGAGGTCTGAGTTGATCCTCGTGGTGGTGTTGCATGTTTTACTAGAAAAAGTACAATTTCTAAAGGACTTGTGGTGTGCAGCTTGATGTAGCTGGTATATTGAAATTCTCAGTAGTGCTGCAGTAGTGTGCCATTTGTTGCTTCTTGGGTTTTGATAGTTGCTAGGGTGGTCTGCACAGTTGCTAGTGTTCTGGGTTGTTGCTAGGGTGTTCTAGGTAGTTCCTATGGTGTTCTAGGTGGTTGCTAGGGTGCAATGGGAGGTGTTCTGTATGATGGTTACCACTGGGTTCTATATTGACACTATTTCCAATCTATTGAATATTCTAGGGTTAATACAGATTTATTATTAGAAGAAGTAAATTTGTAGGCATTGGCGGCTATACAACATCATACATGCCATCACGACTTATCACCAGGAGCTCAGCTTTTACCTTTCTTTTCTTTTTGAACAAATACATTCATATACACCGTATACCCTGATGAAATGTCAGGAAGGTATGACAAATGTTATATCTCCCAAGCCTAGTGGCTGCTATGCTGTTCTGGGTGGTTTCTATGTGGTTGCTAGGGTATATTGAATGGTTGCTAGGGTCTTGTATATGCCTGCTAGGGTGTTCTTGGTAGTTGCTGGGGTGTTCTTGGTAAAAAAAAAAAAAAAAAAGAGTAAGTATTGAGACGTTATATAATAGGTTGGATGGTAAGGTAGTAAGTACAGATTTATTACATTAAATTATTGTTTTAGTATAAAAGCATGATGGAAGGGATCGGGAAGAATAGTAATTGTCTAGTTAAATTCCATCTAGGAAGGACTTTCAAATTTGTAAACGTTGATATTTTACATTGAAACACAATGTAAAGCTTTACCGTTAGTGGTTTTGTTTCACTGGTTTCACTTTTAAAATCATTCAGTGATTACAATTATACTCTGAAAATCGTGTCTTTTATGTCTAACAACCGTTTATATTACAATGGTTCACAATTGAGATTCCCAATATTGACAGAACAGAACATCTTTTACAAAACAATTTTACTTGAGGATCACCACGTTGGACATCAACGTGTTGTACTTCTACGGACCATGACCAGGCCCGATTAAAGTGGTCTTTTTTTTTTTTTCATTTTAGAGAAAGAGGCTATGATTTGAGGCAAGGTTCTTCGTAAATGGATTGTTGTCCAGTAACATTAAAGCAAACAATGAGGTTGGCCATGTTTCTTAATTCTAATGCTACTTAAAAACTATATTCTTCACGTAAGGCCATCATCACCAAAAATATATTATCTATATTATATTAACCAGAGTTGTGCAGCTAAAGCTCCATACACAATACACGGCCATCCTTAATGATGCTTCAGCAACAAAGGGGACTTTACTTCCTCCCTCTATTCAGCTCACAGTCTTGTGCTGTATGCCGACGATCACATCGCCCAAAACGTTAAGAGACATTTAGCATTCAGAAGAAGGATCTGGCATCAAACTGACCTCAGCCGTTTAGTCTTCTGAGCACCAAAGAGGATTCCAAGAAGAACTAACACAACACAGAGAGCTCGGCACAATCGGCCATCGCTGTGCTGTCAATGTCAGCTTTCTGGGCATCAGCAGTGTAGAACTGACAGAGGGCATGGTGGGCCCTTATGAAAAGCTCAGGGGAAAGGATCTTCAGCAGGGATCTAACAGTGAGTCGATGCTGAGGTGAACACTATTGTGGTTTGTTTTCTTCAGAGGATATGGTGTGATCTTACCCAGCATGTCCTCAGAGACTGGCGTACGCAAGATGTCGCCCGTGAACTCACAGGCCGTCTTCTTGGCATCGATACCCGACGTCCCCTCGAACACCTGTAGAACACAGTCATGATGAGCCCCATGACGCATGAAACAGATAAACACCCAAAGAACAAACCAATCTTCCCACTCTCCAATTGCTGCGTTGAAGGATTTGTTTTCTGGCAAAGAGTACGACGGCTCCTGCAGTCTCATCTTGGTGCAAGAAATCCAGCCACTACCTGCTCTATAATGATGCATTATATCCTGATTATTATTTAATTAGTTATTTAGGAAGGTATCTGGATTTATTGTTTCTGAATATGGAACTTCCATCCATGACATAATCTGTTTCTAGGATAGTAGTATCTAGTGTGAATATTTAGTAATTGAATAAACACTTAAGCAACTTAGAGAATTCAGATAAAGGTCATTATGGAGTGGGTAGGGATTAGGGGGCATCTTGCTCACGGATGCCTGGTGGACTGAACCAAGAACCAAGAACCTTGAACCAAGAACCCTGGAACCATCGCATTACATGGTAAAGGGTGGTACTAGGGTGGTACTAGTGTGGTACTAGGGTAGTACTAGGGTGGTCACCTGGACGACAGCCTTGCTCCCGATGACCTCCAGAACCTGCCCGCTCCTCTTGGTTCCATCAGGCAGGGTCAGGTGCACAATCTCAGCATATCTGGGGAACTGGATTAAGAGAAAACCAAAGTGGATTAATCCATTGATAACGCCCAGAGAAACCAAAAAACAACCATTCATATGAAAGGGGCGGTATTCAAAACAGGGCATAGGACTGCTGTTATTGGGTGGAATGGACCAATCAATTTGGCACCAATATTAACGATTCAAAAAGAGACTTGTACCCCAGAGATCATAAGATTCTTCCCATGATTAATCATCCTCATCATTTAGATTACTATTACAAAATATCGAAAGCACCAAAAACCTTCTGAACCCTCGCTGTAATTTTAAGCATTTGGTTCTGTGTCAAGTATCGTGCATATCAACTGACATGCAGGGATGTACATGGCTGTGAATGGGGATGCAATAAATGGAAATCACATAAATGTTAAAACATGCCAATTAGAGACAGATTAAAACAATTTATTGATAAAAAAGGACAAGAATTATTCAGACTCACCTTCACATTATCTAGAATCACCAGGGGTCCATTGACACCAGAAACCGTAGAGTAAGCTGAAACAAAAGGGAGAGTCTGTTTTTAAGGATTTCATTTCAAAAGGCCACAGGAAAGCAGCATTTAATGACAAAGGGTGTATCCACAGTATTTCTCAGGCTGCCCACGGGTTCAAATGACAGCCCTCAATCAACATGGTAATAAGCGGTCTTAGCCGATAGTTGCTGCATTATTAATCGGACACTGACCTTTCCCAGGGATATTTTAATGGCTCATATGCACTTCCCTGCCCAAATGTCAAGGCAAGGCAAATGTCACGGAAAAATTCATGGCAAGTACAATGTACATTAGGGCCAGGTCTCCGATGGCATCCCCGCAGACTACAGAACAAACAACGGTTACAACCCCAGATGGTGAGTCAAATTAACCTCAAGCCTACTATTATGTACAAACCAAATGTGTTAAGAGGAAAGATTACACCTTGACACATCTACTTGAAATATATTGCCATGTTAACGTTGGCCTCTTCAACTTAGAGCTTATTTTAAACTATTTTGAGTGCCACAAAGGGTGACCCCATTTGCAGTCCACCCAGACATTTTATAAAAACCTAATAATGGTCTGTAACAAATAAAAGATTTCAGGCTAAAATGCGTCATAAAAAGGCA
This sequence comes from Micromesistius poutassou, assembly GCF_964030765.1. Classification (NCBI taxonomy): domain Eukaryota; kingdom Metazoa; phylum Chordata; class Actinopteri; order Gadiformes; family Gadidae; genus Micromesistius; species Micromesistius poutassou. The sequence goes on from NC_140277.1 coordinate 10,469,493, forward strand.
GAAGTGTATCAGGTCGGGTCATCTTTGCAAGTTTTGGTTGGATTCCTTTTCTCAAAAACTGAAGAATGTAAGCAGTATTAACACTGCTGACACTCAGCAATGTTAATACAGACTCCTAGCACCACATAATACTAGCAAGTAAGAACCCTAGGTCTAGACATTATCACTGTAGATGGGGATCCAGAAACTAGTCAAGACTTTAAAATGCACTACGTCTGTGCTTTACAACTACCATGAGTACACTGACAAAAATAATCATATTATGAAATAATCACAGTACTTATGGTGAGATTATTATTCACTCAGTTCTGAGTTTTTACTTTTTTTAAATATGAGGAACAAATGCATTTACCAAAAGTTTAATTTTATCGACCATAGCCTAGAATGTTGAAAATGCTTTTACACAGCATAGCGTTTCGCAATTTTAACAACAAACAAACAAACGTGCGGTACTGGGGAAGATCGACCATCGGTCTGTCCCGTCTTAGCACTCTTGGTTGGCATAGTAACCACCTTGTCTTCCGTTCATCATGTTCTTGTGGGGTCTTTATATTTTTTGTGTGAACTGTCAGTCTGGTGGTGGCCGATATCAAAGGCGTGAGGGCCCGGCGAGGCCCTGCTGGGGGGGCCTTCCCCACGTCTTTAATTAGACAGACAAACACACACCTGCATTTCACCCTTATTAGCAAAATAAAGAGGGGGGCACACCATTTAAAGTAGGGTAGTGGGGGGGGGGGGTGGTTCATTGTTGTGAATCCGAAAACAGGCGTTAGTAACAGGATAAACATCTGTCTGTCGACCCCCGCTACAACTAGTGTCCTGCAGCTGGAGGGGATTTCGAGGTTGTACTGTTCAGTCACCGAGACTAGGCTAATGAGTCATACAACTCAGACATCCAAAGACACCTCTTGAATGAGCTCAACATCTATCCTTTCTTTCACTAAAAACATTGAATAAATGATTAGACGCCTTCTGGCCTATAAATACTGTGTTCAGGGTAGTGTACACGACACTACCCTGAACACAGTATTTATAGGCCAGAAGGCGTCTAATCATTTATTCAATGTTTTTAGTGAAAGAAAGTATAGATGTTGAGTGTACACGACACTACCCTGAACACAGTGAAATGTATATATTATTTGAACCAGCCGTATTATGGCCATTAGATGTAATGTTTGATTTCTACAAGCATAGTCTTGTACAAAAAAAAAAAAAAGTTAAAGAAAGTGATAGGAGCTAAAACGATGAGCGGATTTGTGAAGGTTATTTAAACAGTACGTAAAAGAAACACGTGACCTGACCGGAAATAAAAATCCACAACGATCATTTTCCAATATTGGAAACGTTACTAAATGGATTACATGCATCAAGGGTCCCCGGCAAGAGATGACCTACACTATGATGGACATGTTTATCCACATCAAATGACAGCCATTATCAGAACTAATGTATACACCGCGTGATTTAACACACTTAAAAATATATGAAAATCCAGACAATTTGTTGACTCTTTCGAACGCCTTATTTTCCCCTACATTGCGAAATGGTTACCATACAACATTCATAAATGGACTTAATAGCTACACTTACCCAAATAATTGCACATTCATCTTAAAAGACATACATATGACTATTTACTGCACACTAATAATAACGGTGATGATGATGTCGAAAATTGCAGCCTCCTAATTACGGTGAAGCCACTTAGAAATCCATAAAACCACAGCACTCTAACTGTAGGAGGTCTGGAAATACACTGGTGGCAATAGTTGAAATAAAGTCGAAAACATGACTTTAACAGGAGCACTAACACGCTGGTGGAAAGGCTACGCATCAAGGACATTTCCTTTCCAAGTTCCTTGCTATAGAGCTATGGCAGACTTTGATTAGAAACATTGATTACTTCAAGCAGATATTGATTACTTCATGCTAAACATAAAAACACATATTCACTCTGCACATACAATCCAGGATTTCCCAACTAAATACCATCTTATTGTACACATCAATACAATAAACAAAGCTTCTAAACAAGTGAGTTTAACCATCTTACGCTCTACCCATTAACCAGCACGAAACTAACTGCCTCTTAAAAGGATATGCACAGTTACTTTCTCTATTCACCACGCATAGGAAGAAAAAAATAACCAAAAAGAAAATGGGGGATGAAGGGGTGAAAGGGGGAGGGGGTTATCCCTTATTCCACAAGATAACCAACTTGGTTCTCTTTTCTTTTTACAGTGTGAAGAGGCAACATTTCTCCCATTAGGCTTAAAAAACTTTCTCCGCCCCTCGCAGGCTCCTTGAGCCCAAGTAGCGGGGCGTTCCGTGGGCCAGGCATGCCACGGCCCCGCGGGTCACCGTGCGGGGCCCGCTCAGCTGCCACGGCCCTTTGTGTACCCAGACGTTAATTGGTCCTAATCCGCCACTAGAAGCTGTTTTGGTAGCCTGACCTCGCACCCCGAAGGACACGGCGGTGTGAAAAACGAAAGGGGCCATTCAAGTGCCAGGAGAAAAGAGGCACACAGGATTCCAACACAATTCAATCACAGCTGAAAGAGGTAGCAACCGTGGGGATGTGTGGGCTGTGGATGGGTGGGAAGGGGGTGGCGGGGGTACGGCTCTGCCAGTGTGCGAGCAGTACAAAGCAGAGCAATGACGGTGTAGTGCGCCAGCTCACGTGGTTGCACGCAACAAACATGCACACGGGACAGTCTCGTCCGTGCGGAGGTAGGAAATAAGCCTGGAAAAAAAGTCCCTAAAATGAGTCAACAAAACCGACCCAACTTAGTGATGCGTAAAATACATGGACCTTAAGACAGAATTACAAGTGTGAAGAACTTCCAATACTTCTGACTTGTAACTGACAATTCCATGTAGTTGTCCCCCCCACCCCCCGTTAATTGGTTTGGAGGGGTCAACTTGAGGTGGATTTTGTTTTTAACTTTCAACACCTTACTGGCACATTTCTGACCACTGAAGTCAGCACCCCTCACTGGGGTTGACCACGTCTGTATAAGATAAGGTTCATCCAAGAAACAATCAACTCAAGGAACTAAAAGATATCTTGGGATAATTGTTTTTTTATTATATGTCCTTGCAGCCATGCACAGGTTTTGACCTGTGCTAATAATTTGATTAGCTTGCAAACATAATAATTCAGTAAAAAGGGAAAAGAAAGCGTGATGAAAAAAATATGTAGGACATCTGAAATAGAATAGAAACGGTGTGCAAGGTTTAGGCCGTGACACTGAAAGTGTGTTCGATTTCAATATCCTTACTAACTGTCCACGACACCACTAGACAGTGTTTTAAATACAATGCCTCTTACTTTATCCGGAAGATAATTCAACATTGGCTAATTCTCCCCATTGTTTCTTGCAGCATCTTATAAGTCAGGGCTGGAATGCATTTAAAAAGCTACGCAGCAATTGAGGCACTCCAAAAACCATGGCCAAAACGGCTCATCTGGAAGCCAACGAAAGGAATCTTATCCCACAGACGAGAAAATGAATAGAAATATGTGAGCGACACATGCTCAACAAAGTTAGGCAACCTTCAACAGGACAGATACTGAAATGGGGGGGGGGGGGGGGGGTAGGATCACCAAGGCTGAATACATTCAAATCATGCCTTTTGGTACAAGGACAGCACCTACTCTATTAGGAGTTTAAAACCAAACAATCCAAAACTATTTTTCAAGCGCTTCTATTGTTAGGGAAAATAATTGCCATTTTCCATGATACAAAAGGTCCTCAATGGTGATGAATATGGATATAAACGTATATTAATACTCTCAAGTTCAAGTCCAAATCAGATTACATAGGACGGGCCAAAAAATAAAATAAAAAAGTATGCCCTACTTGAAGTGTTCTATTTCAAATTAACGTACGCTTTACTTGGTTAAAACTCTTTGCGTCTTGCTACCAATATGAGGTGGAATTCGCGCTTTGTATGCTTTGGGCTTTAGTGACGGTGGCTTCAGGTTCCATCAACCAAGCAAATGGCTAGATATTAGGATAAACCAGGATCGGGAGGACTGGCAAGAGAACTAGCACCTCTTCTCAGTAGAGGAGAACCTTGCCGCTACAACCACCTCTGAAATGTTACAGATGAAACCAAAAGCCCTGCGTAATACTACTAGACCAGATGGCAATGAATAGGCTTCATACACGGCAACAAACAAATCATACTTGACCATGGTCATAGGATTCAATGGAAAAATCTATGTAAACTAAACATGGAAGATGGGCATTTGAACAGAATCTTTGTCTTTTCTCCATTAGTTACCCTTGAAACTAAGAGGGATGCATTAGCCACTATTTAGCCCTTTTTGCTAAAAGCCAGCCGTGATTCAGATTTGTGAAGGTTGTTGTTGAAATGGAAGCAAATGTTTTATAAGATCTGTGCCTAGAAAATGCTGACACAAGACGTACCAGTTTTATGGAACATATTGAAATATGTTCCATAAATATGTATGAATTCATAAAAGCAACTCATCTGACCTTAGTTCCAAACAATGTGTTGAAAACACATTTATGATCACCCAGTGCATCGATTCCACCAATGGGTTATAAAATATCCTGATATCTTGTGTATAAAACTGGTAGAGTAGTTTCTTGATAAACAATTCTATCGCTTCAGTAGCACCTTCACCTGTGATGAGGATAACACTTTGTTGAAAAGAATTATGTGTTTAAGTGTGTTGGAATTGATCCATTTGAGGGCCAGGGACAATTTTCAAGAACTGTTGCATTGTATTCAACAAAAAAGTGCTTTCACATTACTAAGAGCCCCCAAAATGTTTTTAGAAGTACCAATATCATTACAAAATATATAAACTGTTCTTTCCATGTTGCAAAATTACAAAACGGCACTTTGAAAAGACAGGACATTTCTAGACTGACAAATGTGAACTGGTTAAGGGGAAGTTGAGAAAGAGTAGTAATCATCAATATGGCTGCTGAAATACAAAGTATTGCTCCACTAAACCACTCTGAAACAACGCTAGAGGGAATAGACTTACGAAGAATGGTATAGGTAAATGTATAGCGCTCGTTTGGATTGGTTTCCCCTCACGCAAAAACAACATTAGTGTCACATCTTCTGATCTGCGTTTTCATCTTCTTTCACAGGGAGAATGACAACCGCCCACATGGGCCGGTTTCCACTGCTGACAAGCTAGCTGCTTAGCACTCATTAGAATGTAGATTATAGAAGTGTTCAGAAACCATTTGATAGAAAAGACTTTGCCGGTGACAGACGAGACATTGGTTTATTGTGACTACATCATTACTGCTAATTAATTCTTCACGCAGAGGCACGCCGCCTTGCTCCGTGTCTTTTCAGATCTCCAAATGACAGAATGTAACACTAAAACAATGGAAGCCCATTTCCTAGGCTAATAGCCTTTGTAGCATCTGACATCCTAGAGACAAAGGGCTCTTAATGTGAAATGACTTATGCCGATGATAAGGCTTTTATTTGTTTATTTCTAACCCACCAAAGAGACTACTGACACATACTTCCTCTTATAGAACTCCTCTTCCAGTCCAGCAGATCATATTTAACTAACAATTATTCCCATGTCTCTTATGGGGTGTTAAGTGAATAAAAGCAACATTTAAACAATCCATAATAACATTAATAAGTGGTGCAGTAGTTCATAGTAAATAAAAATGCTACTTAATAATTAATGTCAATCGACACATTCGGTTTACCGCTTCCACTTATTATTCTGATGTTTATTCATTTTTTTCTGACATTAAATAATGTTAGAGTATATAGAGCTAATACATTCACCGAAAATGAATACATGAGAAGGTAATTTATTTTTAATGTATAAGCAAGTTGGTATAGCCTCACATTAAGGCTAGTCATGGCCAGTTAAAGGCCATACATTAATTAATTTAGACTACAAAACTGAATATTTCGATAATCCACATTTATTTTATCACTATCCAATATTTCGTAAGCAATAATATTACATTGTCCACCATTCATATAAAACCTGATCGAAACAAATAAAAAAAAAATCAACCCAAGGACAACATATTATAAAACCACGCAAAAATGGACCAAAAGAAAGGGGACGCAAAATAAAACCTACATAAACCCAATGTCCATTGAACACATGCCGATATCATCTTCAAATGACTGCCTCATCATCTGGATGTAGTGCTACCGCACAATGGCTGTATCAAGAAAATGACCAGCATTCTGGCATATGAAATTATAACACCGAAAATGTTTGTTGAAGGCATTTTAGGTCGGAGGAGGAGCTGCTGCTGCTGCTGATGGCGGTGGTGGTAGTAGTAGAGGTGGGTGTGGGGGGGGGGGGGGGGGGAAGGGGGGATTCTGCATACACCATCTTCACAGCTTAGCTCCGAGATGGCAGCAGCACCATTAAGTCATTTTGGAGCCTACACTTTGCTAAAAGGCTTTTAGTCTATGTTCACAGAGGGGTTGAACAAGGAACAGGCCAAATATCCACGAGACGTGCGGATACATGGGCAAAGTGCCAACCGACGAGTATGAAAGATAATCTGTGTATATATAGAAATACGCGTGCGGAGGGAACATTTAGAAAATGGATGTAATGGAAGCAATAAAGTCACAGAGGCTAGGTTAAGACGAAAACACCAAGAAAAGAGAAATGAAAAAAAGTCACAGTTGAAACTTTAAGAAGTTGTGCGTGTGTGGGTGAGCAGCAGAAAGGACAGAGGTTATTTCAAATGATTAATGCTAACCTTTCATCTAATGGCAGCGTACATCAAATATTCAGCACGATCAACACTGTAGATGGCAGTTTAAATGATGGTTCATCAACGCTAGCTTGACGTCTTGGCGAGGTTAAGATGACAAGACCCAGTCACCGGCACAGCCAAGAACATCGGGTCACATGATTGGTTTCAGCAGCTGTACCCGAGGTTTTGTGAAGAATGCCAATTGTGTTTCAAATGACTTTAAACATTGGCTAGAAGCCAGGATGGAGGATATTAAACGTGTTTAATATAAGTTAAATAGGCTAACTATCGAGATTTTTCACACATTTGTCTGCAACAGTGAAATTGTTTCAAAGGTTGTCTGGTTTAATGCTAGGCAATAGGCCTGTAATTTAGTGCACTGAAAGAATACAAAAAAATACAAGATAAATGTAATTCTGATGACTTATTTAGCTAAATTAATATCCATGTTTAGTGGTAATATACAAACTACCATTTGCATGCAATTAATGTAGGCTACTTAAGCCTTAAAATGTCTCTTGGTATTTGAAGCTACTGAATATAGTTCAATATAGTAGGCAACATATATTAAAATGACCAACATTGCTCCCATACATTAGTTAGGCAAATTATTGTATCTTTAAAGTAACATTTTTGTAATATAACCATGTAGAAAAAGCCTGAAATAGCTTTTTTTTGTGTCACAACTAGAGAGGTCTTGTGCCTCTCACGTGATGCGGTCACATGATGAGCGCACATAATGAGCGCACATGATGAGCGCCCCCCCCCCCCCCCCCCCCCCCCCCCTATTGCGTTTAGAAAGAAACTGCAATGATGCGTTTTCGGTCAAACATACGAACAGACAGCTAATTCGATCAGAACCATGGTCAAATAATCTACGGTTGTGGATGTGTCAATTAATCCTTGTGATGTGCACTTGATAAGACGACACAAATTAAGGCCGAGTCATACCAGCTGGTACACCTTCATCGTCATCATCATCATCATCATCATCACAAATCACGATATCAGCGCGTTTTACTCAATACTGAATGAAACGCAGCAACAATGTGCAATCTTAATATCAACACACTGCATCGTGTCAGATCTGAAGATTGCGTTGAGCTAAAGCCGATCCAAGGCCGACTGGAACCTGCTAGCATACTCAGATGAATGACTCGCAATGTTACAAAATCATAAAACAAGATGCAGGATTAAAACATTAGAACACTGCAGTATTGACTTTCACTGTGGCTCTACACATCCAATGCACTCGATAGATTGTCGATGTATTTATAATGACACAATGTCTATCTGTAAACGTCAGCACGGCTAGTCTGGATTAGCTTCTTAGCCCGGGAGCTAGCAGTAACATTACATACTTAGCCTGGGCTGTGAGATGTAGTTTCTGGTCACAGCCTGGGTGTGCTCCCTGGCAGCCGCAGCCATGCTGTTGAAATCCATCCCCCGGTTCGCCGCCAACGTTGCCATAGCCGAAGAGTGTGTAGGTAAAGCGGAAAGCAGCAAACAAGTAGCAGTGGGAATTGAATTAACAATGTCGGTGTTGTCGAGACGACGACTGAGATGAGCTAGTCATATGACATTGGGGGAACCGGAAGTTGCAAAAAGTCGCCGAGCAAAACGCGCATGTGCACACTGCACACATTTCAAGTTATTTTCTTCTCCTGCAGATGTAATACATACGTAGTCTTTTTGTATCTCATATCTTAATAGTTTTTGCAGATCAAAAGCGAACACCCTGGGAAAATGTCAAATAAATAATGAAAAAAATGATGGATAGGCAGTTGGCCATAATAAGCTGTATTGTCACTATAATGGAAAAAAATATTCAGATCCAAATTCAGATGTATTTATTGATGCAAAATCAATGGACTCACACAAATGAACAAACACACAAACACCACACACACACACACACACACACACACACACACACACACACACACACACACACACACACACACACACACACACACACACACAATACACACATGGGTGCATTCACACAAATGCCAGGGTGAGTGCCTGGTTGATGAAAAGTGTGATTGCAGACATTTTCCTCTTAAAAACACTGGCGCTATTTTCTTCCAATTGTTAAAACTCTGATCCACTCTGATCCAGTGCAACATGTCAAAGCAACATTACAAGGATGACATGTGAAATTACACTTTTATACATCATACACAAATCCCAGTTCTTACATATATAGAGGTACACACAGACAGATAGACGACTGTATACATACATACATACAGACATATATTATGTATGTATGTGTGTATGATACATACATACATACATACATACATACATACACATACATGTCCACTGGCATTACTGTGGCAGTGAGGCTGAACCCCCTCGGGGGCTCATTGAAATGTTGAAAGGACGCATGCAAACAACAGCAAATTAATGCACCTGAAGGGCTTGTGCTTTTTGGAGGAGCGACCTCGTTTCACAAATATATCACCTGTTTTCCATCAAGGGTCTCTTTGGCATATGATTATCAAGAAATACCAGTTCCCCTCCTAGCTGTTAAATTATCCTCATCACAATATCAAAATGTGGATAGTACAGTGAATTAGAGCAACTGCAGTTATAGCTGGTGCCTTTTTTCAGTGTTAAAATATTTTTCGGAAATATTTAACTATTGAATATTCATCTGAATAAGACTTGAGGACAGAATCGCTTCTCCTTTAATTATATCTCTTGGGTATGAGAATCTTGAGTATCCCAATAAAAAATCATCTCACAGGTTTTCTTTAAGCCAATAGCAATGCAATGGCTGAAGAGTTGGGTTCAATGCTATATTTGTGATACTAGCCAATGCTGGTCTCTCAATCCTACTGGACCTGTGTGCTTAATCAGACACTATGGACTGCGGGACCCTCAGAGTAGGGTTCATTCTTTATGCTAAAGACACCTAGCTGTATACACAAGTTGACTACTTCCTAAAGGCCAACATTCACCACAGCCCTACACCTCCACTTTATCTCCCAAAAGACATCAAACCTACCAATTGGAACCACAGCCATGGGCATGAGGCAGTTGAACTGAAGTAAAACAATGGGCTCTGTACTTTTATGAAGTAGCTCAACATTGAGGATGTCATGTCATCGACTCATTTAGCGTTAAACATTGTCAACTCGATCACAACTCACATGAGCTACTCTAATACTTTAATGTGAGTAAATATTAAGTTGCTACTTGTGTATTTAATTGTGTATTTAATGCTTTTACTTGTTCAGGAACATTATTTTCTAAAAGGATTTGTACTACTTGAGCATAGTACTTTTTCTACCGCTGAGTAGAGTATAGGCGTGTAGAAGAGAGGAAAGGAAAGGAGAGGAGATAAGAGGAGTGTAGAGGAAAGGAGATGATGTTAGGACAGTAGAGGAGTTGAGCGTAGAAGTGAGGAGGGAAGAGGAAAAGAGAGTGGACTAGAGGAAAAGAGAGTGGATTAGAGGAAAGGAGAGGAATGAAAAGAAAAGGAGAGTAGGAAGGGAAATGAAATGAGAGAGGATGTAAAGAGATGAGTAGGGAGGATAAGATTTGTAAAGTCAGTTTGTTTCTGAGCCAGTTCCTCATCTTATCTTTTTGTCACTTACAGTTAAATGCTTTTGGTGTTTTGCCACATGGTGGTTACTGTGATTGTATAATGAGATTATGTTCAGACAAAGACGTGTGTTTCCAGCTGAAGTGATCATGTCTGACTGTTACCACACAAACCCACACTCCGGCCTCTGGAATACAAACCAACCGCGTGGCTCATGGGACGGGACCTTTCTCCTACTTCCCGAATTCTGGGCTTCAATGCCAGATTGGTTGTCGGTCTGAAACCTACTGACTACACAGTCTTACATTGCCATAACCTAGCAATTAGAAAGAGCCTCTACTGATCTTCTTTTTAAGTGGTATTGACAACCATTTGTTGTTTTTTTCAGGGAGATTCCCTGCCTCAGATCGAGTCTTGTGGTCTCTTTATCCCAAGCTCAAGGTGCTGAAGTTTGAATGCCTCCTCAGGTGTCTTACTCTTACAGACTCTGAATCTTGTCTGTTAACAGTCTGCATGAAGTCACAGTAAAATGTACACACTGATTACAATAGTAAACACGATGATAATAACAGTAAAAATAATAATAGTACTCGCAGTCAGAAAAGCTAGATCAATGCTAAAACTACACCTACCACAAATAATAATTATTGTTAATAATCATAGTCATTATAGCCTGTATATGAATAGCATTATTATTGTTGTTACGTTTTTAGTGCATCATTTGTCATTGATACGCAACCCGGTGAGTGCTGTGAAGAGATTTACAATTAAAATGTTTCCATGCCCTTCATTTTCTGAGCCATCCACCATCCATTCATCAGTGCTTCATGTGATATTTGAGCCAACGCTAATTCGTACTTTACATCCTTTCTGTGGATACCTTTTCCATCACTCTCATGGCCGTCGAGGGCAGGAGTGTTGCCAATTAAAAGGTTTTTTTCATGCGTGTTTCTTCCATAAGAAGCTGCTTGATGTCCCATTATCACCTATAACTGGATTCCTTTGAACTTCAAACCTTGATTCACTTTGTTTTGATTTGTGTCTTTATATCCAAAACATTAATTTATCAGATTGTCAATTTATTTTTCCCCCCCTGTGATTAAAAGAAGAGAAACTAAAAACTCCTTTGATAAGTTTGTTTTGTACTGCTTTTTGGTGACCCTCGAGCCATAATCAAAGATTTAAATGCAAGCTAATGTGTCCAGTATCTCTCAAATCCACTATTCACCAACACACACTTTTTTGAATCGATTCTACTTGGATGAATGAATGAATTCCCAAATCTACAATGTTAACATTGTGCACGCCTCTATTCAGGCCGCAATTCAGGGGGGGGATAATTAACCTGGAAACTAAATAACAGTAATTACTCAGAAAGTGTTAATATGTTCATAGAAAACACTTTACGCCATTATGTGCAGTAGCTGTAATGAATTTATCATAAAATGATCAATATAGAGACATGTAAGTAATAAAAGGAAAAACACAGACACATTCATGGCTTTGTCTGTTGCCATATACATCATATATATGCACATTTGTACCGCACTTTCCACAAATTCAACATATGTCACAACCACAGCACCCAAGAGCTCAGATTGGTTCGTCACTCTTTCAATACATTCATACATTCATTCGTTATTTACCAAATATACTAATAATCTATTTAATTACAGAACTGAATAATTTACAATAAAATAACAATTTTAAGGTACATTTCTCATTTTCAGTTATTTTATACGACAATAATTCCATAAGTCTCATCATGCGTCTGTCTTTAAATCTCTCCCTGGGTAGAAAGGTTAAGACGTTGTCCTAAATTAGCAATCAGGTTTTAAAGCTTCTTATCTTCATCCTGATGCTCTTTGAATCCAACACCTCCGTAACCCGCGAGGAGTAAAAACTGTACAGACAAAACCAATTCAACTAACTCTGGTATCAAAATCCACAGACAAAAACAGTCAAATACTGCATTTTTAAAGACATGAATGTCAACAAATTTAAGACTGCCAAGAAAAAAAAAATCTCTGGGGAAATCATCACCAAGCCATTTAGAAAACAACAAACACTGAACAATCAAACCATTATTTACTGCATGACATCAATTGTGTTCTGTGGTCGTATTCTGCAGTCGAGCTCCTGGTCCAGTACCGGAGGGACATCTGCTCCTGGAGGAAATGCATTCACAGCTTGTAAAGCGTGGGTCTCCCTAGGCCCCGGGCCTCGCAGCCTTCTCTATCTCTGAACACAACAGGCTGGCCGTGGTGGAGGAACGCCGGCCGTCTGCCGGGCAAGAAACGCAGCTTTCTTTTCAGTCTTTCGGGTGAACCGCGGTAACCCAACGCTACCAAACACAAGCAAGTTGTAAAACATAAAATGGTCAGAAAAGATCCCATCATTCTTCTTACCCTCCACTTCAGTCCTAAGCTGCACCTTGAAGCTCTCTGTGGTGACGAGACGCCACGTCTCCTCCTTACAATTGTATTTTGGTTGATTTCTTTCAGAGGGAAAACTAAGAGGAGCTTGGTCATACCTTCAGCCCTCTTTCTTACCATTTGTACAAAATGTCCTTTGCAGGGTAAAGATATAAGTGCAAAATCATTTGTGTGTGTTAGACTGGATGGGGCTGGATGTGTTCTTCCTTCATGGACATGCTGCCAGATGTGCAGGTGGATTACAGTAAGACGCTATAGACCAACCACAGGAAGAAGGAGAACCAAAAGAACTACAGCAACGCAAACCAAACACCAGAGAACCTTCTGCAGGGGAGGGAGGGAGCCAGAGGGAGGGAGGGGAACCAAACAGACATACAAAACAAAAACAAAAACTCCACCCAAACAACCCAAACACGAGGTCCATGTCCGCCTCACGGATCATTCTAGGAGCTTCTTGTCCAAGGCCTCCTTGCCATTGGTCCGCGAGTACGGCTCGAACGCTGACGAGCTCAGGTAGCGCGCCGACAGTTCCTGCAGGTTTCCCGCCAGCGAGCCGGCCATGGCGAGCGGGCTGCCGGCGATGCGTCCGGCCACGCCCCCCAGCAGCGAGGGCATGGGGAAGCTGAAAAGGCCGTGTGTAGACGCTCCCCCCCCACCACCGCCCCCCACCACCGTCCCCGAGCTGCTGACCACGGGCAACGGGGGGCTCCCGCCCGCCGCCCGCGTGCTCCCACCGCCTCCTCCCAGGCCTCCTCCTCCGCCGCCCAGGAGGCCGCCGTTGCCGCTGAGGGAGGGGCCCCTGAGCGCGGCCCCCAGGGAACCTCCACCGCCGCCGGGGCCTCCGCAGTGGGGCATCAGGCCCGGGAGCCCCGGGGGAGTGAGCAGCCGGCCGTGCTCCAGCAGCCGCAGTACGCTGCAGGTGGCGGCCGTCTCCGACACCACCGACCGCAGCTCCGAGTCCTTGCCCTGGTCTTTCTTCTGCTTGGTGCGCCGGTTCTGGAACCACACTTTCACCTTGAGGGGGAACATAATGAAGACACATGATTTAGACCCGAGAGGCACACGCAACATTATCATTTAGAATCAATTTTATTGATCTGTTATGCTTTCATTTTCATTTTCCTTGTATTTTGTTATTAGTAGCTACTATTTTGCTATATTTATGTACTAACTTTTGCATTTGTATGGTTGAATGAATGAGTAATAACTATTATCTACTCCCACATTTTTCTTTTGTGCAGTGACACGTAAATATGCATAAATAAGTAAATAAGTAATTTCGAGATTAACGATATCCAGGTATTTTGGTTAAATTATTATCCTGATTTTATCATCGTCAAACCTCTTAAATGCTTTGCCAGAAACTGTTAGGTTCACTTCCAAATGGATTACGCAACACTGTTTCAGGATATTTATAGTGAGCAAGAGGAACTACACGCACGCATGCATGCACACACACACACACAGGTAATGATAACAAACCTCCATTGAAGCAAAAAGGTTAGAGCCCTGTGTGACTACTCACAGCTTTTTATCGTCAACCAACGCGCGCGAGCACACACACACACACACACACACACACACACACACACACACACACACACACACACACACACACACACACACACACAAACACACACAGTACGAACAATATTTAAACAGTAGAGTAGAGAACTATTTCTCATTGGTCAAACAACGACGATGAGTCACCACTCGAACAATCCAACGCTGCTAAGTCGATAAACTCATTTGTGTTTCTTTAAACAGCACCTCGTTGTCATTTCAGAAATTCCATAAACGAGCCCTGCTTATTTATACAATTCCACAGCCGTGTGAATAGGTGGCGCAAAATAAAATCTCCTGCAATCAAATCTGATTGGCTGAATCAGGCCCATAATTACAGAGCATGCACCAATCACCAACCGGCCCACCGGACACCTTTAGCCAATCATATACATTTATATTTAAATCTCATCATTACAACCGCAAGCTTAATTCTCCAACAACAACAGGTCACACAAGCGTTTCTCCCACCTGTCTTCTCTGGCCAGCCCCAACATTGCTGGGATGCAACGGGTTGAATCATACATACATGCAAAGGAAGAATCCCCCCCCCTCTCTATTTTAGAGGCCGACCGATGGTGGGGGGGAGGAGTAAAGCCAGTTACGGAGACACAGATTACGAGGTGTACATACTTGAGCAAATGGCGGTCATCTCTTAATGTATGCCAGCGTGAGGGCCCCCGGAACAAGATGTTAATTTCACCAACGTGTCCTTAAGAACCACTTCAGCCCCAATTGCATTCACACATCGCAAGAAAATCCAAACACCATTGTCTCGTCTAAAGGGTGGACAAAAGACTGTCAGGCTCTGGGGTTTTTCTCTGCTTTTCATAAAAAGCGAAATCACCGCTATTGTGAATTAATTTAATTGTTTCTAATATGTGTTGTGAAAGGAAATACTGGCAGCCATTAAGGTGGTCATGTTATAAAAAAACGATGCTTCAAGCAAGCAAATGCAAGCAAGATTTGGAAAAGAAAATACTTAACACATATTCACTTTCACACACCATTAACAGCTGAAAAAATATCCTTCAGAATAAAATTGCTTTGCATTTATTTTTTATTTTATTTTGGGATTTGCTCGGTGGCCTTTGTAATGGATTTCTGAAGTCCACAAAATAGTTCATAGTCTGTATGTAAAAACGTGCCCTAACCCTATCTTTTGCTGTTAACAAAAGCAGCTGGTCGGTGAGGGACAGACTGAACCAGGTAGCTCAACATGGGCCTCAGCCCTCCCTAAGGAAACCTAGCTGGGCTTTCTTATGACAAAAGACACACAGGAGGACCGGGGATCTGATCCATGTTGACACGGATTCAAGATGGCAAGGCCATCGGCCATTAATAAATTTAACCCAGATGTTGAAACCATGTCTTCTTAATACCCCAGCCTAACCACGCAGGCTAGCGCAGTGTGTGTGTGTGTGTGTGTGTGTGTGTGTGTGTGTGTGTGTGTGTGTGTGTGTCTGTGTCTGTGTGTGTGTGTGTGTGTGTGTGTGTGTGTGAGAGAGCGAATGTGTGTCTCAGTGTGTGTGTGTGTAAGTGTGTCTCACTGTGTGTGTTTGTGTGTGTTTCACAGAGTGCACACACTGTTCACCCTCAGAGGTCGTGTCGTGTGACCTTCTAGTGACAGTGATGTTGCCGCTACACATAATTATTATTATTAGCAATAATAATACCGTCGTAATTCTCACTATTATGAGGTGAGTAAAAGTGTCTGTGGATCAGAAGGCTAATGAGCAGAGATAATTTGCTCAGTCTTCTTAAGCAGCCTGGGGCTTATATTTAAGTAAATATATATATATATATATATATATATATATATTCAAATAGTTTTAAATAGTACTGTTATACTAGAAAGCAGAACATATATACAGATATATATATATATATTATATATATATATATATATATATATATATACATATACATATACACACACACAAACAAATGTGTAAACACACACAAATGTGATTTTAGTTTATCTATACATATATTAGTATTTTATTTTAAATATATATTATATATTGATGTTTAGGAATGAATAAAGTATCTGTCTATCTATCTATATGATTTCCTGAATCTATTGTTGTGATTTTACCACAAGGGAAGATGTCAGCCTCAATCCCTCCCTCCCTCCCTCCCTCCCTCCTTCCCTCCCACTCTCTCTCCGTCTCCCTCTCCGTCTCCCTCTCCCTCTCTCTCTCTCTCTCTCTCTCTCTCTCTCTCTCTTTCCCCTCCCTCTCTCTCGCTCTCTCTCTGGGCTGTGTGTGATTCACAACCTGGGGTACAGGTTCCAGGGGTATTTGTTAGGATTTTGATAATAATTACAATGTATATATTTATAGAATCTGTGATTTATATGTTGAGTGTGGCTGTCCAATATAACTCATCTTATTTGATTTAAAATACCTGAAGGTTATTACAATATTATTAATGATAATAGTATAATATTAGTTCCTAGGCCACAACACTATTATTAATGACGCTTAATCCTCATAGCATATTATTTGTTTCTATGCCACTACAGAATTAACAATGATGCTAAGTTATGATAATAAGTTATTAGTTCCTAGGTCACTACAGTATTAACAATGCTGCTAAATGTAAATAGTATAATATTATATATTCCTAACCCTAATACATTCAAATGACATCATTTGTGATCGATGGTTGTGTTTGATGGTTGTTGATGAGGGGGCCTTAAGCCATACTGATCAGGGTGTGTGTCTCCTACAGGAGGCCAAAACAAAAGGATATCTCTGTGGGTCAGCGGTCATACCTGGGTTTCAGACAGGTTCAGCTGGCGGGCCAGCTCGGTGCGCTCGCGGCCCACCACGTACTGGCACCGCTGGAACTCCATCTCCAGCCGGTACAGCTGCTCCGCCGTGAAGGATGTCCGCGTGCGCTTGGGCCGGTCCAGGTCCAGACCTTTGGGCAGGATGATCTCCCTGATGGAGCCCTTCGCATCTGCAGAGAGAGAGAGCGAGAGAGAGAGAGAGAGAGAGAGAGAGAGAGAGAGAGAGAGAGAGAGAGAGAGAGAGAGAGAGAGAGAGAGAGAGGGGGGGGGGGGGGGGGGGGGGGGGGGGCGAGAGGGTGAGAGAGGAAGATTTGAGTTATGATGGAACAGAACATGGTAGAAGGTGGATCAAAGTAAAGCAATTTGTATTGTGTTGGATGTGTTTACAGTGAGATAGTCAGTTCAATAATTCATAATAAGAGCAAATATTATATCAGTTGTATTGTACAATTATTTATATAATATTGCTATTATTATTGCTGCTTCATAATTTTATTGCTGATATAATTTTGTTATTGTATTTTTGTTCAGTTGTGTAGGAATTTCCGACAATATTTAATAAAGATTCATAATCGTATCCCATTTGTATTTGAAGTACACAATATGGATTTTAATTGTTGGTTATTTGGATATTTTGTCATTATTTGTGGGAAATTCAATACATAACAATAAAGGTCAAAATATTATAGCAAATTATTCACTATTATTTTCCCAATAATTATGATTAATGCTGCCCAATAGTTTTTACATAGAGGTGAATATACATTAGAAAATGAAGGCAAATGGTTTAGTGTACAATAAAGAGACCAAAAATAATTTCTCCACCATAAAATAAGGTGTTATTTATAATTATAATGTCGATTGATAATTAATAAATGCATAGGACTATACAGTAATTATTATAACATTTATTTAAAAATGTCTCAAATATGCTAACCGTAAAAAGGCAATACGCTACATCAACAAAACGTTTGGTCATGCTCTTCTTTATTCATAAATAATAAAGAAATAATAAAAAAAATGCTTTAAGATTTTGTATTCCGTCTGTCCGGTTGCTGCATCAATATAATATTAATATAATTGTACTGCCCATTACATTTAATGAAGACAATTTAACTAAATATACATCAATGACAATATTTAAATCATAATTTATGTAAAAGCTGATGAAACTGAAAATCGATTTGATTCATTTATATAATCTGTATCTTATACACAATAAAACCAAATACTTTTCTTTACTTCTGATAGTTTATGTGGTAACATTCATATAATATAATTTATTTAATCACAATCACATAATTGCATTTTTGAATGCAGTAAACAAACCAATGAAAGTAATACTAAAACATATCATATTACCATAGTCCGTAGTAGCCAACTAAAAGCTAACAATTCCTAAATGAAAAGCAAATCCATCAAAACCCCTATTCTAGTCAATTCTAGTTCAAATGCTTTTGAACATTTCACGTCATAAAATGACCCAAACCTTCAGGCCAACTCATTTCCTATTTAACAATAACAATGAATTCCAATTTATAGATAAATTAAAGATAAAATAACTTTTTTAACCATCACTAAATACACAACATGTTAAACAAGACAATAAAACATAGAATAGTTGAAAATAACTCAACAAAAGTATAATTTCTTCATTATGAAGTTTAGCATGAGAGGAAAAACAAATGAATAAACTGCTTTATCATAAAAATTAACTTTGATGCAAAAAACAAAATCTTTTGCTAAAACTATGAAAGTTAGGTTCTACACAAATTCCAGGGGCAGAAAAAAAACAAATATTTTAGTCCATTTAATTTATCAGTCTCCAACCCGTTCCTTTAACAAACTGCCTGTCGCAAACCTGCTGAATCCAACATAACTACCGCGACTAATCTGTGTGTGTGTGTGTGTGTATGTGTGCCTGCGTCTGCATCTTAGTGTGGGTGTGTGTGCGGGTAAAGCCCCAAACAAACCACTTCCGCAGAAAACACAAAAGATCCGGGAAAGAAAAATAATAGGCAATGAAATGGAAAAACAAAACCCCAAAAAATCCTAAATCAAAAAAGCGAAACTGAAGCACGCAGACGAGCGGTGCGGAAGCACGGGTGGCGGCGCTCACCTCGGACCAGGATGCGTCGGCAGTAGTCGGGGTCCCCCCCGTGCTCCCTCGGGTGTTTTCGCAGCTCTCCCCCCGTCCCGGAGCCAGAGAAGGAATCCTGTGGCTCCTTCATGAGGCTCTTTGAGAGGCTTCCCCGTCACCCTCCTTGCCCTCCTTCCCCTCCTTCAGGACGTTCTTCAGCACCATAGTGTCCCTCTCCGGCCCGTACCCGCACCTCCATACTCCCCTGGCTGCTGATTCTCTTCTCCTTCCTACTCCTCCTCCTCCTCTTCTTCTTTTTTCTTCTTCTTCTTCTTCTTTTTTTGGGGTTAAAAGAAAATAAACCTTCTGCTCCTTCTTCCCCTCTACCTCGCTTTGTTTGGTTTGTGGTTGAGAGACAGAAAGAGAACAGAGAAGGAGGGGAGAGAAAGAGAAAGAGCAAGAAAGGAAGAAAGAAAGAAGAAGGGAGAGAGAGGGATTGTAAACGGCAGGGAGACGATGCACGGGTCCGAGTCCGAGTCGCGATTGGTGTGGTTTTCAAACCTGCGGCGCGGAGCGGGCTGCAGACAGCTAGCTAATGTTCGTCCGGGCTCTTGCCGCCACCGTGGAGTCCTTATTATTGGTGACC